>NC_058132.1:284615530-284657428 GCF_016433145.1 Gracilinanus agilis | reverse complement strand
CTCTCTCTCTCTCTCCCTGTTTCTCTGTCTGTCTGTCTGTCTATCTATCTATCTATCTATCTATCTTTCTATCTGTGTATACTTTTTCCTGTCAATGTTAGTCACCAATGGAGGACCAATTGCCTAAAGGATATATTATAGACATTTATGCTTAACATTTGAGTAGTTATTATATGTTAGATAAATTCTAGGATATGTAAACCTGAAAAGTTTACAATTTAGAAGTCACATTCTAATGATTGCTATTGTTTGTGTACTGGCTTCTCGGTATAATTTACACTTATGTCTTTTACCTATTTCTCATTGATTTGTCTAGGATACATGTTGCATCTGTAGATTAAATATTTTTGATGGTCTATTAAGGTTTGGAGGAGGGTGGGAATTGTCATATTTACTTTTTATTTCTCACGTCATAAAGTTTCAAGATCATTGTTGACTTTCATTACTTTCTTTTTTCATCTATAACATTCCAATTTTAATTATTTTGGGTCCCTGCTCTTTACTTTAATACTTTTAGTAGTACTTTACTTTTTAAAAATTCTCAAGTCTTAAAGTTAACTTTACCAATTGAAATATCAATGTCTTTTAATTTGATATAATGTTGACAGAAAAAGTTTCCATTTCTCCTGCATATAAACTTTTAAATACATTATTTTTCACCAAACAAATCAAAAAAAGTTGCCCAGACTCAATTCCATCCTCATTTTGTTCTTTTTCTTAATGGTAGACTTTTTTTCAAAAACAGTTTTACAATTCTTCCCTGTTTCTTACGTAGTTAATTTATTTTTATGATTCAATATCTGACTAATATTTAAGAACCTATGATTTTCTATATATAATGATAACATATATTTACTTAGATAAATAATGACTGTGTTTTTGTAATTACAGATTTTATGCATCAATTTATTTGGTAATTCATTACATTATCTGCCAATAGAAAACTCGAATCTTAGAAATATAATGAAGTTTAGAAGTCTTATAAGTCTGAACACTACTAAAACACAGGGTTCTGGTCTTCTAGTCACTGCTTTACTACCTCCAATGATGTGTAATAAAAATACTCAAAAAACAATAATCAAGTTGTTAACTATTTAAATTTGTTGTGTGAATTTATGTGACTAATTGAAATTGATACAATTAAAATTATTTCATATATTTAAATTTTTCTTTTCACCTCTATAAAATTTAGTAGCCTAGGGGGCAGCTGGATAGCTCAGTGGGTTGAGAGTCAGGCCTAGAGACGGGAGGTCCTAGGTTCAAATCTGACCTCAGACACTTCCCAGCTGTGTGATCCTGGGCAAGTCACTTGACCCCCATTGTCTACCCTTACCACTCTTCTGCCTTGGAGCCAATACACAGTATTGACTCCAAGATGGAAGGTAAGGGTTTAAAAAATATATAAAAATTTAAAAAAAAGAAGAAAAAAATTTAGTAGCCTGTATTTATATATTGCAGACTTATATGCTTTTAAACTTCATTTTATGTAATGCATTCCACTCTTTGCTGGTAGTAAAAATGAGACCAAATTGTATATGTGCATTTTTTTGTATAAGATGCATGCACCTTTGAGATGTGTTATTAGTTATCTGCCTCTTCTTCTCAATGGCCTTTTTTTTTTTTTTTTTTGGAAACTGGTTGCTTTTAAGGCTAAAACAGTTATGACATCTTTTATTGAAGTGGATTAGTGAAGTGTTGCCATTTTGACCTCCTGAGACTATCTATACAATGTCTTGATTTTGGAAATATATTCATAAGGTCTATTAAACATTCGCATTTATTTCATTAAAATAAGTTAATCTTTGCCTAAAGGGTTATTCAGGGAAATGGCCATGATATAGGAAGCATTTTTACTTTAAATAGGAATGCACAATTAATTTGATATACCTTCATTTATGTCTAATTTTACATTTGACGAATTCTGTTGGCCATGTCCTCATATAGCTCATAGCAAGGAACTCCTA
This sequence comes from Gracilinanus agilis, assembly GCF_016433145.1. Taxonomy (NCBI): domain Eukaryota; kingdom Metazoa; phylum Chordata; class Mammalia; order Didelphimorphia; family Didelphidae; genus Gracilinanus; species Gracilinanus agilis. The sequence continues at coordinate 284,655,464 of NC_058132.1, read as the reverse complement.
TTAACAGGAATGTTTTATATGAAATAATCAATGACCGAATATTGTTTTTACTTCATCTTGAAGTATGATATGACTTCTTTACATTTGTGTTCAACAAAAATTGAATAATAAAAATAAAAAACCCTCCAAATTTTGTTATTTTGTTCTTATTGATAAATGCGAGTTCTTAGAATGACTGAAAAAGATGAATGTACAAAATGTAAAATAATTCCATCTTCAAAAACACAAACATTCTTTTCAAAAATCATATGATCCTTCTGATTTCACCATTGAAGACAATGAAAAAAGCTTGAGGCTAATATCACTAATGGCTTTTTGCCTTATTAGAGTGATGACAAAATGTTACAACTACATAAAGTCTGTCACTTCAAGAGAATTTTTCATTTGAGGTTGTATTTTTTTAATGTATGGAAATAAGTCAGAACGCAATTGTCATCTGATACTAATTATCACTAGTGATATTATTCAGAGTCTTTTTTAGACAGAGCTAAATTTAGTGAAGATTCTATTTGTTCAATCATTTCTTGTCCTGCAACCTCCTATAAACCCTAACCCAGGTATCAGCTAAAGGGACTAGTATTTCAATTGATGCTCTATAATGAATATATTATCCGGGGAACCTTCTTGGCTTACCTATTGGTGTTGAATAACACCACATTTTATTAAAGATCTGTGAAATGTTTCCTGAAATCTTACATAGCCTATTCTCTTTAGACAGTAAGTTTTGCAAAATCTTCTTGGCTTTGTATAGGTGATAACAGGAAACAAGAATAATGAGATAAAACCTCTTCTTTCAGGTTTTTTAATTGAGGAACAAATTATTTCATAGTTTCTCATTAGTTATTCCCATGGATTCTAATGACAAGGTGCCAACTTTCACACTTTAAACAGGTTAATTAATCAGGTAGTAATGAAGTTGGGTGATACCTGAGTGTTGGTGTGCCGAATAATCACAGCTCCTAATAATGTGCTTAAATGTCTGTAAACCTGAGAGGATAAGTTGAAATTCAGATCTTCTCAGTTCTGCATAAATAAACATGTACTAGCTAAAGGCAAACTATTTTTAATTTTGTACCATAGATGTAATTTTTAATCTTTATGGTAGATATTACTGAATGTTTGGTACTCTTTTCATCACTGATCTTTCAGGAATGTTGTCAAATGGCAGATTCCACATTTGACCTTTTTTCCCTATTTAAACAAAGTCATATTTTTTTCTTAATGTAATATTTTAAACATGTAATATTGGAAGAGGATACTTCAAAAGGAGCTCTACAATAACACAGAATAATATGAGGGTGTTGAGCTAGAATAGTAGCAGAAAGGTTGAAATAAGTTTCAAGTAGTATATTCCAATCAATCAAAGCTATTTATAGTATGAAGATATGCAATGAGTCAACAGTACGGATGTCTGGCAAGTGGCAAGTGAAAATAACAAAGTATTTCTCTGAGAAAGTCATCGGTATAATAGCAGGATTTAGACAATAAAAAAATATCTTTGAAATATTGATAATTTGCTTGCAAAAGAGTCCCTCAAGAAGAATAAATATGATTTGACAGGGTGCAACTCTAGGTTACTTTTTAGAATTAGTTAAGAAATGTAGTCCAACAGCAAATGTCATTATGCACTTTTCCTGGATGCCTTATGATTCCACAATTGTTGTACAGTTGAAATCAAGCTTGAATAAATAGCAATATCAGCTTTGAAGTGGGGGGATGGAGTGGCTAGATGCTTGCTATAAAGCATGCATACTGAGTGAAATGTGTGAAGAGAAGAGGTGTAGTCCCACACTCTTTTCTTGAGTGATGGTAGAAGCTCATTATTTCTATCCAGGTATAGCTTCCAGTCTTGTTTAACATTGCCAGGCAGGTATTGCCTAATTTTCATCATCTGGCCCTTCATTTGACTGCCTGTCTTTATCATTATCTTGCTCATCCTAAAAGTGGAAATTTGTTGCTATGGTCAAGGTTCCTATGATGTAGGTATGATTTTGTTGTATTCAGGCAATTGTTAATTAGCTTTGTGGATAAATGATTTCTCAAGAAAAAAATTGACAACTTGGGACAAAACACATTGTCTGAAGACTTTTTTCTTAGCATTTGCAGGGTTTGATATAATTTAGTCCACAAATTCCAAAAATGTAACTGGGCCCAAGATCAGATTTATCACATGGAATCACAACAGCAAATATTTAGAACTGTTAAAGAACCCCAGAGGCCACTCAATTCAACCCTTCCATTTTCCAAATGAGGAGAATGAAGCTCAGAGAGAGTAAGTGATGTACTGAAAATCATATTGTGTCAGAAGTGGGATTTGAACCCCAATCCTCTGTCTCTAGAGAAATGTTCTCTCCACTATTCTTCAAAACTTTCCTGAGGTCTATGAGTAGGTATGTTCAAGCATTGATATCTGTAACTTGATTTGACTGCAAACATTTCTTCAATATGACTAAGTATAAATAAATAAGAAAATCTAACATGCCCCAAAGGCCATAAAATGGTAACTATTGTTTGACGCAGGAATACTTATTACTAAGTTAGTATCCCAATAAGATTAAAGATAGGGGGAACAGATCTATCTAGACAAAAATGTTTATAATAGTCTTTTTGTAGTGGCAAAGAACTGGAAACTGAAGGAACATCCAACAATTGGGGTAAGACATGACTGAACAAGTTGTGGTACATGTTTGTAATGGAATACTATTGTGCCATAAGAAATGACAGACAAGATGATCGTGAAAAATCCTGGAAAGATTTATATGAAGTGATACAAAGTGAAGTGAGCAGAACCAGGAGAACATTGTATAAATTAACAACAATAATATATGATGATCAATTGTGAATGACAGCTCTTATCAACAAGGCAAGAATCCAGGAAGACTCCAAGACTTAAGACAAAAAAAGGATATCCACCACTGAAACAGAGGAAATCCAAATGTAGACAGAAGAATACCATTCTTCATTTTACTTCTACCCTTAATTTTTCTCTAACATAATCCAGATGGATCTTGTTTCACAACATGATGAAGATGGGAGTATGTATTATATGTCAATGCATGTATCTCCCTATATAATATTAACTGCCTCTTTAGGAAGGAGGAAAGGGTGGGAGGGAGGGAGAAAACATAGATTGCAAAATATCAGAAAACAAATATTTAAAATTGTATTGACATAATCTGAAAAATTTTTTGAAAAAAATCTTTTACATAGTTACATATATGAATATATACTTATTTAAATACATATAAATATAATTACTTTTCAAATGTAACTGTTGTTTTTGAATAATAAAATATTAGTTCATTTACTAATATCATAGTAATTTTGGTTAACTTGCTTTTTGTAATCAATGGCTATTAGAGAATTATTATTTTTTGTAACATAGAATTATAATGTAAACAATTTTACGTGAAAAGAAGTTAGTTTTAAAAAGTTGGGGACAAATCATCTATTTCAATTTCTTTCATCTTACAAGTTAAGAAGAAGCATCAGATGATGACAATGAGAAAGAACCTGCAGTGAACTTTAACTTTTCAAAACCTCAGTGTCTTGAACTAGGATCCCAATAAGAGTTTGACCATAAAACTAGAGTTTTGCCAAAGTTCTCTGGTTATTAGGTAGTCTACCCATTGCATTTTGCTCTGCTGGCCTCTAATGAATGGCACTTCAACTTCTAACATACCTCCATATTTTTCTTCCTATTTACACATTTCAATTACAAGTCATGATCTTTATTCACAGTTTATTGTGGGTGACAGCCCATAATATTCAATGATGGTTGGTTAGAAAGGGAAGAAAACTAAACAAAAGCGCTTTAAGATATTCAGAAGGAACATAATATTATGCAGTTTACCTCATTCTCCTAAAAGCAGTATGTGGACATACCAAACCAAAACCCCCAGATGCTTTCAAAGCTTTTGTTTCAAAAAAGATGCATTTTTTCTAAGTTGTTGTTGGGAAGGGCAAAAAAAATACAAACTTGTATATCATTAGCACAACTGCATTCCATTATTTTCCTTTGCAAAATAAATTACATAAATGGGGTTTATATTGTTTGCTATACTTCACCCAGAGATTGGGATAATTAGGTTTCAAGAACCGAGATGTTTTAAAACACATTTAATTTAGTAAAATTGGTAAGGAAGCTACTGCAATTAAAAAAAAAACAATAAACAAAAAGGGACAAAAGTTTCCTAGGCCTTGCTGGGTAATTTGGAGTGAATTTAGACTATGGCATTAGAAGTACAAAAGGTAACTAAAAATGCCATTAAATGAAATGTTCCAAGTCCAAGCAATTTCCTTCTTAACAGAAAGTAAAATGCAAACAGAGATTACTAAAACCCTGCTGTGTTTAATTTAAGTGTATGTAAGCCTTTTACTCACAGTTATTTTGTCTGGAGATAATCATGTAGATTCACAGTGGTCAGAGCTGTGAAGCGTGTGTTGTCAAAAGTTGCTCACTCTTTGATTCTCCCTCGCCTCTGTCAGCCATGGTTCACATCACGCAAGCTCAGCTCATTCATCTTCTGACAGGGTAGGATTCTCCCATTTCTGTCTCCATCCATTCAGGATTGTCACCTCCAGACTGCTCACAGCAACACCAAGCTATGGTGGCTCTGAGTAGACATCATAACAAGGTGACATAAATAAACCCTCGGAGATCTACAGGTCTCTTTGCAGACCTGGAGATGGTTACGAATCAATTATATAAACAGAGGGGCTTCTCTGTAATAAGGAGGTTGGATATATGTCTTTATTTTACCAGGACTCAGTTAGCTTATCTGTAAAATAAGGAGTTTGAATTAGATGATTTCTATATTTTCCTACTCCCTATGTATGATTCCATGATCTGAAGTGAATCTGTATTAATATTCAAATTGAAAAATTTGTTAATATCAAATCAGTATTTCATAGAGTACTTAAATAGATAGAAATGTTGGGGGACTCACAAAATCTTCTAAGAAATTAAAACCTGAGGAAGCACTTGACAGAAAAATTTTCAGTAATATTTGGTTGTTGGTTAGTTGTTTTTCAGCTATATCTGACTCTTTATTTACATTTTTTTTCTTTTTTTTTGCAATTAAAAAAATTTTATTGGCAGAGATCCTGGAGTGATTTGCTATTTTCTTCTCTAGCTCATTTTACAACTGAGGAAACTGAGGCAAATAGAGTTTTAAAAACTTGTTCACAGTTTTAAGAGAACTGAGACTAGGTTTGAACTCATCATGAATCTTCTTTCACTCTTTCCACTATGCCACCTAGCTGCCTTCTAGTATTTTTTAGGGAAACAAAAATAGAGCAGTCGAAACCTGTCATTTAAAAGAAACTTAAATAAGCACTAGTTTCATATTATAAGATACAAAAGATTTTATTTATATAAAGAAGAATCATAGGTGTTCAATGGATTGAGAGCCAGGCTCAGAAATAGGAGGTCCTAGGTTCAAATATAGCCTCAGATATTGTGTGACCCTGGGTAAGTCACTTAACCCCCATTTGCCTAAGCCCTTACCCCTTGTCTGTCTTAGAACCAATGCACAGTATAGATTCTAAGGTGGTAGGTAAAGGCCTTTTTTTTAAAAAGAACAATCATGGTCATATGCCATATGTCTGTAATATGAAAACTCTATTTGAGGAAGAGTCTATGTTCTCATTAGAAATATAGCAGATAATGTAATGGACTTCTCTACTAGCAGCAATGCAATGATCCAGGACAATTCTGAGGAACTTATGAGAAAGAACAGCACCCACATCCAGAGAAAGAACGGTGGGAGCAGAAACAGAAGAAAAATAACTGCTTGATCACATGGGTCGATGGGAATATTATTGGGGATGTAGACTCTAAGCAATCACCCTAATGCAAATATTAATAATATGGAAATAGGTCTTGATCAATGACACATGTAAAACCCAGTGGAGGTGCATGTCAGCTATGAGATGAGAGTGGGGAGGGAAAGAACATGAATCTTGTAACCATGGAAAAATATTCAAAGTTAATTAATTAAATAAATTTTCCAAATTTAAAAAAAAAAATATGACAGTTTTAAAGATTTCTTTTTAAACATGTGAAGGACTGGATTCATCAAACAATCATTGTTATTATAGGTAACATTGGCCAAGAAATGATTGATTTGATTCTGTTCTGATATTTTGCAATCCATGTTCTCTTTATCCCTCCTATACCTTACCCCTCAGGTAAAACAATACAGGTTGTACATACATCATCATATAATACGTATTTCCATGTTCATCATGTTGCAAAAGAAAATACATATTGCTTAAACTAGAGAAAAATTAGTGGAGGAAATAAAGACTATCCAGGTTGCTCTCCAGAATCAGTATCAGTATCAGTATCAGTATCATTTTGCAGCTATACCAGCAGTGTATTACTGTCCTGATTTTTCCAAATCCACTCCCACCTTAATCATTTTCCTTTTTTGTCATGTTAGGCAGTCTGATGGGTGTGAAGTAGTATGGGAGTTGTCTTAATTTGCATTTCTCTAATGAAAAGTGATTTGGAGCATTTTTTCTTATGACTAACTTAAATTAACTTGAATTTCTTCATCTAAGAATTACCTGTTCATACCTTTTGATCATTTGTCATTTGGGAAATGCTTATATTTTCATAGAATTGACTCAGTTCTATATATTTTTGATACATGAAGTCTTTGTCAGGGAGACTTGTTATTAACATTTTTTCCCAGTTTGGTGTTTGCCTTTTAATCTTGGCTGCATTGATTTTGTTTACGCAGAAACCTTTTAATTTAATGTGTTCAAAGTTATCTCTTTTACATTTCATAATGTTCTCTATATCTTGTTTTGACCAAAATTTTTCCCTTAGTCATAGCATTAACAGGTAAACTATTCTGTGCTGCCTATCAGAACTGATTAGCAGAATGACTCTATAAAGGTGAGCCCAGAGAAATTCTGAGTTCTTCTACCTAAATGAAATACAATTGGGGAATCTGAATGATGAGATCAATGAATAGATTATTATATACATAAGGAAATTCCGCACAGGCTAATCATCAATAAACAGGAGGGATTTGAGAATGAAAATAACTCATTCTAAAAGTAGAAATAATATTGAATAAATGGTAGCAGTACTTTTGCTTCACCCTCCCTGCTTCATTAATTTTTAATATATTCTAATAGATATGAGATATGTAAAGAACTTGCAGAATTACTAATGTCTTTTCTATATTCTAATTTTCTGAGATCTTATAGATTAAATATTTCCTGAGGGCCTCCCCTGTACCTAGCCTTATTCTAGACCTCGTATGGGATATAAAATAGTTTTAAAATAAAGCTACTTCCAGGATTGCTACTAAGGGCACAAAATGTAGAGGACTCTGAGATCATTTATATTCTTTCAGCAGCATAGAAACAAATAATCTAAGCACCCAGTTAGCAAGAATAATTAGTTAAACTAAGAAGCTTCCAGATGGCACATTTCTTTCCCCATGTAGCTGCACCCCAGGTAAGCTCCTCTCTGTTCCCTACCCTGCTTCCTCTCTGACCCATCAGCCTCTCTAATAGAAGCCTGAGTTTCCCAGGGTGTTTGTCCCACTTAAATAGAGCTCTTGCCAGGGTCCTCATCCCCCTACCTCTCTCTACATTTGTCTTTAAAATCAGATTTGAGAACACATTTCATGCTGTTTGCTCTGAGTATATTTTGTCAAGTTTCCCCCAAGAGCCAAGTTTACTAGTTAACACTGGATACTGCCCTTGAGGACCTTATTATCCATTTGGGGAGTTGAGTGCCATACACAAAACACTTTGTGTATGTTAACAATTTCTATGTTGTAAAGGCCTGAAAAGTACATGAAAACACAAGAATTTCTCTTCTGAGGTTGTCTCTGGAAAAAAAAATGGATTTGTTGAATTTATGCCTAAATAATTAACATATGAAACACCAATAAAATGACACAGCATTTAGAAAGAGTGACACAAGTAGTTTTTGAAGTCCTATAACATCTACCACTGAACTTTAAAAGTCTGTAAGAGTTAGGCTAAAGTAGTTCTGGCCAGGCCACTATATGACAGAGCTAACCATGTTTTCGCTAGATTGCAGGCTATTCTTAAGCCACAATGAGGATTGTGGAGATGCCTTTGTCACATAGAGGACAGACAAAGTAATAGCAAGGGCTCCATGCAGTCTGTCCTGGAAACCTTTTTCCTGATGTATCATACAACCTAAATAGGCCTGGATTTTGGCAGCTAAGCTAGAGGAGTAGCTGATCACACAAATGTATAATGATCTTTTTATTTTTCCCTGGGATAGTATAGGTAGGTCATGTTAAAAGTGTTTTCCTTTGAGACAGTTTTTTATTTTGAAGGACTGTGGCAGAATTTTGCTTAACCCAATTTTAAAAAGCCAATCCATGTATATTTAATAATGGAGAAAGTTGTTCTTACAGGAGGTGATGGAAGAAGAGAGTGAAGAGGAAGAGGGGAGCCAGCCAGAGAGCTTCCACAGCACTCAGTGCCTTGGCCTGTGGTTCAGGAGCTTATCCACAATTCAGATCTATGAACAAGCCAATCAGAACCATTCAGAACTCTGAACCAATTAAAGGAAGGCAGGATTCTGAACCAATGAGGGTCAGTCAGGATTTGACAGACTAATAGAAATATGAAACTCCACAAGATAATCTTTAAAATATAATATTACATGATAACTTCTATTAGTGAATTACAAAAGAAAATAGTATGTGAGTTCTGAGAGGGAATATCAGTGCCAACCAAGATCAGTAAATTTTTCTGCATGATGTGACATTTGGGTTGTGCTTTAAAGCTTTAGTAAAGATGAGGAAAAGGGACGTTTCAGGAATAGGATATAGCTTGAGAAAAAGGTAATTAAGAATAAGTATTCAGTGTGCAATTTTGGACAGACTTGTTCAGATTCTCTAAAGCATAGAGTATTTAAAGAAAGGTAAAGTAATGGAAAAATATTATATTAGAAAAACTGAGCCAATCATAACCCAAAAGTCAACAAATCTCTCTCTCTCTCTCCCTCTCTCTCTCTCTCTCTCTCTCTCTCTCTCTCTCTCTATTGTGGGTACAGATAGGCTGCAACACTTACAAACAAGAAAATGCACCTGAGGAGCAATAAAAACAATATAAATGAAAAATGTATGATGAATGCATGATGGTACTGTGACATGACAAGAATTAGTCATACTGATTACATATACTCCATTGGTATCCTTATAATGTCAAGAGAATTCAAGGAAGAGCCTCAATGTATTAGATAGATTCTTTCTGTGATTTTATGGGAGAATATGAAAGAAAATCACTCTGAACAAGCAAGTATTAGATGTAATCAATAAAATCATGGCTTCTTTTGAGTACTAGAGAACCTTAGAGAAAAAGCTTATACATATTTTTCTAAAAAAAAACAAAACACCTTACCTTCCATCTTAGAATCAGTACTGTGTATTGGTTCTATGTCAGAAGAGCAGTTAGGGCTAGGCAATGGGCGTTAAGTGACTCACCCAGGGTCACATAACTTGGAAATGTTTGAGGCCAGGTTTGAACCCTGGACTTCCTGTCTCTAGACCTAGTTCTTTCAATTCACTGAGCCACCCAGGCTACCCTCAAAACCTTATACTTTGTACACTATCCTATTATAATGTGATCTGTGTTTTGGTATGATAAATATAATATCCCAAAATATTAATGTAATTCATTTCATACTGATGAGGCTATATACAATTTTTTTTCCTTTCACAGTACAGAATCCAACTCTTTTCTACCCTAAGTCCTAGGCATAGTCTCCACTTTAGCTAGCATATTTGCATGCTCAAAAAGAAGAAAATAACTACAGAAGATATTCTTCTGTTCAAATAACACAGAGAAACGGAAGGAATAGAATTTTTTTTAACATAAGACCAAACAAAACAGCACAAAAAACCCAACTCTGAAGCCAATAGTTTTCTAGCCATGATTAAAGGTCAGGCATACCTAAACATGATTGAGTACTAGGAGTTGCCCCAAACCTTATTTGTTGTCTTTGTGGCTGTAGCTAGTGGTGACCATTGACACAAGCTGCCTAGATTTTCTTGAGTTGCAGAAATCTGCTTCTCTTTTAAAATAATTTTGAGTGGTAATCAGTTTTACTTGTAGGTTTTTATGGTTTTACATTTGAATGGGAGACACTTACTGAAGTGGAATGAAAATGGGCAAAAGGATCTGAGAATGGTTTGAGTGGGAACTATTGAGTAGAACGGTTTAATGGATACAAGTTGAAGAAGCATTGACTCTTGGGAGCAGGGAATGAATGAGCAGCACAGTCTCTACTCATTTCACAGAGAAAGCATTATAATGACAGCATTCTCACTTTTAATCTAAATTATTAATATTGTGTAGTATGATGGAACATGCATGGGATTTGGGTTCAAAATACTAGTTGTGTGACATTAGACAAGTTTCTGTATTGTTTTTCTTCATCTGTGGTGGGGACTGTAGTGGTAAAGATTAATTGATATCTAATGTTCTTTCCAACTATGGATCCTATGATCCCTTTCAAAAAAATACACTTAGAATTCAGGATTTCCTAACTCCACGACTAATGCTTCATCCACTGTGGAAGCAGCTACCTCTGAACTGCTGCATTCAATATCATTAGCAGCAAGGATAGAAATTGTACACGCAAAATATGTGCTGTGTTTTTGAAAGCACATTGGATTATTTAATGAGATAGATTTTAAATATAGTCAAAAATGGATGAACTAAGAACACAAATTCAAGTAAAGGAATTTCTACTATTGTAACACAGAGCTCTGTCCTGGTCCCTGTTCTTTTTTCTTCATGTTTGTCAGTGATTTGTATAAAGGTATTGATAATGCCCTTATATCAGGTCCTCAAGTGATAGAAAGCTAGCAGAAAAAAAGCTAATACCTTAGATGACAGGATTAAGATTCCAAATGAACTCAACAGGCAGGAATGATAGGATTAAACCAATATATTGAAACCTGAGAGGTCTAAATCCAAAGGCCTTCATTTGGGTTACAAATACCAATTGCATAAATACAGGATGGGAGAAACCTGGCTTGGCAGGAGTTCACATAATAAACATAAAAGGGGTTTTAGACCACCAAAGTCACTTCTGAGACAATGAAGTAATGAGCTAATTTTGTTTTTTTAGGATGAATTAGGCGTATAGAATCTAGTACATGGAGCCCAATAGTTCTAACATTTTCAACATTGATGAGTAAACAGTATTCACCTTAGAGATTAAAGACATACACAATTATTTGAAAAGATGTCCAATGGAAGGTTGAGAAGACTTGCAATTGGTTTAAAAAGAATGGAAGAGACTCAACAAGTTTCTTAGTCTAACTCATTTACTCTACAGATGAGGAAACTGAGGCTCAGAGACTGTCAGTAACTTGCCTATCACATAACTAGTGAGTGGCAAATTTGTACAAGTCTCTGACACTTGCTTTGGTGTTGTTCACATTTTTAGAACTTGAAATATTAGCTAGACACTTTGTGGGGTCACATTTTATTTAAATATTAGAGCACACATATGAATTACATTTAAAAAAAAAAAAGGTAGCTACATGGCAGAGTGGATAGAGTGCCAGACCTAGAGTCAGAAAGACTCTAATTTGTGAGTTTAAATCTGACCTCAGACACTTACTATGTGACCTTAGGTAAGTCACTTACCCCTTTTGCCTCAGTTTCCTCATCTGTCGAATGTAAGGATCTGGAGAAAAAATAACAAACTACTCCAGTATCTTTGCTAAGAACATTCCAAATGGGGTCATGAAGAGGTAGACAAGGCAGAAATGACTGAATAAAAATAAAAAGGATAAGCTACCCACTGGATTTACATTTGGAAGGGTCCTGAGAGATGACATCTAGAGAGTACTGCTTCATTATTGTTAGGTTAACAAAACTGGGGTCCAGTTTGGTTTGGGATTAGAATCTAAGTCCTGTGATACTGTAAGCTCTATTAGCTGAAGCATTCCAGCACAGGGTAGCTGAACATATTTTAGAAATAACATAGAAGAAGGGAGAGTGAGCAAGAGAGGTAACTAGATTACCTTTAGCATGTCTTGTTGATAAACATGAAATCAGAACATAAAAAAAAAGTTAATCTAAGGATACCTCAATTCAAATTCTGATTCTGACACAGAGTATCTCTAAAATCATAAACCTGTGGATTATTTCTCAACTTTGTATTATTCTACATAATAAAGATAATGTTATAGGATTATTGTGAATAAAGTGCTTTGTAAAGTAAAGAATTATCTGAATTTGACTTTTTATTTTTGTGAGTAGATGAATCACAGTGCTCTGATCTAGGAGGAAGTCAGAATCCTAAGGCAGGATTCTATCCTTGTGGTGACAACAAACCTTCGGGGGGAAAGAAGTCTACACATAACACACTTGTAAGTTTAATATATTAAATATAATAATTATTAACATTTACCCTATCAATTTATTATATCTAGATAATCAATCTGATTTGAAGCACTGACTAATTTCTGAAGTAAAAATATCATATTGTATTTTTTAACAATTGCCTTTCACAAGCCAGTATGAGCTGCCTTCAACACACTCCACTGAGTGTGAAGAAAAATAGATTGAAAAAACTCATAACTGCCTGAACTAGGTAAATAAATATGATTATAATCAAAAAGGGACAAGACAGTATAATAGATGTTACTCTGAACTCAGGATGAAGTCGTGGGTTCAATTCCTACTACTGACAACTGCAGACTCTCTGATCCTGGGCAAGAAGTCATTCACTAAACATTCATTAAACATCTACCATGTGCCAGGTCTTCTGCCTTTACCCCAGGCAACTCTTTAAAATTATAAATTGCAAAGAATGTGTTGATCTTTGCCAATAAAGGATATTCTACTTGTTACCTAATAAAATTTTAGAGCTAGTCTAAAAAAGAAATAATAGTAGGAATAATAATAGGAGTAGTTTCTACTTAATAGTGTTTTAAAAACATTAAAAACATTTGAAAACATCTTACATACATTATTTCATTTGATTCCACAACTGTCCTTTCAGACAGATATTATAATTATCAGCATTATTTTCATTTTACAGATTAGGAAATAAAGGTTCAGAGAAACTTTCCTTAGTCACATAGCCAGGAAATAGAATGGGTAGCATTCACTTCCAGGTTTCTTCTGTTGACTCAAAGGTCAATATTCTTTCCCACTACACTATACTGAATTTCTTTTCTAAGAATATCCACAAATTCATTCTTGAATTGATTAGTTTCTAAGATAGAATAAGAAAACTGGAAATATCCTTCGCAAATCTATAGTCTAATAACGTCATTTTATAAAAAGTGAAACTTAAGCCTGATAGACTACCTTTATTCATTGGAACTGAACTTCCACTAGCACCTACACCTCTTTCTATGAGAAATTCCCTCCATTCCTAATCAAAATCAAAGGTGGGGGGTTATTATATGGATGTCTAACTTAAGTAAAAAATCATAGTTGTTATTTTTAGTCTTAATGTCCAATTCATTGCGATAATTTGGCCCACCTTGGAGGGAGTAAAATTACTGGAAGGTGGAGACATGAATACTGTAAAAGATTTCTAAAACTGACAGCAAAATATGAGCTTGAAAAAAAAGATACATGTAGAGTCCATTTTTCATAGGAGAAGGTGACAAATTGGTAATGAATGACAAATTTCACTCCAAAACCTGAAATACCACCAAACTGGGAAGTTGGGAATATGGATGTGGCCAGTGTTGAAGAATGGTCCTTAATTAATGGATCCTTTCAGAAGGTTAAAATATTATTTTCATAATCTAAATTCTAAGCTAAATCACCATATGCATAATTCTTTAAATATATTGAGGAAGTCATGTCTTTAGCAGGAAGATTCCCAGTCTAATCCCCACTTTTTCTTTTTGTCGATTCCCCGGGTAGTTTCTCCTGTACCCCCCTTGCTTCTGATGAATTTCAGGATATCCACAGGTCTCTCATAATCACATTGTCTGATTAATACTTGAATCATTGCCTGCTGGGCAGAATGACTTCTTCACACTTTTGTCACTAAGGTACTGATTAGTGTAAAGCCTGCTGTCTGGCATTCCTAGTGGTGTTCTCTCTAGACTATAGATGGTTGCAAAATGTTCCCGTTCTTTTCTAGCTCAAAATAAAGTCAAGCCGGTGTTATCACAGCAATCTTATCTATCCATTGATTTCTCGTCAACTGTAGGATTGACTTCAAGGCTTCTCCTAGTTCTTCAGGGGCTTTATTTGGATTATAAGATTGAAGGCCTTGCTCCTTTGTATTTGATGAAAGTAATTACCACCTATTCTTCATTCTTGGGATATGGCTTTGCTAGAGTTGTCAAAGATGAGATGATGGTCATACAGAATAAGAACATTTTATCTTTATGATATTAACTTCTGGAATTCATTGCTACCCATGGAATACTTTTAAAAAATTTCATATGTTGTCTGAAATCATTTTTGTAGACTCTCTTTAATCTTGTTGCATTGGACTTATTAGTTTCCAGATATTTGCTATATTTCATTTTCAAAAGAAATCAAGATGAATAACGTAGAGTCTATTGAGAAGTATCTACATGAAAGGTTTGTTCTAAAATAAATGTTTTCGTTATACTCTACTGTGACAACTTTAAGTCATCAATTGGGAACATATGCCTTCTGATACCTTCCTTACATAGCTATAGGTAAAAGTTCACAGACTTGTATATTTTCAGGCAATTCCAGTAGAGTGGAAATTTGAGAATATTACAAATTCAAACACTTATGAAAAGGAAAAGAGATCAGCCTGGGGAGCAACAAATTCATCAATTTGACATCATCACTAATCATGCCTGAAGCCCTGGCAACTAGTTGGGAAAAGACGGTCCTTTGACTTAGAATCTAATAGGAGCTAATGAATTACTTTAAAAGGAAAAATCCAACTGAGTGGTCCAACTTTGGTATTAAATAGCAAGATTCTTTCATTTATCACTCTCCTGCCAGTAGATCTTGAGGTTTTGTTCTCTCAAAGAGAAATGTCTGGATTATAGAAAATAAGAATCTTTTGCCTATGGGAGAAATTTTTGTTATAATGCTCATCAAGAAACTTATGGATCCTGGGCTATGGCTGTAGGTTTTCTTTTTCTCCAATCAATATTTGTTGTTCTTAAAAATATGAATGAGATATGGGAAGAGAGGTTTAAAAAATGGCCATATTAGAAGATGGAATTCCCTTCTCAAGAAAGGAAAAAGAAATAGAAAAAAAAAAGCACCCTGTACCTCAGAATCACCACTATTCAAATGGAGAAAGGATTCTTTCAGAACTCAAGACAAATCAGTGGTACCAGGTCTAGCAAAGACAGAAATCTTTCTTAGGGCTAAGAGACAGCAGGAGTAGTAGCATTATCAGCTGGAACCTCTATGCACATCAAAGGGAAATGAAGCCCTATGGCTGAAGAAATTACATGGATGATATAGACTAATAATTTTAAATATTAAAAAGCTCTTTTCAAGCTAAAGACAATTTGTAGTTCTAAGCCGACAGCCCAAGGTTAGCAAGCAGAGACAGAACACAGTCCCTTACAACCAAAGACCTTTCCCTTCAAACCTCCTAGGTAATAAAATAATTTGTTTAATCCTTTATGGTTAAAAGTGACTTTGGTTTACCGTCACCTTCCTTTTTCTTGCTATTTATACTACCTCAACAGTTACGAAAAAACAAACATATATAACACTTTTCTTCCCTCATCTTATCTTTCCCCCGCAAGTAAATGTGGAATAATTGTGCCAGTTTTAACATTAGATAGAAATGGAAAAAATGTATATATCATATATGTATATTTGTGCCTACATATACATTGTTTATGTGTTATAATATACACACATACATATAATGCATATGATTATATATACTTGAGAAGCATATATAGATTAATAATATTGTATATACATATAAATACAAAATAGCATATATATGTATATATAATTGTTTATGTGACAACTTTCCAGCACCAGGTTTCAAAGACTTTTCTTATCCTAATATTGAAGTATTGAAGTTATGTATTGCATGTTGCAATCTCATTTTCTTTCTTAGGAAAATGTATTTCATTTTGCTATCAATCCATGTGCTTGGTATTTTGTCAATGTCAGAATGCCAGTGAAAATTCTGACCCTGATTTCTAATGGGTGATTTAAAAGACAGCTTGTACATGTATACCTCTTGCCTCACTAATACTTGCCTGCTTGGTCTCTGACAAAGGCTCATTACATTCAGTCTAACTAGTGTAAAACTTACCTTCAAACAGTTTCACTTTCTGAATCCCCCTTCTCAAAGGATTTTCCAATTTGCAATTTTTATTCGAGACTTTGACCAAGATACTGGAGAGAAAATAAATGAAGTCATTTGTGTTAATACTCAATGGTGCCATTCCAAAGGGAACTAACTTGATGTTCCTTGGACTTGAAAGACAATTCCATCTGTGGTCTGTATTTATAAGGTGACAACATTCAGAGCCTGGTCACTATTATTAAATTATCTCTTGAAAATTTTAGATTCAGTGAGGATATTTTATTTTGCATTCCAAAGAAGATGTGAATAAAAAAATTCATATTTTTTTGTAGCTCTTTTGGACCATTTAAAGTAGGTAATAAAGATTCTTGTTAGGTGAAACTTGCACATCTCATTTCCCTACATCATATACAAATTGGCCTTTTATTCTAAATATAAGGTCCATGGGTAGATTTGGAGGATTAATGAATTTTGACTTGGAATTCACTAATTAATATTAACTGATTTCTAACTGAGAAGACTTGTAAGGGCTTTGAAAGATTACCAAAATAATTTTATGACATAAAAAATGTTAAGAACCTTACATTCCAATCTGAATGTCTTGGATGAGGAAAAAAAAAGCTTCTTTAATAAGTCTTAATGTCTCCTTATCCCTTAATTCACTTTTATTTCAATAAACTACAGTAAAAAAAATTAAGAGCAAATTAATCATATACATCTCTATTTTGCATTTTTCTCTATTTCTCTTTTTTTTTAATTTCCCTATTTTTAAAAATAAAATGGTAGCATGCAATAGAAGAAAGAAGATGAACTCTTCATTAAAGAATCTGTGACTGATACTTAATAGCTGTGTGACCATAGGCTAGTCACTTTACATCTCTGTGTCTCAGTTCCCAAATTTGTAAACAGGAAACAATAACACTTGCACTACCTATCTCATAGGCATAGGTTCTATTTATCTCATAGAATTGTTAGGAGAAAATTAGTTATGAAAGCCTTAAAGTATTTTATAAATTAGTTTTAAGGCTAGAGAAAAAAAGACTTTAGAGAACTATTTGCTCTAGATATTTATATTTAAATTTCCATTTAATAGAATTTGAATAACCTTTCATTATTTAGGCCAGCCTGGTTAAAATTTTTATTTACTAATAAATTTTCCTTACCTAGTGAGAGAGGTTTTACAGAGAAGTTCCGAGAGCACTGGAGGCAGCCTCAGAAAGCCAGAGGGACATAGGACTGATGGAGGCCTTGTCATGACAAAAAATTTATGAAGTAATGAGCTAATTTTGTTTTTTTAGGATGAATTAGGCGTATAGAATCTAGTACATGGAGCCCAATAGTTCTAACATTTTCAGCAAAGTTAAAACTGATAATTATTAAGATCTCGTCCAGCCTTCACATCTTTGCATTGCTGAGAATAGTTAAATCTTTCACAGTTGATCATTGGACAATACTGCTGTTACTTTGTACAGTTTTCCCTATTCTGCTTATTTTATTCTGCATCAGTTTATGTAGATCTTTCCAGCTTTTTCTCAAATCACCCTGCTTATCATTTCTTTTAGCCCAATATTATTCCATCACCAACATATACCACAATTTGTTAATCCATTCTCCAATTGATGGACAACCCCTCAATTTCCAATTCTTTTTTAATACAAAAAGAGCTGTAATACATATTTTTGTATAGATATATGTGTTTTTATTATCTCTTTGGGATAAATAATTAGTAGTGATATTACTGGATTAAAGGGTATACACAATTTTATGGACTTTTCGGCCATATTAGTTATATTTTGAAAGAAAACATATTCCAAAAAAAAGTAAAATTTAAAAAATAAGATTTCAACATGCATTCAGACTTTATCATTTCTCTGGATGCTAGATAGCATTTTTCATCATAAACCCATCATAATTTATTTGATCACTGATTTGGTAAGAATATCCAAGTCATTTATAGTTGATTATTGTAAAATACTGCTGTTACTGAGTACTTTATTTTGGTTCTGCTCACTTCACTTGCAATCAGTTCATGCAAATCTTTCTAAGTTTTTCTAAAAGCATTCTGTTCATAATGTTTTATGGCAAAATAGTATTCCATCACAAACATATTTCAATACTCATTCAGTCATTGCCCAATTGATGGGCATTGACCTCAATTTCTAATTCTTTGTCACCACAAAAGGAGCTGTCATTAATATTATGTACATGTAGGTTATTTTCTTTTTCTTTTTAAAAACTTTTTTTTGATATAAATCTACTAACACTATTGCTGGATGAAAGGAAATGAATGATTTTATAGACCTTTCAGCTTGGATCCAAATTACTCTCCAGAAGGGCTGGGTGATTTCACAGTTCTGCAAACATTAGTGTATTAGTGACTCAATTTTCCCAAATCCTCTCAGACATTTGCCATTTTTCTTTTCTATCATATTCTCTAATTTTATATATGTGAGTTAGTACCTCAGAATTGTTTTAATTTGCATTCCCCTTATAACTCCTGTGGGGTGGCACGACCATCCAGGTCACCCAGTTTCGGGGTGATACCCCTTCAAAGTCTTCAGTAGTGCATATTTGGCAGGAGAGGAGAGCTAGAAGAGAGTCTCGCCATCATAGACTTTCTCTCTCTCCCTTCTATCATAACATTAATTACTGGCCCTATTATTATTACAGTTTTGGCAGAGGCTCTCTTTATTCTTATACCCTACTATGTTCAAAGGGTTCTAAAATTATGCATATCCTTTGATCCATCAATTCAATTTTTAGGCTTGTGTCCCGAAGAGATAAAAAGAGGGGGGAGGGAAGGATTTATTTGTACAAAAATATTTATTGTAGCTCTTTTTGTGACAGCAAAGAATTGGAAATTAAGGAGTTGTCCATCAATTAGATGATGTTTGAACAAGTTATGATGTATCATTGTAATGAAATACTATTGTTCTATGAGAAATGATGAGCAGGATGATTTCTAAAAAATCCTGGATAGACTTACATAAACTGATGTATAAAAAGCAAAGTATGCATAAGCAGAACATTGTACATGTGACAGCAATATTTTTTGATGAAAAACTGTGAATGACCTAATTATTCTCAGCAATGATCCACAACAATTCCAGAGACTCATGATGTAAAATGCCATCTGCCATTAGAGAAAGAATTGATGGAGTCTGAGTGCAGTCCCAAACTTATTATATTCCCCTTTCTTTTTTTTCTTTTTTCTTTTAGATCTCTTCTACAACATAACTAATATGTGTCAATTTGGCTAACGAAGGTTTAAACTGAAACAAATTTGAGACCAGAGTAGGGAGATACAGCAAGGTTTATTTGGAATAGCGAGGGATCCCAACAGCAAGAAGATTAGTGAAAGAGTGCCATGGGGAGTGGGAATCAGCAAGGAGGAGGAGTCCAGTGTCAGGAGAGGTGGCTGCAGAGATCCATGAGGTGGTGATGGAGGAAAGAAGCAGTAAGGGGGAGATTGACACCAGTAAAGATGGCTACCAAATCTCATCTGAGTGGGGAATGATATAGTACTATATAAGTTTGAGGCAATAAAGAGGGTGCAGGGAACAAGGCAACTTGGATTAATCTCATTGGTTGTCTCTGGGGAAGGTGAGCTACTTGGGTAAACTTCAGTGGATGCTCCTAAGGGGGTGGGAAGTCCTGGTCTTAGTGGGTTGGGGCTGGTTCTCAGTTGTGATGCTCAGTCATGCAGGACAAACTGAGGATCAAAGTCCTGATGTTCTGCCCAGAACATCACCTAGGGCAGGTGCCTTTATGTTCCAACAGTCTGTCAATATGGAAAAATGCTTTCATGATTATACATGTAAAATCTATATCGGATTGTTTACTTTGACCAGTTCAGGTGGGAGGAAGTGAGAAAGAAAGAATAGAAAGGAAGGAAAGAACTTGCAACTCAAAATTTAAAAGAGTATGTTGAAATTGTATCTACAGATAATTGAGGAAAAATTAAATATTACTATAATTAAAAATTTAAAAATTCCAGAAAATTGTATTTCCCTATTCAATAGTGAGTTAGAATAGTATTTTCATTTGGCAATAGAGCTTTGATTTCTTCTTCTGAAAACTTACTGTTTATATCCTTTGACCATTTATCAATTTGAAGAGGACTTGTATTCTTATTAATTGGACTCATTTCTCTATGTATTTGAGAAATGAGGCATGTTTAAAAAATTGAGATATGATTACTATTGATATTTTCATACATACTATTTCTTGTTTATTCTTCTCTTTTCTTTCACAGTCCCTCCTTAAACATGCTTTAATTCTGATCACACCCCTACTCCCAACTCTCAATCTATCTTCCCTTCTATAATTCCCCTCTTATTCCCTACTTTCTATTTTAGGTTAACATGTAAGATAACGTGGCTCATTCTACTTCTCTTTTTCTCTTCTTCTAGTGCATTCTTCTTTCTTAGCCCTTGTTTTTTTCAAATATCATCCCATCAAAGCCATCCCTCTTTCTCACCACTTAATTTTAACTTTTCAGATATTATCCCATCATTGGACATTCACACCCCAACCCTTTGTCAGTGCATATGCTCCTAATTGCTCTAATAATGCTAAAGTCCTTAGGATTTAAAAGTATCATTTTCTCGTGTAGGAATGTAAAATTTAACCTGATTGAATCTCCTTTGATTTCTCTTTCCTGTTTAATTTTTATTCTATTTTATTCTGTATATGGAAGACAACTTTTCTTCAGCTCTGATATTTTCATTAGGAATTCTTGAAATTATTCTATTCCATTAAGTACCTACTTTTCTTGATGAAGGTTATATTTATTTTGGTTTCGTAGGTAACTCTTGCTTTTAATCATAGCTCCATTGAGGTCCATAATATGATATTACAAGCCCTCAAATCCTTTAGTGTAGAAGCTGCTAAATTTTGTATTATCCTGATAGTTGCTCCATAATGTTTGATTTCTTTCTTTTTTTTCTGGCTTGTTGCAGTAATTTCTCCATGATCTATGGTTCTGTAGTTTATGTATAATATTTCTGGGCATAATCATTTTGAAATCACTTTCAGGATGTTATCTATGGATTATTTTGATTTCCATTTTACCTTCTGATTCTGGGATATCATGGCAGTTTTCCTTGATAACATTTTGAAACATAATGTCTGTGTTCTTTTGATCATGACTGAGATAGTCCAATAATTCTTAAATTTTCTTTCCTTGTTTGGTTTTCTAGGTAATGTGCTTTTCCAATGATGTATTTCACATTTTCTTCCTTTTTTAATTCTTTTGATTTTGTTTTATTGTTTCTTTAAGTCTCTAAGTAATTAGTTTCCACTTGCCAAACTGTCATTTACAAAATATTTACTCTGTTACATTTAAATACACAGTTAACTCTCTTGTTCCTTCCCTTCCCCATTTGAGAAGGCATCATTTGACAAAAAAGATAAATGTATGTGTGTGTGTGTGTGTGTGTGTGTGTGTGTGTGTGTGTGTGTGTGTAAAATAGAATGTAATGGACTTCTGTACCAGCAGCAATGCAATGACACAAGACAGCTCTGAGGAATTTATGGTAAAGAACGCTACCCACATTCAAAGGAAGGACTGCAGGAGAGGAAACATATAAGAAAAACAGCTGCTTGAACGCATGGGTTGGGGTGGACATAATTGAGGATGTGGACTTGAAACTACCACACCAATGCAACTACCAACAATTTGGAAATAGGTCTTGATCAAGGACACATGACAAAACCAGGGGAAATGTGTGTCGGCCGTGGTTGGGGGGAATGCGGGGGGTGAAGGGGAAAGTAGGAACATGAATCATGTAACCATGTTAAAAATGAATATTAATAAATGTTTAAAATTAAAAAAAATAAATACATAATTCTAAAAAAAAAGAGTATATTAGTGTCATCCTTTTCCCCCATCTTCCAACATTTGTCATTTTGCCATTTCATCATTATAGCCAATCTGAAAGGTGCCAGTTGATATTTCAAAGTTGTTTTGATTTGTATTTACCTAAACAATACTGTTTTTTTTAGCACTTTAATATAATTATATAAAACCTTGGGTTCTTTATCCCAAAACTACTATTTCATATCTTTTCACCATATAATAATTGGGTAATGGCTTATATTCTTAAATATTTGACACATTTCTCTTATATATTTCATATCTGAGACCTCTATCTCAGAAACTGCTTATAATTCCCCTCCCTACCATAATATTGCTCTTCTTCAAATCTTGGCTAATTTATTTTATATTTATAACCCCTTTTTAATTTAATGTAATCATAATTATTCATCATATGTCATAGTGCTTTCTATCTCTTCTTTCTTCAAAAATTCCTCTCCTATTCATAAATCTGATAGGTAACATGTTCCCTATTTTTGAATCTATGATAGCTCCCTTTATGTCTAAGTCATGAATCCACTTAGATCTTATCTTGATAATGGTATAAAATATTGGTCTATATCTGTTTCTGTTAAACTGTTTTCTAGTTTTCCCAACATTTTTTTACCAAATTGTGAATTATTTTTTAACATTTATTAATATTTATTTTTTAAGAAAAGTTATCATGGTTACATAATTCATGTTCTTACTTTCCCCTTCACCCCCCGAGGTTACCCCCCCCCCCCATGGCTGATGCGTATTTCCACTGGTTTTAACATGTCATTGATCAAGACCTATTTCCAAATTGTTGGTAGTTGCATTGGTGTGGTAGTTTCAAGTCTACATCCCCAATCATGTGCGCCTCAACCCATGTGCTCAAGTGGTTGTTTTTCTTCTGTTTCCTCTCCTGTAGTTCTTCCTCTGAATGTGGGTCGCATTCTTTTCCATACGTCCCTCAGAATTGTCCTGGGTCATTGCATTGCTGCTGGTACAGAAGTCTATTACATTCGATTTTACCACAGTATATCAGTCTCTGTGTACATTGTTCTTCTGGCTCTGCTCCTTTCACTCTGCGTCAATTCCTGGAGGTCTTTCCAGTTCACCTGGAACTTCTCCAGTTTTTTATTCTTTTTAGCACAATAGTATTCCATCACAAGCATATACCATAATTTGTTCAGCCATTCCCCAATTGAAGGACATACGCTCCTTTTCCAATTCGTTGCCACCACAAAGAGCGCAGCTATAAATATTTTCGTACAAGTCTGTTTATCTATGATCTCTTTGGGGTACAAACCCAGCAATGGTATGGCTGGATCAAAGGGCAGGCATTCTTTTATAGCCCTTTGAGCATAGTTCCAAATTGCCAGCCAGAATGGTTGGATCAGTTCACAGCTCCACCAGCAATGCATTAATGTCCCAGTTTTACCACATCCCCTCCAGCATTCATTACTTTCCCCTTCTTTCATTTTAGCCAATCTGCTAGGTGTGAGGTGACACTTCAGAGTTGTTTTGATTTGCATTTCTCTGGGTCTACAACCAAGGATCACCTACCCATCGAAACTAACTATATACTTCCAGGGGAAAGTTTGGGCAAATTGTGAATTCTTATTCCAAAAACTTGGATCTTTACTTTTGTCAAACACAATGTTACTCTAATCTTTTACAAGTATTTGTTGTATATCTGTTCTGTTCCATTGATCTGCTTTACTATTTCTTAGTCAGTAGCAGATGATTTCTATTTTTTATAATATAATTCAAAATATTTTACTGATAGATCACTCAGACCAGCAATTTTAATTTTTAAGATTTATTTTCTTCAATCAGCTTTTATACAACATTTTCCCATTTGGCCAATTCTATTTTTTGTAGAGTTATTTTCTTCAGTGGATTTTTACAACACTTTTTCCATTTCATCAGTTCTGCTTTTTAAGAAGTTATTTTCTTAGTGGATTTTTGTGCTTTTATCATTTGACCTCTTCTGTTTTATAAAATATTATTTTCCTGAATATCTTGTGCCTTTTACCATGCCCTTAACTCTATTTTTTTATGCTTTTCTTACATCACTCTATTGTCTTTTCCCAATTTTCCCTCTTCCTTCTTAACTCTGGGACTATGACTAGGAATAATTTATAGACAATGCAACAGTTGTACTTAGTTCCAGCAAAGATTCCCTGTAATCTCTTTTTGACTAGTTTTCAGATATCCCTCAACCCCTTATTGTTTGTTGACTGAAAGCTCCTGAATCCATGACTGCTAATGTAGTCATCGTCACAGTCTGCTGATAGGTTATGAGCTGTAGGCTGTGCTATCTGGTGCTCTACTCTCACCTCCATTGATAAAGATCATGGTAACATTCTAATTTTTCTTGGGCATTGGAATTTTTTCACTACATCCTTTTTTTTTTTTCCTCTGCAATTCCAGAATTCAGTTTGGATATTACTTGAAAGCTGTCTGAAGAGGAATTTGTGACAGCTCATGTAAGTCCCTGATTTTATTCTGAAATCTTGGCTCCACCTCCTTGAGTTGCATCTTAAATTCAGAGTTATTAAGAGTCAGATGAAAAGCCTATCATTGAAGGAATAGGGAAAAGGCAACGCAAGGACATAGAGAGAAGATATCAGGCGTTTTATGTGAGGAACAGCAAATAGGTTCATTAAAATTTAAGAATATTAGAAAGGGCCTTGTTGTGAGGAATTTTAGATGCCAAATAGAGGACTTTATATTTGATCTGAGAAGTAATAAGAAACTACTAGATTTAATG
Source organism: Gracilinanus agilis (assembly GCF_016433145.1). Taxonomy (NCBI): domain Eukaryota; kingdom Metazoa; phylum Chordata; class Mammalia; order Didelphimorphia; family Didelphidae; genus Gracilinanus; species Gracilinanus agilis. The sequence goes on along the minus strand of NC_058132.1, from coordinate 284,630,579 downwards.
GTGTAGAGGAATAATATTGTCAGAACAACCCTTTGGGAAAGTCACTTCAACAGATATGTGGATAATAATTTGGAACAGAAGAAACTGGAACAAATATATCAGTTTGAAGGCTGTTGCTATAGTCCTAGTGGCTATGTGAGTAGAGATAAAGTGATATTTAGGATATGTTGTTGAGAAAGATATTACAATGTCTGGCAAATTATCTGATGTGAGGGTGGAACGGGGAGGGAGAGACAGAGAGAGAGAGAAAGACAGAGAGACACGCAGAGAGAGAGAATACTATTGAGATTGTAAATATGAGCAACTAGAAATATGGTGATGATGGTGGTACTCGTGACAGTAACAGAAATATTCAGTAGAAGCTAATGAGATCACCAAGTGACATAGTATATAGGAAAAAGAGAAGAAGGCGCTATAGAGAGAACACTATATACCTACTAGACATAGCATCGAGACTAGGAAAAGTGACTGTGAAGTGGCCAAATGATAGGGAATGGAATAAACATTTATATTTCACCAATTATATTCCAGGCATTGTACTAAATATTTTTGACAAATACTATCTTATTTGAGTGTTACAATAACCTTATTAGATGAATTCAATTAAACTATTAAATAGTTGAGGAATCTGAGGCAAAAATGAAGTCACTTGCTCATGGTGACATAGCTAGGAATTGTCTTAAAACAGATTTGAACTCAGGTCTTCCTATCTTCATGCCCAATTCTTTGTCTATTGTACCATGGCTGCCTCTAGGCTAAAGAAAAAATCAAGAAAGAGCAGATTCTTGAAAACCAAGGAAAAGGAGAGCATCTAGAAGGAGAAGGTGGTCCACTATTACAAATGGTACAGAGAGGTCAATATGGATGAGCACTGAGAGGAGGCCATTTGATATGGCAATTAAGATATCATCTGTAAGTCTGAGACAGTTTTAGTTGAATGATGAAGTTAGAAACTAGACTACAGAGGCTTTAGAACAGAGTGAGAGGAGAAGAAATAGAAACACAGATTAGATCACCTATTTAGCTGATGATTATCAAGCAAGAGCAGACTTTTTAAAGATGGGGAAAACAAACATTATTCTAGGTACAGTTCCACTGGCAGAGGCTGGAATATTAGAGACAGTGAGGATGGTAATGGGGGCCATCTGCTGGAGGAGATGGGAGGGGATAGGATGAATAATAAATGTAGGGTGGTATTCCTTGGCAAGCAGAAAAGCTAGCTCCTCATCAGGTACTAGAATGAACAAAGAGATAGGGAGGAATAATGTCACGTATGTGTGCTATAAGATGGGGAGAAAAGCCCTCCTCAATGACAGCCCTCAGCAAATTGAATTATTTTTTTTAATGAAGTATAAAGTGATGTTAGCTCAAAGGGTCAGAAAGGATATGGAATGTTTGAGGAGAAAAAGAAAATTTGAAATAGCAATTGGTGTGAGGGATAGTGAAATAAATTAGGTAGGAGAAGTAAGATTGTTTTACTGTTTTATGGCCTAGTTTAGAATAGTTAGGAAAAATAAGTTTGAATCTGGCCTCAAATATTGGCTATGTAACTCTGTGCAAGTTGCTTAACCCACTATGCCTCAGTTTCCTCATCTATAAAATGAACTGGAGAAAGAAATGTCAAAGCACATTATCTGCCAAGAAAACTCCAAATTGGGTCACAAAGAGCCAGACACAACTGAAAAAAGCTAAACCACAGGAGAAAAAAGGAAGACTGTGGGCCCAGTATTACAGTCACTGAGAGAGAAAGGAAAATTCCCTGGAGTCAAATAGCCAACAGCTACCAGAATTTGAATTGGGCTATATATTGGGATTGAATATATGCCAAAGGGCAGTTTTCTAAGGAAAACCAATAGAAGGAGGAATTAGTAATTAGGAAAAAAAGGACTATTCTGATTTCCCTAACACAACTAAAGTATATATGGGAGGGGAAATGAGTGAAAGTGAAACCAGTACCAGGCTGAGGCAACCTGAAATTGTCTTACAAGAATAGATTATTAAATTTTCAGTGTGAGCATTCATGAGTAGGCAAATGTTACAAATCATGACTTGATTAATGGTTTTGTCAATTATTTAGACATAAGAAAATGATGGAGAATATGTTAATGAAGCAGACTAAGGTTTAAAAAAGTATGTGCTACATTTTTTTGAGAGATGGTTCATAACAATTTACCTCCACACCAATGCATCTACGTTTCAACGAGAGCTAGAAGATGTAAGGGGTAAAAAATGAAGAAGTTTAAGGTCAAATGATAATTTGGAACGTAAATACTTAGTCTAAAAAAAGTAGTGATTGCCTGTGTTCCCATATTATTTTATATGAAGACAGGAAATTTAGTGACTTACTATACTAAAAAATATTTGCATGGGATTTAGGGGTGACTAGAAATAAGTCTAGATGGGTTGACACAAAACCTGATTAAGAATCTGTAAGTGATTAGATTCTCTAAGTAAGCCATCTAAATCTTGACAATGACTCTGTATACAATATGGTTGTGTCCCATATTAGCTTTTGTTTGCAGTTTGACTTGGGTTTTTGTGTGCAAAGCTAAATATGTAAATGTCACTGCTCAGCTAAATTCTTCCCAATTGCCTAATGGCTGTTGTCTTGCCTCCAAGAAGGGTTAGCCACTACTTTTGAAAGCAACGTCATGTGTACAGTCCATCACTGTACAAATACATTTTTATCCCATGGGTAACTCAGACCACACGGGTAGTATAGCAGAAGTGCCATCTGGAAGTAATTCGTCATTATTATTTCTTATCAGGACTGCTGAGGGTTTTTTTTTTTTATCAAGTAAAAATGAATCGTAGAACAAACTGATGTATGTTCATTAAACTATGAAAACCTATTAGGATACTCTCTTATTCTTTAAACTAGAACTCTAATAAAGGTGGGCTAGATCATGTGAACCTACGGCAGGAATATGACATGTGAAGGGAGAAATAGGCTGAAATCTGCCTGTGTTATGCCAGGAAATTACATATTCTTCTTAAAGTAAAATAAACACTTGACAAAGCTGTTAATCATCCCTAGTGGAAAGGATTTACAGATTCAATATTAAGATGATGAGCTTCCCACTGGTCTTAGAAGCACTGTAGTCAAATGAATCCATTTTCCTCTGAAATCATTTAGATAAAAATTATACTCACATTGAAGAATATGAATGGCTTGAATGCTAAAATGTCACTTTAAAAATGCATTGGCCCCTCAATGGGCTCTTAATAGCCCATGGTTATTTGAAGCCATTTTATTAAATAGAGAACTAGTTAACCTATTTCTTCCCCTTCCTCCTCAAATAAAATGTTAACAGGTTGGTTGCTGGATAAATTGATGACAAGGTATACATTGGTGACCTAAATATGAAATTTCAGACCACATTCTTGCCTAGCATGAGGACGTAAGAGTAACAGATAGAATGATACAGACATAAATGTGCAGATATGTTCATGTATATATACACATTTCCACATGAATATATTATATAAAACATATTAATACATATTTGCAAATACATATTCACATGTGCATATTATGTGCATGCATATTATATAGGCTATATACATTTATTTGGGCATATACATACACATGAAGGGTTTGAATATATTTCTGCTTACATTGAGTTTTTATGTGGTAGGCAAGAACATTGTCTAAAATATAATCATATTCTTCTCATGCTTATAGCTCTCCTTTCCTCCCCAAACCAACTGTTATTTTAAAAAATTTGGGGGGAGGGGAAATAAAAATGTAGTTACTTTTAAGAAAGTAATTTCAATTTACTTTCTTTCTCAACTAAATGAAGCATTTTAAATCTAGAGCTAGATAGTTATGTTGTCGAATTTAAATATAAATTCACTATTGTTATCAATTCTATGTCATCCATGACATATTGATACATGTAAGGTCTAGCTAATTTAGTCAGTCATCAAACTGTTTTATTTTAGAAATGTGAATAAAATATTGCTCCTTTCATATTATATAAATAACAATTATGTATTCAGATAGTAATAAATGTGTGTAATAATAACATTTATATACACATTCATTTATGTCAATAGTGTCAATGAAAAATATCAATTCACTTTGTGAAGTGACCTTTTTGTGTATTTATATCCTGACTATGGTTGCACATGTAAAACAAATAGAATCAGCATTTTTGTTCGGATTAAGCTTATTTCATGAATGCCCTCTCTTAAAATTTTGAGTAAATTAAAACAATCCTTCATTGACAGCATATTTGGAAATTTACCTGCAGAGAAATTGTAGCTAGTAATGCCAATAGAAACAAACAGTTTTGAGAAGTTAGCCATTCAAAGAGAGCGAGATTATAGAATGTAATGATTAAGAATGTGTGCAGTGTAGTATAAGTACATTTGTTTCCTAGGAAACAAACTAGGACTGTGGCACTGAAGAAATTTGTAAGCATTAAAAAATTCTGTAATCAGGCCCCAGGAGAACATATTAAATTTTTTAAAAGGGATAAATATTTGACGTCCTTGCCATTTTTTAACCATACTTGTAGATAAGGCCTGCTGTCAATGGGTGGTGTTTTGAAGGCTGGAGAAATTGATATGATATGGCAAGCACATTGCCAAGAACCCACTTCTAAATGACTAATCCACATGTTAGGATTAACACTGGCATGTTACTGAAAGACTATGATCATTCTAGGAACAAGAGGGGGAAAATGGAGCTAAATGAAGACAGACACAGAAAACAAACAAATAAACATATGAAAAACCATGAAAAAGATCCAGAGGGATGTTTGGGGTTAATGAAGGTCTAAGAAAAAGTCTTACTTACTATCAGTGGTTCCAGCTAAGAAATCCTTCATCCCCACATTGATTGACAGGTGTCTAAAGACCATATCAGCCCAAGAATATCTTTTCCATTAATCTACCCCAATTTGGGAAACTTCTTCAAGACTAAGGTCCTTCTGGAAATGGGCACAATTTAATCATTTTAAGGCATAGTATGTGAAATACTAAGACAATATATATTATTTATTTATTACCATAATTTATTTATAAAATAAATGCATAAGGTATAGAACAGATCCACTTTGATAGAAGAAGAAACACATAAAGGCTAAGATGTACAATATGCATATAGAAATCACAACAAATCTAAGTATCTAGACTCTAGTAGGAGAAGCCCCATGAAAGGAGAATAGGAAAATCCTTGCAGAAGAGTGTGTCCCACATTGAAGACCACCGACACTCAATAGCTGCCTGACCCTACTTGAGTCATTTAACCTCTCATGGATTCTATTTCTTCATTTGTAAAATGGGAATTATAATTACACTTGCTATTGTTGTGAGGATAAAATAAAATGATATTTGTAAAGTTTATTGCAAAGTTTAAAGTGCTACATAAATGTTAGTGATGATGGTGATGGTGCTGACAATGGAATCCTTCTTTTGGGGGTGGTTTTGGAGGGGAAAATAGACTTTAGGGGAAAAGGAAATGAGATAAAGTTTAAAGAAGAAACCCTTCCCCCCCCTTTTTAAAAACTTACCCAATATGCCTAGGATTGACTCCAGGTAGCATTATTTATAGGCATTATGTAAGGTAAAGCTAATATTTCCAAAGCACAGATCATAGTTCTGATTATTCTATTGCAATTCAGAGGGATGACATGGATCCAATTCCTATCAACAGATGTGTTGCAATAACTGGAAATGCCATTTGCTTGCCTCCTTCCCTAATAATCACGCATTGCCTTAATCACTAGCAATAACACATGCTGTGCATTATAAGATGAAGAAATCTTTAGGGGTCAACTTTTTGTCATCATTGTCTCTCCTACATACAGATGGAGAACAGCATGTTGTGCATGGGGAACCAAAACATTTAAAGCCCAGGGTTAGAGGTGGAATAAGGATTTATTTTCATCGAGAAGAATGTGAGGTGTTATGCCCTACAGTGTTGCAAGAAAGTTTCTCAGATACAAGGCAAAATTACTGAAATTGATCTAAGCAAATACTTCCCATTGGCAAAACTAGGAACATGAGAAAACACAGAGCACTCATTACCAAGGAGAGCAAGGGCAGAAATGCCCCCAGACAATTAGTAGCCAAGATATGGAATTACCTTACACCAGATAAAAACAAGGGAATGTGTATCTATGAAAACAAGCTTTACAGAAAAATGGGGGGAAATAAAATAAAATAAACAAGAAAGGCTATATCAAGTTAAGATTATATAATATGAATTTAGAAAATGCAAAATATAAAACTTAGCCCCTATAACCTTCTGTCCTAGAAAGATATACTCATGGTCACATATAGACAAATTAAGCCATCAAAGTACAGTGAAGGAAAATTAAGATATCCTCTTCCTCCATAGACTCAAATTCAAATCCTGATTAGGTCACATGCGAAATAAGTTCTCCTGCTACCAAAGAGTCCCTAGTGGGCACTTGTTCATATCACAAATGGCCATCAAATTTGGCACTTCTTCTGCTGCCTGGCAGGCTACTCCACAAAGGCCAAGGAATGGGCATCAAGGCTGGTGGCAGGTCGAACTCAAGCTGGTTTGGCAGGGCTGTGTGGTTAGGTTGGCACTGCCACAGCTTACACTGTTCCATCCGGCTTCTTGCCAACACCATTAATCTAGCTTGTGTCTGAGCTCCCACCTTCAACTCAGGCTTAAAACAATTCTAAAATGAAATTAAATTTTCCAACCTAAATGGGAAGATGTCTATCATTTTCTCTGAGTCTTCCTTTACCACTCACCAACAAAAAGACACATTTCCTATGGGGAAAATTAGAAAGGATATGAAAAAGAGAAGCCAATAAGAGAAAGTAGAAGGATAGTAAGGCCTATTCTGTTGTTTGAGAAAGTTGGAGACCTGACTTCTCATTTCCCCATACCAAGATCTAACTGAGCTGTAAGTATGACACTTAATTGCTCTAGGCCTCAGGTGACTATCTAAAAATGCTTGATAATAATATCCTGTCTACATGGTGATTACTAACTAATACATGTGAATTATTTTTGTAACCTGGAAATGAATCAGAATGAATATGATGTTTGAAATTTAGATGTACAATCTCTGGAAAAAACATGACCTGGAATACAGGATGGTTTGAGGTCTCTTCCAACTCTAAAAACAAATGATTATGTTTATTAAATATTCAAAAAATCCATACAATGTCTTCTCATCTAGATCTCTGTCAGGAAGACAGTCTTTTAAAACTAACATTATAATTGAACTTTTCTTTCTTAAAAATTGCCAAAAGAAAAATTAAAATAAAAACAAATGGTTATCATATTCATTTGTCAACTATTTTTAACCAGTTTAAAAATACACACTTCACATTTAAAAAACTCAAAAACCTGTCAAGTTTCTTCAGTGATATTTGCCTAAATACTTGCCCCCACATAGCCCATAGCAAGCCTTTCATTCTCTGTCGGGCTGTTTTGTCCTTTTTATCACATGAAGATATTTCCTCCACCTTAATATAGCCAATGCTTCCATGGCAACGCTTTCTCCAGTCTGGAGGGCAGAACACATGGCTACTGAGGAGAGCACTTGGTGGGTCAGGAGGCAGCTTGTGCTGGGAACCTGAAGGCGAACTCTGCCCTTTCATCTTTGGTAGGTTGATAAGATTCTCCTCCCCTCATTTTAAGCCCAATTTTTGTTTGTTTCTGGGACAATCCATTCTTGATTAGGGAGAGTCTTGAAGGAATTTTTAGGAAACATAAATATCCTTTTAGATCTAACATAGCTAGATTATTTTAGTTGCTTTGGAAATGAAGGACTAGACTAACTATTAAGCTGGAAAATAAGATATGGGTCCCTCTGGAAACAAATTTCCTTAACAACTATGCTCTGGCTAATATCCATCAGTCCAAAAAAGAAACAGTAGATTATGTCTATGCTGATACTTCTGCTCCCAACTTAATTCATTGTTTATGTGAAGAACTTCATTTAGTGTTCAAAGTTCATTAAAATTGTGTCGAAGAATTAGCTATGGGAATATAAAAGTAAGCATAGGCTAAGCATTTAAAAATTTCAACCATATCATGAACTCTCAGGATATAAGCTAGACGTGATCTATCAATTTGTGGTTCAATAATGGATACTGAACATTGGACCAACATTAATTGCAACATCACTATAGCAGAAATTAACCTTCTCTTCCCATTATTGAGTAGTTAATTATAACTTCCACCACATCAAACTCTTATTTTAAATTTCTGATTTCTGTAAAAAATATATAACCCACTCTGGATGTTTGAAAATGCCCTTTATATAATCAGTCATAAAGCCCTGCCATTTTTTCCCTTCAAAATATCTCTACAATTTTCTCATCATCTTTGTTGCCACCACACTATGATGTGTGACATCACCTTGTTCCTGGATTATGGCATTAGCCTCTCCTAGATGGCTTCTCTGATTCCAGGCTTTCCCCTCTCTAATCCATCTACTGTGTTGCTGCCAACCTAATCTTCCTTCCTGTCAATGATGTACAGCTTCCATGATCCCTAGTGCAGGTGCAAGGGTATTTACTAGGGGAGGTAGGAGGGGGAAGAGGGACTAAGGTGGCTCAGGGAAAGCTATGGCCCTCAGCAATTACACACATTGAAGCTGGCTGTCAAACACTGAGCTGGAAGGAAAGCACAAATGTATAGAACCATTTGATGGGGGAAATAAAGCAGCTGTAGGCATGCAGCTGGGTATAGTTGCAATCAGGTGGCAACATCCTCCCAACTCCTTTAGAGCCCATAACCTTAACAAATGGAACTTCACTGAGACTCAAGAATGGTGGTCTCACTTTACTTGATCACTCATATGCATTCTCATTGGAAAATTATGAATAAGAAAGTTGGTGGCTTCATCAGAAGGAACATATGTAGAACTGATCGGAGAGACATAATGTTGGGAATACTCTTCCTTTCTGCTTACCTGCTTGTGAAACCTGAAAATTAGTTCTGGGTCCCAGGAGCAACAGCTGATACTTCTGTTTCCATCAAGTACAAGAATCTGGGCTCAAACCTTTTTCCCTCATCTTTGTGCCTCAGTGGGTAGATACAAGATCTTGGGAGCAGACTTCATGCAGTTGGAATAGGAAATGAAGACACTGCTGATGAAGATTGGCTCTAAATTAGGAGAGTTTGCTGCTTGCTTGAAAATACAGCTCCAAGGGTCTCCAGTCTCTACTTTGTGTTTGGCAGCCGGGGAAGAAGTTTATTCTATTATAATTACATAAAAATGCTCCTCAACATATAATAGACTGTTGGAGCTGGAAGACACATTACAGATCATTCAGACTAATCTCATCTGATTTCGTAGAAAAAAAAATAAGATCAATGAAGGTCAATTTATTTAAGTTGTCACATCTAGATATTCTATCTATGGTCCCTAAATTTTAGTCTTATATTCAAGATTTTTCTGTGAGTTGACTCAATTAAGGTTGCACATACATAATTGGTACACTAACATTGGAATTGGGATCCTATTTAACCTCTAACACCTTCAGGAAAGAAGAGAATGATATCTCATTTGATTCAAGCACTGGTTTTCCTAAAGTAGTAACCTAGGTATCATGATTTTTCAATGGGACTTTGTTAATGTGTGCCTCTGGTATGGCAATGTGAAATAACTCAATAGGTTGGAAACAAAAAGTATTTTAAGTTATAATATGTTCAAGAATAATGGTATATAGATAAATTTTATTATAAAAAGGAAGTATAGCATTGCCATCATAGTAGCTAATATTTAAATGGCACTTTGAAATTATCCTCACCACATACTTGGAAAGTAGGAGCTATTATTATCTCTATTTTTACAGATGAGAGAATTGAGGTAGACAGAGGTTGTGATTTGTCCAGGGTCACACTTAGATACCCTAGGACAGAGAGGGTTGGAGAGTGGAAGACTCAGGATTACTTTCAACTTCTGTTATATATTGTGTAATAATAGATAAGTTACATAAGCCCTCTATCTTGAAGCAACTTTCTAAACTCCTAGTTGCAGATGAATTGTTGATCTGCATTGATAAAAAGAATTTCCACATTAGGAGATAATTTCACATGGATAAATCCATGACTTGGTTTATAAATACATTTTATACCTTTATAATTAAAAATATTTTTATTTTGATTGTAACATATATGTTGCTAGTGGCTAATGATAAAATTCAGGCAAGATTGGTAATCTAGTGGTGAGATAAAGCATTAGAAATCAGTAAAATGCAAAGCTGCTTCACTCCCTATTTTGTCTAAGTATGATTAAACCATTAGATTCTTCAATACCTCATTTTCCATTTAAACTTTTATAAGATCAATTAGAGAATATTTATAAAATTCTTTGTGATAGATGTGAGAAATTCAATACCTGAATATAGACCATTATTCTTAAGAATAACATGTTTGAGGGAGCAGCTAGGTGGTTCTGTGAATTGAGAAAAAGGCCTAGATATGGGAAATTCTGGGTTCAGATTTGGCCTCAGATACTTCCTAGCTGTGTAAGCTTGGGCAAGTCACTTAATCTTCATTGCCTAGCTCTTTCTGTTTCTTCCTCCTTGGAAGAAATATATAGTAAGACTGAAGATAAACTCTTTAAAAGCGAAAAGCATGGTTATATTCTATAAGCAGGGCAGCATAACATGGTGGGTAGATAGCTGACTGAAGAGCCACGTGAAACATGTTCAGGAAGACTGGACAAGTCAAAAATACTCTCAGTATTCTAGTCAAATCTTTGGGGTACGTGGTTCCTGAACATTATGTCAGCTCAATAGTAAAGGCTCTTCTAGGTAAATTATTTCATGTGACATTGGCTTACAGAAGCTTGTAGTATCAACTGTTAGAATTAATTAAAGATATGATATTAATTTTATCTATATGTTTGGATGAGTAAAAAGCTCTGTACCATCTATCTTCTAAATATTCCTTAAGTGAAGCACAAAAATATAACAGCATTAACTTTATCTTCGTAACTCACTCCTCCACTCAACCTAGGTTTCATTAATTGAATGATTTTATACTTTTTTTGTTCATGGTTTTGATTTTTGATTTTTGAGTGTTCCCTCCTACTAAATATCTAATTTGAACCAATTCTGAACCAATCATAAGCCTCCAGCAAACTGTTTTAACTAAACAGTCCTCAATAGAACTGTCACTTGTTCAGTTTGCAAATCATGTCACAAAACTATTTTAGAAAAGAATCAGTACATTTCCCTCTGTAATATTGCTTAAAAATAAAACAATTAAATTTGTGAATAGAAATGTAATCTTCCTAACAAGACCTCAAACTTAGTCCTGTCGCTGTATCTCCATTTATATTAATTCTTTCTACGAAAGCACTGTCCTCTATTTCTAGCAAATCCAGTTCAAATTCAGGTTCTGCTATGAAGCTGTCAATGATTCTTTCATTCCCTCCTGAGTTAGCTCCCTTTTTCTAAGTTTCTATGAGCCTCAGAGTTTATATTGTGTAACTGAACATTGAATTACATCCTACTGTGGTTGGCTTATAATTAGTTTTGAGTTTCCTTCCAAACCTTCAATATTTTTGGGATCTTCCCTGCCAGCCTCCAATGTGATGCTGTGGAGAAGACACACATTTGGGGAATACTTCTTGACTTCAATACCTTATGCTCAGCTATGATGTCTGGTGTCACAACCTTCTTCTTCTGGATCCCATCCAGTAAATGTCAAATTATCCTGAATATCATGACTGATCAGATGCTTATTCTTCAAACTCTCCTTAAAAAGAATAAAACAAATCATATATATGCATGCATATATATAATTTTGGTTATATATATGTACATACATATATATGATTTTGGTTATATATATGCATATATGATTTCTGTCTGTACGTGTGAGCATTATTGGCCAAACACTTTACCAAAAGTCTAAAAAAAATTGGTCAATTCAGATAGGCAAAAATTTGAAGATTACACCAATTTAAAGCCTCTTTAAACAGGTAACGTTAACTCAAAATGATTTAATTTCTCAATTAGGCAGGTTTTGACTGTGAAATCAATTCTTTTCGCTTTCCGTGTAATGGCTCCATATAAATCATTTTATTAATTTAAAACCAGCTTCTGATATTGTGGGATACAAGTCTTCTTTGTTGGAGCTACTCCTTCATTTTTCCCTTCTGGGGACTTTATGGTTTTGTTTTGTTTATATTTCTAATTTGCTTTTCAACCATTACATAGGCCTGCTCCCATTGTTAAAATTCCTTTCCAAGAGCAATGCTGCCTAGTTCATGTTCCTATATCCAAGATGTTTGGGGTTGCCACAAGTTAACATCATCCTTTTAGTCATCCGTTTTCCCAACATAGGTTTAGTCTTTGACTCTCTCCTAACCTCTATATCCAATTAGTACAAATACCTTCCAATTTTACCTTTATAAAATTCCTCTCAAACAGGTCATTCTCTACTTTATCACTGTTGCTACTCTATTCCAGGCTTTTATCACCTCGTGCCTAGATTATTGTAATAACCTGTTGGTTGAGTCCCCCATACTCCAATGTATCTTCCACTCACCTGTTAAAATGATCTTCCCAAAGCACAATTTTGACTATGTCATCCTTACTCAAGAAACTTGAATGCCTCCTTAAAATTTCTAGGACAAAATATAAAATCCTGTGGTGTTCAAAACTGCACCCCCACCACCTTTCCAGTCTTTTTATACCCCAACCCGGTAACAATGGTCTTCCTGTTCTTCCTCAAAGGAGACAGGTCAAACTATGCATTTTCACTGGCAATTCTTGTCTTAATTGTTCTACTTCCTCCCCTCCAAGTTTCCTGATTTCCTCCAATTACCATCTAAAATTTTACCTTCAATAGGAAACCTTTACTAATACCTCCTAAGTCTAGTGCTTTCCCTCTATTAATTATTTCCAATTTATCCTGTATATAGATTATTTGTACATTGTTGTTTACATGTCATCTCCCTCATTAAACCATGTAGAACAGACACTCTCATGTCTCTTTTTTTCTCATCTCTTAGCACAGTGCTTGGCACATTGTAGATGCTTAATAAATATTTATTGACTGAATGACCCTTGGGAGACTTGCCATGTAGAACAGGATCCAAGCTTATGATGTATCTTAAAATTTTCATTAATGTCTGAAGGACTTCATATATGAATAGTAAACCTCCCCAGGGCCATTCTTTTTCTCTCTTCCCTGTTTTGGCCTCACACATATTTCAGGGTTTGGCTCTAAAGTAAATATTGTAACCATCACTGAGGTGCTGTTAGAGGGTAAGTTCCTTAGCTATGAAAGGAACTACTGAACACCTAGAACTAATGCACTGAAATTTTATTTTATTAGGAAACTCAAGAAAAGGTTTATAATTAAAAAGAAACAAGAGAAATATCCTAGGGGATTAAGAAAAAGAACAGTCTGGAGAAATATTTATGGGTTATAGAGCATGCAGGGAAGAGAGATGTTACATGAGTTTAGAGATAATTAGGAGATTCAGAATTGAGAAATTCAAAGAGAGGAAGCTAAGTACTTCTAGGATATGGAATTGGCAAGATCTTTAGTGACAAAAAATCTATTTTCTTCCCTTATTTTACAGACGAGCCAAATGATACCCAGAAAAGTTAAATGACCTGTTTAATGTCACACAGGTAGCAAGGAACAGAGCCAGGATTTAAAACCAAGTGTTTTGGCTCTACAGCCATTACTTTTCCCTGCTGAACCTCCTGGCCTCCTAGGTGATGCAAAGTAGTGAAAAGAAGAGAAAACTGTAGAAAGGAACTGAGAAATCTGCATTCTCCAGTTTTTTTTTGTTGTTTTTGTTTTTTACCTTGAATTCACTTTTTATTCTGTTAAATGAGATTAATTGGCTTGTTTGTAAAGTTCTTTTTTCTGCCTTTGGCTATTTTCTTGATGCAGAGTTATTTTAAGCAAGTTCTTCTGAGTGTAGTGAGGTTTTAGAACAGTTATTTAAGGTAAAAGTTCAACTGAGCTCTCCCTAGGGAGAATATTTTAGATGGATCACTTTGGTAACTCAAGGAAAAATAACATCTTTCTCATATATTTTTATGCTATTTCCCACATAGGTCAAACAATTTCTTAGAATAATAGTATGTTGTTATACATTATTACAATAAAAATATTAACATCATGTGCTGATGGTCAAAAAAGAAAAAGAAAGGAACATCTAGGAGACAAAGATAAAGTGCTGCTTTTGGAATAAGGCAAATGAATTCATGTCCTTCCTGAGACCTATTCTAGATGTATAATCCTGAATAAATCATATAACTGCTCTCAGACTCAATTTCCTAATCAATAAAATGGGGAAATCACTTACCTCACAGAGTTGTTGCCTAGATCAAATGAAATAATATATGAAATATGAGATAATATATGAAAAGCACTCTGAAAACTTACTTTGTAAGTGTAACTAATATTTTTTTAACATTTATTAATAATCATTTTTAACATGGTTACATGTTTCATGCTCCTATTTTCCCCTTCACCCCCCGCACCCCCCCCCACCCTTGGCCGACGCACTTTTCCACTGGTTTTGTCATGTGTCCTTGATCAAGACCAATTTCCCAATTGTTGGTGGTTGCATTGGTGTGGTAGTTTCGAGTCCACACCCTCAATCATGTCCGCCCCGACCCATGCGTTCAAGCAGTTGCTTTTCTTATATGTTTCCTCTCCTGCAGTCCTTCCTCTGAATGTGGGTAGCATTCTTTACCATAAATCCCTCAGAATTGTCCTGGGTCATTGCATTGCTGCTGGTACAGAAGCCCATTACATTCAATTTTACCACAGTATATCAGTCTCTGTGTACAATGTTCTTTTGGCTCTGCTCCTTTCGCTCTGCATCAGATCCCGGAGGTCTCTCCAGTTCGCCTGGAACTCCTCCAGTTTATTATTCCTTTTAGCACAATAGTATTCCATCACCCGCATATACCACAGTTTGTTCAGCCATTCCCCAATTGAAGGACATACCCTCCTTTTCCAGTTTTTTGCCACCACAAAAAGCGCAGCTATAAATATTTTTGTACATGTCTGTTTATCTATGATCTCTTTGGGGTACAAACCCAACAATGGTATGGCTGG
>NC_058132.1:284389689-284610543 GCF_016433145.1 Gracilinanus agilis | reverse complement strand
TTTCTTGGTCTGTCACTCTCTCCTTGAGATATTTCATGTTTCCTTCTATTTTATCAGTCTTTTGACTTTGTTTTATTTGTTCTTGTTGTCTTGAGAGATCATTGGTTTCTAAATGTTCGATTCTAGCCTTTAAGGACTGGTTTTCGGCTCTAATGTTTTGGTTTTCCTTTTCAATCTGGTCATTTTTGGTCTTCAGTTGTCTTGTCTCACTTTCCAATTGCGAAATTCTGCCTTTTAAACTGTTATTTTCTTGCCAGATTTCTTCCATCTTCCTTAGCATTTCATTTTTAAACTCTTCCATAACTTGTGACCAGCTTTCATTTTTTTGGGGAGGTTTGGATTTTTGTTTTCCCTCCTCTGTTGTCTGGATTTTCTCTGTGTAGAAGTTGTCCAGTGTTCCAGAGCTTCTCTTGATGGTCTTTTTCTTCTGGATTTCCTTATTGCTGGCCACTGTTAGCCCTGCCCCTTTTCCGCTTTGTCTTTGCACTCCGGGTCTGCCTGGGCCTTGCAAGCTTGGGGGGGGGGCCTCCGGTCTCCTTGTCCTCGGGGTCAGGCCTCCTGGTAGTTCCCGGTCTGCCCCTCTGCCCGAGGCTCCTTCAGCAGTCTTTGGGGCTGCTTCCACAGCCCTGCTCAGGTCTGCATGGGTTCCTCACTGGAGGTCCAAGCCTGGGCTGGAGATCCTTATTCAAGCCTAGGGCACTGCCTTTGCCTGCGCTGATGCTCTTAGGGCCCTGCTTTCACCCCTGCAGAAGGTAGTGAAAGTCTGTGGGCTGGAGATCTTTATTTGCCCCTGAGGCGATGCCTTCAGAGCTTGGGAAAGGCCTCGTTTTAGGGGCCTTTGTCCTGGCCGGAGGGGGTGCCTTCACCCACGTGGGCGCTCAGGGAGAGTCCCAGCCACCTGGGGTCCCTCGTCTTGCAGCGCACAGGTACGGGCTCAGGGGCTGCCAGTGATTTTCTGGTTGCCCCAGTCCTGTTTACCTGCTTGTGTGGTGTGGGGGGTGGGGGAGGGGCTTCTTCCTCTCGTGTTTTAGTGTGAACTGTTTCACCCCTTTAAAGTGTGGAAATGCCCCGATTCTGCGTACCTTCAATGCTGCGCCCTATTGTGGGGTTCCTTCGTTCCTCTGGACTCGTTTTTATTTCCCCTTGAGGGGTCCTGTGTGGTTTGGTCAGGAGAGATGGAGCAGCTGCTCCTTACTCTGCCGCCATCTTAACCGGAAGTCTCTCCATCTGTAACTAATATTATAGAAGATGAAAGATGGATGGTACAGAGCCATCAATATTTTTCTATGAATTTCTTACTTTGAGATTCAGCATGATATAATGTAATTAGATGGACACTAAAAATTTTGAGAGTTCTTTGGTATGATCATTCTTATTTTCTCTGTAGGTAACCCTTGAGAAGTCATTTAAGCACTAAAGATCTGTTTCCTTATTTTTAAATAGGGATAATATAATTTCCATTATCTACTTTATAGAATGAAGAAAGAAAAAAAATTATAAACCCTAAATAAATTTAAGTTAAAATGTAAATTATTGTGAAAATGTCTCCCGTTGTTTTTGTATTCTTTTTAAGAGAAAGAGAAATATGAGAATGTGATTATATATCTTTCTTATATCTGAGGTCATGTGCTTCAATTAGGGATTTGGCAAATCACTGGCATTAGGGGATTCAGAAAATTCTGAGGACTAACATCCCCCTGCCCAGGTAATGATTTGAAATACTATAGTCTTTTAATTTTAAGGGTGGCTTACTCCTCTCTTTCCCCGGAGATTTAAATGAAGTACAAAGCTTGTATAAGGTAGCCTGATAGGGAGTAGGAAGCTCTGCCCAAGACTTAATGAGCTAAACAAAAAGCATTGGCTGCATATTGGGAAACAACAAACAATAAACCAAAAAGAGAAACTGAAAAGAGGGTTTAGCTCTAGCAGAAAAGGGAGTGATTGAGGATGAACCATCAAGTCTCTAGTCATTTCAGAAAAGAAGGCTCAGATTGAGGATACTAAATTATTCTTTTTCCCCTCAAAGGAACTTCCATCAAAGTTGTCCTTTTTCCCTGCTTCCTTCTTTTCCATGTTTGTTCACTGTAAAACATCCTGCTTGTTTCTTTTATGCAAGTGGTCCTGTGTTCTGATTTTGCATCAAATATAATTGCCTATTTAATGAGGCTACCTGTTAGCTTGAGAAATAAAGACAATTAAATTAAGGCAAACACCTAAACTTGTCTGAATGTTAGGAGTTTGTTTAGTTATGCATCTGGGCTGTTATAATTGTACTACTAATATTTCATTTAATATTATCCCCATTAGACCATAAAGGAGAGGGACATATCGATCTGAAGCTTATCATATTACACATAGGATAAAAACAAGGTAGTTGTAACAGGTTGTGTCCCACCATTATCTCCAAAGAGGAGAGGGAGGAAGGAGGAGATGGTGGTGATCCAAGAAGATACTCTAAACCATCCTCAATGAAGAGGATAGGCAAGCCCCTGAGAAGAATTAAGCTCTATTCCCATCTAGCAGAGAGGAGGATGCAGAAAAGATGGAGATAACAGCTGGCCAACTCTACACTCTACATCAGTGGTTCCCAAACTTTTTTGGCCTACACCCCACTTTCCAGAAAAAAATATTTCTTAGCACCCCATGTCATATACTATCACTGCCCTCTTACAGTTATTCACCACCCCCAAATATACCTGTGGCCATCACCACTTTCCTAGATCGCTACAGCACCCACCAGGGGGCAGTGGTGCCCACTTTGGGAATCACTGCTCTACATCAACACTGTAGTACTATGCACTCTGTTTTGGCATTGTGTACACACATTTATTAACTCATAGAATATATACTTCTGGAGTGCAGGGTCTTTCTCCTTTGCTTTTTTAATCTCCAGAATCTAACCCTTTTCCTTAGCCACTTGAGGCACTTAGTAACTGGTTATTTAATTTAATTGTATATATTCTGGAGATGATGATCTGGCTGAGTAAATGTGCATCTGAATTCCCATGGATATTTAAACCTTATATCATTAATTTACATATAACAAGACACTATTTGTATATCATGTATATCCATTAAATAAGTATGTAGGAAGTTGAGCAGAGATAATGCTCTTTTTCTATCTACTATTCAGACAACAGAAATCCATTTCTTTTTGAAAGACAAAATAACTTTTCTGTGGTGCTGGAATATGTCATCAATGCAAAGATGGCAGGGTATGTGTTATATGTTTCAAGATTATAGAAGGGGAAAGGAGTGGAACCAATAATTAAGTTTGTTTAGTATCTGGAAAATAGATGACATTAAGGTGAAAGGGGAACTGGAGAAACTTTGTTCTCAGGGTAAATCATGAGGAAAAAAGAAATGTATGACTTATTAGTAAAAATGTTGACAAAACGGCTTTAACTTCTTTTCCTGATGCATTAATTGAAGATGACAATCTTCATTAATTATAACTAAAAATATAAATTAATGAAGATGGCTAAAAATTCTCAAAGAAAATCTGTTTATCTGGTACTCAGTTCACTCCAGCCCATTTAAATGTTAGGTCTCTGATGTTAATGACACCATCTTGGAAAGAATATCATTTCATAATTTGGACATACATTTCAATTTTAGAAATACCACAAACTTTCTAAGAAATTGTCTTGCTCCCTGCAAGTATTTCAAAAGTTCTGCTAGGAAAGTTTTCTTGAGCTTTGCTACCTCTTGGCAGAATACATGTTACTGAGTTTTCCCAAGGGAGTCATCTATCCTTAAACAAATTCAGATAAAAATGATGGGAAATTAAAATTTGTTTGAAGCTTTTGTTATTAGGACATCCCTACATTCCAACTTACTTTAAATTTATTTTTCCTTGAAGTGTAAAATACTATCTCTTTGGATAAAGAGAGTGTCCAACATATTAAATCAAAATCTTGGATTACATTAGAGAAAAAATTCACCAACAGATTAAGTTTAGAGGGCATATAAATTAGATTCAGATGAGATAACAGAAATGACTGCAATCAAGAGACAAGTTTTATTATTACAGATGGAGGTAATGGTAAACAAAGGGTGGGAGAATGTCTCAGGCTTGTTTTAAGACAAATTCTATAATGCATTATCTATGTAGTCCTTTTCACATTTATTTTAAAACCTTTTCCACAATTATTTTGAGAATAATAAACTTCATTAGCACAAAAGTGGAGAAAAAGAAAATATATATTAAATACCTATCGGTTACTAATTAATGAGTAGGCTCCAAAGGATTAGAAAACAGAGATCTGCTCTCAATAAGTTTAAGACCTAAATAAATACAAGAACAATCTATCTGAAATGGTGATAATAATGGGCACCACATTTTAAGCACCAAGTTAATAGTTCTGGCAAAAGTCTTCAGGGAAATAATAGGAAAAAAAGGAGCAAATAATCATGGCTTGTACATCTGACAATGAAAAGATTACTTATTTCATGTGATCAGTGTAGGAAAAATGGATTATACAGGTAAGGTTAGGAGGAAAAGCATTAAGGTATCATGAAATGTCTGATGGATCTAGAATCACTTGTAATTCCATTAATTCAAGAAACTTGTGGAAATTATCTCCAACAATACAGAATAGCAATTTGTAAATAATAGATTTAGGAAGTTGTCTGGAGGACCTTGAAAGATTAACTTACACATCCTTAGTTCTACAGTCAGTAATGTATCTTTGTGAATGGACCGAGGGAGGGAGGATCAAACCCAGGCTTTCCTGCCTCCAGCCATCCACACCAGTAGGCAGCCGTGTGACTTGACCATCTTCTTTCAATTCTGTCTTATCATTTCAACTTCCTAATTATTGGAACACCCAGACAAAATGTGTTGGGTGTAAAATACTCTTTCTGAGGAAACAGTAAAGTGGAAAGAATATGAGCCTTAAGTCTTATGATCCAAATTTGATCCATGGTTCTAACACTTGTTACATTTCTGAAACTAAATATAACCTTTTGCATTTTGGGACCTCAGTTGAAGGATTGAACCAGATTTGATCTAAGGTTTTTTTCTGCTTCATTTTTTCCCTCGTTGCTAGGTCATTTCATTCCTATCTGATTCTTTGTCACCCTTTGGGTATTTTTAGCAAAGATATTGGAGTGGCTTGCTAATTTTCTTCTTCAATTTATTTTATGGATGAGGAAACTGAGGCAAAGAAGATTAAGGGAATTTTCCAGTCACACAGCTAATAATTGTCAGAGGTTGCTTTTGAACTCGTCTTAATAACTCTAGACCTAGCGCTCTATCCACTGTACTACCTAACAGCCTGTGCCCTAAATCTACCCTTTTATGACTTTATAATAGCTGTGTGACCTTAGATAATCACTCAGTTTTTCAGAACCTCAATTTTTTTATTTTGCCTTCAATCTGTGAAATTATATTAAGAATAATTGCACTGGCCACTACCTCATAAGATTATTATGAATCAAGGACTTTATAAATGTGATTTTTGTTATGATAAATGTTAAAATTAAAATTCTCTGGTGACTGTATCTTAATTTTTAATTATTTATTTATTAATAAAAAGTGGGTCAGAGAAAGAAGAGGGACTAGCCATGTGTGGCCAGCCATTTCCTCCACAGCCTCCTCCCTAAGCCAGTTGCTGCAGGTCTGAGCCAGACCTCAGATGAGCTCCTTTAGCCAGGTCCTTGCTAGCACTCCCATAACCAGCTCTCAGCCAGACATGCAAACATTCTCCTAGCTACTTCCCCAGAGACAGCTGTGAAGCCAGATCAGGGCACACCAGTGCTCTCCTAGCCTCCTCCACTCTCAGAGTTCCTAAGGCAGGAAGCACCACTGCCTCCCCCTCTTCCAATTTATGCTCTTCCTGATATCCCTTTCCCAAGCCCCTCTGACTAAAACCCTCTGACCTCCCTCTGAACAAGAGCCACATCTTCTGGGTTTCAGGGAGTCAAGTGGGGCCAAATACAAGTGCCTTCTGGACACCAATTCAGAAGACCCTAAGAATTGCTGCACTGTGCACATACACACCTTTCTTTACCCCACTATCTTTTCTGTACCCCACTGTCTTAATAGGCTTGCTTCCAGATAAACAAGATGCTTTGCCCTAGTTCTTTTTCAACAAGAGTGAGGGAAAAGAAGCAGAATTGTAGCTTCAATCTTAAGATTAGACCTTTATCCCTTTAAAATCCGAAAGGTGACTTAGGGTGCCAAAGAAAGGGATACATGCTAGTGTTAAAGTCCCATATAAGTAAAATAGGATCAGATGATGGATTCTCTTTAAAAGTGAACAGAAGCATGTAGACTGAAGGACAGGATATAGTAAGCCACTAGACTGAGGTTACTCAGTAAACTGCCAATGCACAGAGATTGCAATATTTGACAATAAAATGAAGTAACTATGTACCATCAGAGAAATATGAGTAAAACATATGGACTTTGTAAAAAGAACAGAATGAGACAATACCTTATAGGCAAATCGACATCAGTGCAGTCCCTAATGATTAAATAACTTAAAACTTCACTCAATAATCTAGAAAGTGTTTGTATTCATCTATATGCAAACTTTGGGTAGAGCAGAAGACCTTGACAGATGTAACTCATCGTCTTAGAGCAATGCCTTAGAGGACTGATAAGCTGAGTTATATCTTATGATCCACACAGATAGTTTATAGCAGACAGAACTGAAACCCAGTTTTTTCAGACTCCAATAATAACTCTCTATCAATTAGACCACTATCTCTATCTATCCTTAAAGTTGAAATGTTAAAATCTATCCCTGTGGGGAAGAATAATTTCATTCATCATGTTGGTATCCCCAACACTCAACACGGTGACTGCCATAGAATTCCTATTTCTTAATTGATTGATATGTGCTAGATGTATATTTTTGTGGGTTTGTGGAAATCCCTAGTGAGAAAACTCTCTGCTAATTCAAGTGGGAACATTTTCTGTAATATAGTATTCAAGACCTGTCTAGAGCAGTGGTATCAAAGGAACAGAAACAGGGACCACTAAACCATATATAAGGATCCCCACTGGTCAAATGTTGCTTTAAAAATCTACATGTTAACAATGGTTATATCTTATTGTATTTTACTTAACATAATGAATAATATAAAATAAAATATTTAACATAATAAATATTTTCCAGTTACTTTTTAATCTGGTTAAGGAGGATTTAGGAAGTGTTGTGGCCATTGTATATTCATTTTCTCTAGAACAGTGAGAGGTTATCATACTCAGAGTCAGAAGTCAATATTTCTGTTATGTGGTACTTGAACCTCCATCTTTCTCCCTCTGAGGGCCTCTCGCTAACAAATATGCCATGCTCTCTCTCTTGATAAAAGGACCTACTAAAACTAGAGATGTTTAATTTTCCACTATAATGATAGTTAAAAGCATAGTGGGCAATACAGGTTAAATGCTATTGAAAAGTGTCCAGAGCAGATGGTGAGGTCCATGAATCCATAATAATGATAATAGTTTGATAGCTTTTTAAATTAGTACTGATGAGAAAGCCAGTGTCCAGGTTTATGTGATTCTGTGTGATGGACCATGTGTGCTTATATATATGCATAGACCTATTTAATGGTAGAGCTGACCGTATCAACTAATTGCTTTTAATAAGAGAAAGAACTGTTGGGCATTTTATATTCCAAACCATAAAGTGTATTTGGGCTTGAACAGCTGTTGAACACACCTGGAGTTGGAATTAATTCATGCCCACAATATGTAGTAAATATTTTTTGTTTTGTTTTACAGTGTATGAATTTAACATGGCACATGGTTGTTTTTGTAGATTCTTTTCTTCCCTGTGGAATAAGATTATAATATCCTCTTCAGTGTTTGTGCAATTGAGCTAGAATCTTTGGAAATGTATAGCTATATAGATCCAAGGAATTCTTGACACGGTGTCAGCTTAACTTCCTGAAAAATGGCTAGCCTTTCAGGTTGTGACTGTAATTCACTCTCATAATTTCAGACAGTTAAAACAATCAATAAGTTATGTTATCCTTGCATGTTGCTGGAAAAAATAGATTTGTTCTTTTTTTTTTTCCCCCCTGACCTTCATGTCATCTGAATAGGATGATTTTATAACCCATGGCTAGGAATTAAGCTAATATGGTTTTACATATATATATATATATATAGTAATTCCACTTCCTGAATCAATTTAAATAATGAAATGCAAAAGATAAAAAATGAAAATAACAAAAAGCCTAATAAATTCATACCATTGCCCAGTGAGCTAATTCCTCTTTTTTTATTGTGAATTTTAGAAAAACTAGACATCAAGTTGACAATGTTTCATGATCCAGATTTCAGATAGAAACTTAAAACCACAGGATGAAGATAGCAATCAGAGGAATAATGTCCTCTCTTATGAACAAAGACATGCAGAACATCTCCCATTCTTCCTCCTCCACTTCTGAGCACAGGTCATTGAAAATATACCTTAGAGTCTAAGTAATTAGATTAGAGAAAACATTTTTTCAATGGTACAAGCTATACCTTCAGAGGAAATGCAAACATGAAATATGTGCTCTAAAATGTGCAGTCCAGGAAAGACAAGCCTAAAACTCTCAGTCTGAAGATTACTTTAACATCTCAAACATGGAGTCCACCCAAGAGAAAAGTATGTCATAGACCACATGCAATTCAGTGGATTCATATGAAAGGGCAGAATTTGTTTCATAACACTATCTTAACTATTCAGGGTCAAGCAGCCAATAATAATCTTGTCTAAGTGGAACACATTAGATACGAGTAATGATAAAAGAGCATTTTATATCAAGTAGATATTATCCTTTTTATTTGGGACTCGTCTTTGGTTCCTTAGCATGTACACATCATGAAAAAACTCTCCTGCATATGCCCCCCCCCTCAACCCCATGGCTGCCACCATTCTTCCTCCTCTTATTTATTTTTAATTTTTATTTTGAACATTTTCCCTACTTACATGTTTCATGCTCTTTCCCTTTCCCCCAAACCTCTCTAACCCCCCTTTGCCAATGTACAATTCCACTGGGTTTTACATGTATCATTGATCAAGACCTAATTCCATATTATTGATAGTTGGACTAGAGTTATCATTTAGCATCTACATCCCCAATCATATCTCCATCAGACCGTGTGTTCAAGCAGTTGTTTTTCTTTTGTGTTTCTCCTCCCACAGTTCTACCTCTAAGTGTGGCTAGTTTTCTTTCTCATAAGTCCCTCAGAATTGCTCTGGATCCTTGCATTGCTGCTAGTAGAGAAGTCCATTATGTTCCATTGTACCAAAGTGTATCAGTCTCTGTGTACAATGTTCTCCTGGATCTGCTCTTTTCACTCTGCATCAATTCCTGGAGGTCATTCCAGTTTCTTCCTCTTCTTATAAAAGCTGACAATACAAAGGTTTTGAAAGAAAGGTAGAAAGGAAGCAAGAAGGGAAGGAAGAGAGGAAGACAGGGATGGAAAGCAGAGAAGGTGAGGAGGAAAGAAAAATATTGTCTACATTTCTCATTCTATTCTTTTACACAAGAAATATGTGGGGGAACATTCTCCTCCCTTATTTCTACTCCTTAGAACATTTAATTTCCAATAAGGCTTGGATCATGCATTTTCGTTTACAAGAGGACTCCCCCAAGTCTTCAGTTACTTGTGTGACCCGCTCATCCCAATCCTCTCAAAGATCACTTTGTATTGTTTTGTACAAAATTTGTAATTTGAGAGGTAGTTTGGAATGGTAGAGAGCTGGCCCCAGAGAAGTCCTAGATTTATTTTCTCCTTCAGATAACATATTAACAATGTGACTGGGGCAAGTCACTTTATATAATTCATTCCCTAAATATCTTTTTTTTGCTTCTATGTTGCTTTATGGTTGCCAATATGCCTTGACAGAGAGAATTCCCTACAAGATTTCAAGATCTATTAATCATCTCCAATAATCTGATAAGTATAGCTTAGTTGATAAGGAAATAACAGGATACAGGAGATGATCTTGACTGTTAACTCATAGCTGCTTCTCCAAAATGCCATTGAGTCACAAGTTTATTATATAAGAAATTCAAACTCCCTTTCACCCAAAAGCACAAGGATAGTTTCCTACAACTACAAAGAGCTGTATTTTTAACATAGACAATATAACAGGCTTAGAAGCTTCAAGGTGAAGATAAGAACCAGGCTGGACTTTCAGCTATATTTGTTATCACCAAGCCAAGTCTGAGAATACTTTTCTCAGGGGCATATGCCCCATCTAACTAAGGTTTCGGCCTTGGCTGCATTTCTGACCAAAGTAGAAGAATGTTAACCTCTTAACTGCTGTTTTGTTAGGAACTTAAAGCTTTTCAATAAGGCCACAATACTTTTCAAGAAGAAACCACAAGGATCACAAAAGGGGTCAAAAGAGGAGTCTCAGATTTTTATTTATTCTCTTATTGGCTTCCCACAAATAAATGTACTTGCATTTGTATTTTTCTGATGATTATCATCATCCTTGAAGGAAAACCTAACCAACAACCCTAGTGGTAATTGTATTCATTAAATATATATGGAAGGGAGTGAAAGTTGTTTATTTAAAAAATTTATAACCTCAGCAAAAACATGGTCCACCTGTGTACATGTATGTAAGTACACATATAAATATGTACATTTAATCATAGTACAAACACACAGATATAACATAAAAATGTAAATGGACACATGCTGCATTTATTCAATAGAATGTGACATAAATACTGTCTGGTTTTGATATCTCCAGCAGCTAACACTATAACTGTAATGAAGGATACAATTAAACATTCTTCAATTGAATTCTATAATTTTATCTTCTTATGTAAATCTAAGACTGCCCCCCTTTAGAACTTGGGAGAAGGTGTTTAAAAGGAAATCCTGAAGGCATTCTTGGGATGTCATGGGTATTTAACCTCACAGTATTATTGCCAAGGATAGGAATATGCTAGACAGAAGAACAACTATAAATTTTAAAACAGTCAAAATCTAAGACTTTGTGACAAATTGTATTGTATGTTATGTGTAAATTTAAAAAAAATCAAGCTGCTTCCAATTCTGTTCAACCTGTGTTTCAGGAAAAATGGACCTGAGAATGCCTTGTGCCAGGTTCATTATGTCCATCATCCAACACATTCCTCACCTTTAGAGTAGTCTGAATTCTCCATTCCAACAAATGACAGCATTTGAGCTCATAAAATAGATTATAAGTCTCACCAGTGACAGTGACCAGTGTAGTCTTTAGAAACTGACTAGCCCTTATTCTGTTTAGCTCCTTAAATAATATAGCCATGTGCATTTCAGTTTGGTCTCTGTGTGCATCTGCATTTGATTAAGTATTTGAACTTCTGTTCACTGTTTATTTTTCCTGACAGGTTGAATCAGGGACCATGAAACCTGATTAAGTGCATCCTTGAGAAGTCATGACATAACTGACTTTAACTCTCCTATCTGAATCCTGTCGAGGTATGTAACTTCTTCTATATTAGGTCTGCACAGTAAAGGTAGAAAGGTTCCAATCAAACTAAAATAGGACCAATTATCTCTTTGACAGTTGGATGATTGATGCCATTTTTGGTTTGGACAATAAGTTTGGCCCAGAATTGAAAAGAAGTCTAAGTGTGGAGGGGGCTATATTACCTTTGGAAAACTGCACAATTGTTTCAATCTCCAAAGTTTATCCTCAAATGAAGGCCTATCTTTAGAATACTAAATATTTTACTAGTGTTTGTATATGTTTATATAGACATATAAAATATACACCAGTACAGTTTACAAAGAACTTAAAATGAGTATCATGCAAAAGGGTAGTAGAAAGTTTCTGTAGTGAATGTATGTAGGATAACAGTACAAAAAGGGAATGGCAAAGGACTAATGAAATTAAAGATATCATCAAATAAATTTAGGAATGAAAAAGAAGATTTCCTGGTCACATGGAGAGAATGAAGGATAACCTTTCAATACCCCACATCTTTTATTGGCATTCTAATCATGACAGGAGAAAGTCAGAAAGATTTCCAGAAGGTTGGGTAAAAAGTCTAAAATGAATTTATGTGTGGGCAAGAATCACACAACTTAGGCCAGCAGGATGCTGTGAATATTTGTATATGACTGTTTTTAATACACATTCAGCAGCTCTTTTTTAATACATTTTATTAGTTATTTTCTTAATATCCATTAATAAGATTAATTTGTATTTTTATTTCTTTTCATTTTTAATGCAGGTTATCAGGGATATATTTGTACCATAGAAGGAATTTGACAAGATTAATTTTTTTTTCTCTATGAACAGTTCATGTATTGGGGATGTTTTTGTTCTTTAAATGACTGGAAGTATTCAATGCACCTGGATGGTGGTTAGTTCAGTGATTCCCACAGTGGACGCTACCGCCCCCTGGTGGGTGCTGCAGCGATCTAGGGAGGCGGTGATGGCCACAGGTGCATTTATCTTTACAATTAATTGCTATTAAAATTTAAAAAAATAATTTCCAGGGGGCTAAGTAATATTTTTTCTGTAAAGGGGGCGGTACGCCAAAAAAGTTTGGGAATCACTGATCTATATTGAGAGTTTATCTATATATACTCAGTTTCTGTCTTGGAGAAATGTTTTCTCCTTTGTCTCTCTGCTTGAATCTCTTTTACTTAAAAATGTTGATACTTTACTTTTTAAAAAATAATTCCCTGTTTTCTTTGAAAATTTGAATTTTTTGCTCTAAAATTTATTGTTAGTACAGAAAAAGTATTTATATATTCTCCAATTTTGTATTCCTTCCAAGTTTTCATTTTCTTTATTTAGTTTTATTTTTAAAAAATTAATGATTTCTAAATTTTATTGTCCTTTTTTAAACACCACAGTTCTTTTTGTCACCTTAAAAGTGTTTTTTGTTTTTGATTTTTACCTTTTTTATATTTTGCTTATTTAAATTGATACTTTTGTTGATTTTTATAGTTTTTTTTATCTTAGGATAGCCAATTGATTAGCCTTTTTTTCATTAATACAAGTAATAAAAGATATGACTTTTTCAGAGGTTATTTTAGCTACATTTAGTAAATTTGTATATATTGTCCATTGTTAATATTTTATATAGCATAATTCATTATTGCTTATGTTTATTCTTTAGTCAATTTATTATTTGACATTATATTATCTCCATTTATGACTATGTCCTTTGCTCACATTTACTGGTTGTAATAATATTACATTAGGATTTATAAATGATAGATATAATATTTCTGCCTTTCAGAATTTATGCCAAACCACATGATCACTTTTTGTAAATATGCCATATAGTAAGAAATAAAGTAGCTACATGCCTTCCAAATAATAGTTGTTAGGAGTATATCATTACTTTTTTTAAACCTTTAACTTCTGTGTATTGGCTCCTTGGTGGAAGAGTGGTAAGGGTGGGCAATAAGGGTCAAGTGACTTGCCCAGGGTCACACAAATGGGAAGTGTCTGAGGCCGGATTTGAACCTAGAACTTCCCATCTCTAGGCCTGACTCTCCATCCACTGAGCTACCCAGCTGCCCTCATTAATTTTTTAAATAGGTCTTTTAGATCCTTAATTGGATTCTTATTTTTCTTTCTTTTAGTTTTTTCTAAATCCATAAATTGGACATTGTTGGCCATTCAATTAATTATCATTTATTAAGTCTCTATTATGTACCAGTCATTGTTCCACATGCTGGTTATAAAAAGAATGGCAAAATGTAGTTATTGCACTTGAGGTAGACACTGTCTAATGGGGGAAATAACATGTAAATAACTATGTGTAAGCAAGCTATTTATAGGATTGTGTGGAAATAATTAAAGGAAGGGAGGCATTAGAATTAAAAGGGATTGGTAAAAGCTTCCTATGATAAGTGAGATTTTAGATGAGACTTAAAGGAAACCAGAAAAGCCAGTAAGTGGAGATGTGAAGAGAAAGCATTCTAGATATGGGGAACAGCTAGAGAAAATACCTTTAGTAAGAAGAAGGCCTGCATTGTTTGAGGAATGGCCAGGAAGTTCCTGTCACTGGATCAGTGAACACATGATGGGGAGAAGTCTAAGGGTACTGTAATGGGGATAATTTGAGGAAAGGTGTGTGGTACAAGGGAATTTTGAAAGGAGGTTATCAGAGATTTGTTAAGATAGTAAATCTAGATTACAGGTAGGCTGGAATAAGGAGATTCAGGATATAATAGGGCTGAAGTCAGGAGTATAACACTGAAGGAATAAGATCTTCAGGAGAGGGAGAATTAATCTACCAGGCAAAAACACAGGGCTTATAGACCAGGACTCAGACTTAAACACAGGCTGAGGGAAATAGACTAAACTGAAATTAACAATCAGGCTTTAGTTAATTTCACAGGAAGGGACTTGTTTTGAAGTTACACCTTCCTTCAAGATGGATACCCCGGCTTCCCTTCAAGCCCAGAGTATGTTGGTTCTTTCCCTCTTCTTCCCTCTCTAAATAACTAACTGACAAATTATACTAATAGATCTGTTAAAACACAAATGGTTTATTATCTTCAAAAGGATGATCTGACAGGAAAGTGGATTAAGGAAGCCCTAACAGTTGTCTCAGGAACCTCAGGTGGGGAAGGGAGGCAGAGATGGAGTCTGAGTAAGGACCTGCCTTTAACTCAAGCTTACAAAGTGCTCTTGATATCTAAAGGGAATAAATGATGACAGACTAGTTTCTTTATATCTAATATTGTCAATTATAGTTAACCCTTCACAAATTTGTACTCCTCTCTAATTACTCTCCTTATTAACTCCACAGACATATAAGGTAAGGGAGAGAAGGTAGGAAATAATATAGGGAAGGAAGATATAAAAGGTTTATCCAAAATAACAATTTCTTAAATAAATATTTCAAAGCTAGGCTAAATTTCAATTCTACAGATAGGTAAGGAGGCACCTCAGCTGGTCAGACAACCTCCTCCAAGGGAGACCCAAACCAACTCCCTCTTCCCTCAAGATTCCAAACCCCTAACTGATTTCAGAACCCAGACAAAGCTTGAAAAAACTATATGACCCCCTCTCTCTATACTACAGCACAATAGGGGTTTTAAGGTGCAAGAGGAGTGGAACAATATGGATGGGAAGGAGACGTTTTGAAGGACTTTGAAAACCATCTAGAGGATTTTACATCCAATCCTAGAATGTCAGGGAGCCACTGTAGTTTAATGAGTAGCGGGGCAAAATGGTTAGGCAAATGCCTCAGGAAGATCGCTTTGAGAGATAATTGAAGGATGGTCTATAGTCAGTGAGAGACTTGAACCATGGAGAACAACAGGTAGGCTAGTGCAGTATTCCATGTAAAAGGGGATGCAGGAGAAAAGGGGGAGAGGAGAAGGTAAACATTTATATAGTATCTACTATTAGTAAGGCACTGTGCCAAGTGCTTTTATAAATATTAACTCATTTGAGCCTCCTAGCCACCCTGTTAGGTAGGTGTAGGTGCTATTATTAATCCCTATTATTATCTCCATTTTATGGATGAAGAAACTGCAGCAATCAGTAGTTGAATGATTTGTTCTGGATCACACTGCCGAGTGTCTGATTATGAATTTGAACTCAAGCAAATCTTCCTGCTTCAAAACCCACTCAATGTTCCCTCCACTTCACTTCCAGCTTGATGATTAAAGTCTGAATCTCATACTATTATTTATGGCCACTTTTATTTGGACTAGTTTTTTTTAAAACATATATTCAATATTGATATTGATCCATTAGCAATATTGCCTTCAAGTAAAAAGTTTAAACTATTCTCTCTGTCTTTCTTTCTGACTCTGTCTCTCTCTTCTTTCTCTCCCTTTCTCTCCTTTTTCTATATCTTGTAGACTTGAGGTCAATCTTGCTAAGATAGGAAGACAACATTATAACACTTAAAGATGATGTGGAAAAGAAGGTGGAGTATAAAATGGCTAAGAAGTTTGAAGAATGAGAGATGTGAAACATAGTTGAATGACTTCCTGAAAAAGTTACCTTAATAAGGGAGCTGGCAATCAAGAAAGTACAGTATTGTAAGGGGCAACTAACAAAAATAAGAAGTCTAGATTGAATCAAGGCATACATGTCTGTGACCTTTCTTGACTTTATGGCCTTGGTAAAAGAGTTTCCCTTCAGAAGAGTGTGGCTTCAAGATGTAGGAAAGAGGTGTTTTCCTAGGTTGGAAGTTAGCCAAATACTTTGGTTCTCTGAGATATATACAAATAAATAAATACATACATACATACATATATACATATATATTCAAGCAAGCTCAGAATTTTCTCTCCCCTGTCTAGGTTATGAGCAATGTAACATTATACTCTCACTTGAGTTGCAAATATATGTTCATATTTGTTAAAAATTTTTGTCCATTTCATTTGCATTTCAAAGGTTCTACTCAACTATGGTTTTCTCAAAAGTAATGCTTAAAAGTAATCAGTCATATTTTTCATGTAGTATTTTTCCCAGTTTTGCACAAAATGTTATTTTTGGATGATAGTCATTTTCTCTCACTTTTTGCAAAATCATATTCCAATCTGTCTACTTTTTCATCACTTATCCATGGCTTATAAAATTCTGAATGCAGTTCCACAGTTTTTAAGTTCATGCTGCTTACCAATGCACTTCTAATATATTATTTCTGACCTGGAAGCTCTAGAGCTTGACAATCATATTTCTAGATGAGCTAAAATTAAATTTCTCTCCAATGGTAACAATATTTCACTTTAATCTATAGGTAATCTTCAGATTTTAACAATTCTGGGCAATTTTCTTACATATGTATCTGTATATCTATATCTATATACATGTGTATGTGGTATTAATCCTTTTTATTCTAATCTTTCATTGTTTTAATGAGCAAAATAAAATGGTTGATTGGGGTTTTGCTTTACCCAGTCAGGCAAGGTTGATCTCTTCAGAGACCGAGCAAAAATGGCTACTTTTGGCCAATAAGAATTCTCAAGGTAACAGGTTTATTTTAAATTTGTAAATGAGGATGGGATTAAGAATATGGATTGTGGATTTTCCCTATCAATAATAAAACTATCTTATTTCCCACCAGTCTGACTTTGCTTTAAAGTTGCTTTGGTCCTTCGCAAAGCGGAGGCTACACTGATTACTCTCTCTACATAAAAGTCTTCCCTTCTATTCTGATCTAATCTAGGCTAAACTCGCAAAGGAATAAGTCTCTAGAGTATTGATAGAATAGAGGTGAAGTCAGGTATCTGGACCAACTTAATCTACCCTGGTGAGACTAAAGCCTCTCCCAAGGCAAACTGAGCAGTTCAGTCAACTCCCTTTGAGATTTAGTCTTCTCAGGGTGGCAGCAGAGTCAGGAACTTCAAAGGTCTTCAGGATCTTACTAGATTTCCCCCTGGAACAATTTGGAAGTTCACAGGAGGTTGGAGCTGGGTCCTAGAGATGTTTTTGACTCTAGAGTCTGGATCCAACACCCCTTCTGGCAGTTGGTTTCCCAGGATTCTCTCCCAAGATTCTAAGCCAATATTCTAAGGGTTGCTCTTGCTTCTCCTTTTTCACTGCATTCTGTTCTACTCTGCATTTCTACTTTGTAACTTATTTTCTTCTCAGAATTTCCCCTAAACATTATCTATCTATCTATCTATCTATCTATCTATCTATCTATCTATCTATCTATCTATCTATCTATCTATCTATCTATCTATTTTTCTATATACATGTGTATGTAGCATTCAACCTTTTTATTCTAATCTTTCATTGGTAATGCTAATAATTCTTATACTAATTCCTCATGCTTATTTTGCTCTGTATCAGTTCCTGTAGATCTATCCAGCTTTTTCCGAAATCATCTTGCTTACCATTTCTTATAGTACAATAGTATTCCATTTCCAACATGTGCCACAGGTTTGTTTTAATTTACAGTTCTCTAATTGAGTGACTTAGAATATTTTTTTCATATGATTTTCATGGCTTTGATTTGTCCATATGAAAATTTCTTATTTATATCCTTTGATCATTTGTCAATTGGAGAATGGCTTGTATGCTTAAAAATTTGACTTATTTATTTATAAATTTGAGAAATCAGACCTTTATCAGAGTCATTTGTTATAAATGTTTTTGCCTTCTAATCTTGATTAGATTAGTTTTGTTTGTTCAAAAGCCTTTTAATTTACTATAAGCAAAATTATTCATTTTACATTTTATAATACTCTATCTCTTGTTAGGTCATAAATTCTTCCTTTCTCCGAAGATCTCCCAGGTAAACTAGTCTATATTCTCCTAATTTAGTTACGGTATCTAAATTACATATCCATTATATCTAAATTATATATCCATTTGGTTAGTTGTTTTTCATTGAGATGGATCTCACACATTCTCCTAATTTTATTTTATTTCATTTCCTTTCTTTCTTTTGGTTTTATGCTCATATATTTATTGCTGTATCAAAGACTTTTAATATTCAGTCTGTTCCATTCATTTTTTTCTGGGTATCCAATAATTTGCTATTGTTTCCCAGCTTCTATTCTAAGTGATTTCTTTTATTCTGAGTCTTTCATTAAGAGTTCTGATTTTATTCCTTACTTTTTAATTTAATTCTTTAATTAAAAAATTTAACAGCTCTGGTAGTTTTGGTGGTCAGTACATTCTCGTTTATGAGATTTTAGTCATAATCCCTATAGAAATATTTTTTTCTTTTTGAGTCCTCATGCAAGATTTCTTTGCCCCATATTATTTCTAATTTATGTTAAGAGTTTTTTCTCCTTTCTGATGATTTTTCTGTTGAGGCTTCTTCATTGGGATTTCATTCTTTTTTCAGCCATAGTTTGAATGTTTTCTTTTGCTACATTTTTAGCTGATAAGGTGGAATAGAGTGTGTATAGAATGTCTTTACCAGCCATCTTGCCAGAAATCTATTAGGGGTATTATTATAATTACCATTTTATATATGAGGAAACTGTCTTAGAGAAGTAAAGGGATTTGTTAATAATTGCATAGTTTATGATGTTGTAGGTAGAATTTGAAGCCAGATCTCTCCTTACTGCAATTATAGCACTCTCACCATTAAATCATATGGAGTTTTATCTAGTCTTTGCACTCATAACAATACAAAACCTCTGTTTGAAGCCATCAACTGGATTCACCAGAGGCAGTCCATTCTTCTTTTGGACATTCTAATAGTTGAGATACCCCCTGCTCCTGCATGTCAAAATAACTATAATATTTTCCACAACTTCATTAGCTCATCCTTGTATAAAGTAGTTTGAAGTTGCTCACCAAACTTGATTTTAGACAACAGATTGTCCAATATCCAGCTTATCCAATCAGTTCAAAATTAATATTGATTTTAACTCCACAACATTTCTTGAATCCACAAACATAGATTTATTCACATGGTCACAATTCTATTTATTCATAGTATCAATGAATTTCAATATCAGAAGGAAACCATAAAGCTACCTTATCAATCTTTTGCAAATTTAAACAACTGGTATCCTGTCTGTATTATACCTGACAAGTATCTACTTAATCATGACTTTTACTTCAATATTGCTTACTTGGTGATAGTCTCTTAATTGGTCCACCTGCTTTTAGTCTCATTTCTCTCCAATCCACCTGTCAAACCTAAGATAATACATCTACAACAAAAACCTTATGAATAAATAATCTCCAGTAGTTCCCAGTTGCCTTTAGAATAAATAAAAATTCCTCAGGTTTGCATCAAAAGGTCCATGCTACTTTTCAAGAACTTCATGTTTTTTTTTTCCTTCTCACACATTCTATGTTATTCAGAGAAGACAAATAGTGATACTCCCCAACTCGTACATTCTATCTTCCTCCCTTCAAGGTACCACAAGGGCAGGAACCATACCCTACACAATATATTTTCAGATAATTCTAATTTCTGGCAATAGGGTAAAATGGAAAGACTACCCAGTTTAGAGCCACAGAATCTGGGTTCAAATTCTGACCCTACATTTTCTGTTTATGTGACCTAGGCAAGTCACTTAACTTTGAGAGTTAATTTTCTCCATTTTAAAATGAGAAAGGAAGACTGGATGATATCTTGGGTCAAATATATATATATATATACATACATACACACATATATATACACTTTATGAACCTATTACCATTTAATGCAAGGGAAGGCCTGCTAAGGGAGTTAGTTCTGCCATAGATCAGGAGTAAGTTCAATGGAGAGATAAGAGCTGGGACAAAAATTGAATAGGAGGAAGAAATCAAAACAGATTCCAGTTGGGAGAATATTGTACAGTATTTTTCCATAATTTCAAATTTCATGCTGTCAACAACAACAACAAAATATAAAGAAACACATCTTTTATATGAATATTTTTATAGTCATTTTACTCAACTCTGGATAATGGAAAATAATTATCTTTATAGGATGACCAAGTTGAAAGGATTCTTAAAGTACAACCCATACCTGAAAAAGAATCCTTCTATAATATCTCTAAATGAGGCCATCCAACCTTTGCTTGAAGACCTTGTTCAAGGGCTTATGCATTATCAGTGAAGACAAGTACATTTTGACTTTGGATAACTTTATTTCTGGAATTTGTAATATATTAATAAGTAATATAATTGGTTTACATTATAATTCTGTGAATTTCATTTATGCAGTTAAATATTATTTCGGGAAGAAATAGCCATATAAAATTCACCAGGCTGCCAAAAAGGTCTAATACACTTATACACACCCACGCGTTGAGGACCTCTGCTCTAGTTATGAATTTATTTCCTTAAATGGAACTCAAATCTTCTCTTCACTATTTACACTGTTTGTAGTTCTATCCTCTGGCAAAAGAAGAACCAAGCTTATTCTTCTTAAACATAAAGGCTAGAGTATCATGTCCTCCCTCAATTCTTTCTGCCTAAGAGAAAATATTTCCAGTACTTTCAAGTAATCTTTGTTTAGCATGATTTTAATCCCAGTTATTATCCTCATCACTGGGTCCTAGATGCTCATAAATGAACCAATTATCAGTGCTTTTTTATAAAACCTGACATAGAAATGGGCATAACACTCTTGGAAGGAGCAACATTAGAAATAACCCAAAGGACAATTAAAAAACCCATGGTAGAATCATTATAAAACCAATGCAAAAATAGTATAGTAGAAATCATCAGACACAAGGGAGAGTGAGAGAGGAAGGAATGAGTGGGGGGGGGGAGGAAGGAAAGAAAGAGAGAGACAGAGGGAAGAGAGAGAGAAACAGAGAGAGGGAGGGAGGGAGGGAGGGAGGGAGGGAGAGAGAGAGAGAGAGAGAGAGAGAGAGAGAGAGAGAGAGAGAGAGAGAGAGAGAGAGAGATGGAACAATCATGCCACAAAATTGAAAAAACATGGACTATTCAAGTTTTATAATTGTGCCCCAAAATAGTAAAAGAAACACAAGAAACCATGCAGCATATCATATATTAGCATATTTTTGGAGGAATTATGGAAAGATATTGGCCTCTTCAGAATGAAAAGCAATGGGTATTTGGGGTTTAGGGAAGTGATGAAAGAGAGGGAAAACTAAAATTAAACTCTAAATATCTAAACAGGAAAACTTGAAAAGATAACTGACTTTATATCTACAAAACCTGAGTTTTTTTAGTGAAAGCAAAAAATTTGTAACCACAGAAATCACATTTTCTGGCTCTGACTTTGTAATATGACTTTGGACAAATATTTTCTTTGTTCTAGGTCTTGGTTTTTTTCACATGTCAACCTGGAATTATAAAATAATATCTTGTAAGCTTCTTTTCTAGTGTTGTTAAAGATCATATGAGATAAAGTATGAGAAAATAGTTGAAGAAATATAAAATAGTATGTAAATTATTATGATTATATTACTATTTGGTGTGAATTATAACAATTGGTCAGAAACCTAAAATCAAAACAAAAATAGGATTCTGGAAAAGCATTTAAGAAACTCTGTGCCTTCCCTCCTTCCCTGACAAAGGATCTTTTATTCTACCTTACATTGCTGGTTAAATTATAATACTTTAAGATATTTAGATTGTGGTATTTGTCCCAAATGATTAAGTTGTAGGACTATATTCTTCTGAAGGGTTTGAGCTCATTCAGAGTGTAGAGATGACTGGTTTGTTTTCCTTAAATTAGAGAGAATTAGTTTACTGATGAAAACATATAATCATATTATCATTACCTGGAATTTTCTTTAGAAGAGCTCAAAATACTTCACTCAAGCATTTTCTTTCTTCAAGTGTTAGGTTAGGAAGATGGACAACTGCTCAGTGCATTTCTCATTTTTTAGCCTAAGAAAGTTGGCAAATGGGGCCAAGTATATTGAAATTTTAACTCCATTTGCTATTTGTGTCCACTATGGGCAATATAACCATAGATCAGAGATATCAGAACAAATTTCATTACAATATTAAGATATTACTAATTGAGTAAATCTTTTTTTTAATTGATAACTTTTTTCTTTTAAAATATTTTCCTTTTTTCCAGATTACATGTTGATAATTTTAATAATTGTTTTCTTACATTTTTAACATGTTCTCTTCTTCTCTCTCACCTCTCCCACTTCTTCAAGATGGCAAGTTATGTCATATGTGTTGTATATGTGTCTTATGATACATATTTTCATGTTTGTCATATTGTGAAGAAAGATATATTGCTTACACTAGAGAAAAAATTTTGGAGGAAATAAAGTAAATAATGGTATGTTTCAATCTGCATTTGAATGCTATCAATTTCTTCTATGGTTGTGTATAGTCTTTTTCCTCATGAGTTTTTGGAGTTGTTCTGGATCCTTACATTGCTGATAATAGTTAAAACATTCTCATTTGAGAATGAATCTTTCAAATCTCAATGATCAATAAAAAATTTTGTCATATCAATAAAAAAAGATGTCATATATAGATTTTAAACCTAGTTATTTGGGCTCCTACTCTTTCCCACATTTTATGGTCCAGTTTATCTTCATAAAGATCAGTAATCATCATCCTACTCATTAATCAAGAACTATCCATGGCTCCCCATTTCCTACTAAATAAAATACAAATCCGAGTCTCTGGCAGGCTCTCAGACCATCTTTCCAATCCAAAACTATGTTCTGCTCCTGGTACATATTTTACTAGGCAGTTAGGTTCTGATTTCAGAACTCAGCCAAAGCTTGAAAAAACTGTCATGACCCCCTCTCTCTACAGTACTGATTCATATGATTACAAGCTGTGTTGCTCTGAGCAAGTCCCATAACATCTCTTAACCTCAGCTTCATGATCTATAAAATGGGAATAAATAGTACCTACATCACAGAGTTCTTTTGAGTATTGAAGAGGTAAAATATGTAAAGTGCTCTACAAGGCTTGAACACTTTATAAAATATGTGATTT
Source organism: Gracilinanus agilis (assembly GCF_016433145.1). Taxonomy (NCBI): domain Eukaryota; kingdom Metazoa; phylum Chordata; class Mammalia; order Didelphimorphia; family Didelphidae; genus Gracilinanus; species Gracilinanus agilis. The sequence continues at coordinate 284,587,246 of NC_058132.1, read as the reverse complement.
TCATCATTATCATCACCATTGTCGTCGTCATCATCATCATCATCATCATCATCATCATCATCATCATCATCTTATTTTCCATGAAAACAATTTTCTGTCCTCATTCCTCATTTGGCCATTTAAAAGCTTTCTGCCTTTTCTTATACAACATCCTTAAATCCTAGAGTGTATCCTCATCTCAACTTCACATTAAATCTCTTTTTGTGTTAGAGTCTCTCTTTCTTCAAGGCCAAATGTATATCTTGCCTCCTATATATACCTCACAGGTGACAATGACATTGTGTTCCTCAAAAATGTTCCTTAACATTGTTTTTTCAACTTTTCCTCATATCATGTTTCGTGCAAATCTCTTCTCTCACTCTTTTTTAATGTTAGAAGTTTCTTTAGACTACATGTGTATATGTATATAGGTAAAACCACAGACTGTTGAGTCATTTTTATTATGTGTGAGTCTTTGTTATTCTTTTTGGGGTTTTCTTGGCAAAGATACTGAAGGAGTTTGCCATTTCCTTTTCCAACTCATTTAAAAAATGAGGAAACTGAGACAAACTGTGTTAAGTAACTTGTTCAGGGTCACATAGCTAGAAAGCATTTGAGACCAGATATAAAATCTGGAATATGGGTCTTCTAAAATACAAGAACAGCACTTTATTCACTGAGCTGCCCAACTGCCCACATATCTTTGTGCATGTATTAGAGATAGGGAAAAGGATAAGAATTGAAACTTTGTTGGCTCATGAACATAAATACAGTCAGAGCATTTTCTTTTCACATCTTTGTAGATTCTTTAAGTATTTCATAAATTTGAAAGGAACTTCTTTGTGGAATGAATAACATATATGCATATATGTAATGAGGGCATATGATAAGGATTGAGATTGGACTTGAAATTTTATCCATTTTTGAGACTCCCAGATGACAAAAATCCCTCTGCCAATGCAAATCAGCACCTTCTCTTTAATTTATTGTCTTTGAGAAAAGCTTAGAGTAGTGAAAGACTAAGTGCCTCACCTGGGGTCAACAGGTCAGCCTCTCGGGGTAAGACTTGAGTCCATACCTTCCTAAATTTGAGGTTGGATCTCTTTCCACTATGCCTGCTTTTTATTCACTAAGTCTAGCTTCATGGATTTAACTAGTAGGTGCTTTAACAATGTGTGGTCAATTGAACTGAATTCTCCTTTAAAGTCAAATATATGTTCCAGCCAACCCTGCTGTCTTCCTTTGCTTTGATCGAATGAGGGGTTCACACATGTAGTTAAGTGCAAATTTGGCCAAATTGGGCTTTTACTGTATGTCTACCTTTTATGTCTATCAGCCATACTTCTAATAAATAAAATACATGAGACACATGTCTGGTAAATCCAGTGGGAAAGCTTACAAAATCATGCATCCAGATTGTGGTTCCTTAGCACTCTACCTATCTGTTCAACACATGTAGCCTTCTGGAAACTCCTATAGAGAAGAAATGCAGCTGTAGGATTGGAGAGTTAAAACTGGCCCATACATACTGATGAAACTGTTTGACTGGAAAAAAAACCTTATTTATTTTCTTTAGTTACTAGCATTAAAAGAAAAAAAAAAAGCACAAAGCTCCCCTGCATTGAATGTGATTGAAATCCAAATAACCCAGAATGGCATTACTGCAAATAATAGAGGGCATTTGAAGCAGTTAACATCATTCCTCTCTGTTCAAATTTAGGCTATTATTCAGTACATTATTTGACTTTCTATGAATAGTATTCCTTAGTTTATATAATTTTATTCATCTGCTTACTAGTATTAATAAAAATAACACAATGAATGCAGATTTTCACAGCACTTTTTGTGGTTTTGATAGCTTTAGTAGACATTTTTTCTTTAAGGACCTTCTTTTCCAAATTGCAAAATATTTAAACATTAGATCATCAAAAGATGTGAAATGCATCATTTTGGTCATAAAAGTTCATGAATCAAATGTGACTTTACTCACTTCACATAGGTCTGTGCTGTTTTCAACCTCAGCCTTTCCCAATGACATTTTCATTTGGGATCTTATCATTTCATAATTATTACTTTTTTCAGAACTCCCAGGGAATGCACAAAGCTTCCTCTTTGTATTCCCATTGTTATGTTTCTTTGAAGAACAAATTAAATTTTAGACCCAGACAAAACAAACTTTTAAGCTGCAAAATAAATCTAAAATTATGTGGAAAAAAATCCATCTAGGGACAGCTTGACTCTGGCTATCATGAGTTCAGGTGTATTTAAGATAATTTATAACTATGTTTTCTTTTCTTTGGGTAAGGATGTGGCGCCACATGCTCCTTTGTAGTAGAAAGGGAGGAAGGAGCTAAGGTCTGAAAAAAATTACCACAAAAAGGAGCTATGGAAAGTAGTTAGTATATCATTTTATTCTGTCCTGAGAACAAAAAGACAGAAAGCTATTTTCATTCCCAGTTTAATTCTTATATTCCTCCTTATTCACCTATCTCCCATTAACTTCAAAGATCTTATGGGACTTGAGGAAGGCACACTGTCTCTTCACACATACATGTGTTGATAGAATTTCCTGGATGTGCATGTGACTATATGTGTGTGCTTTCCTCCAATAATTTAATAAACTCTTTCTATATGTCAGGCATGACAAATCAGTCCCTGCTCTGAGTAGTTCATTTTCTATAGAAGGAAATAATACATAACTAAACAAGTAAGTAGGGAAGTTTGGTGATTTGGTAGATGGAATGTGGAGTTTAGAATCAGGAAAATTCATTTTCATGAGTTCAAATTCCATCTCAGACACCTACTAGCTTAGTGACGATGGGCAAGTCACTTAACCCTGTTCACTTCAGTTTCTACATCTGCAAAATCAGCTAAAGAAAGAAATGGTAAATGATTCCAGTAGCTCTGCCCAAAAAACCCAAATGAGGTCACAAAGAGTCAGATACAAGTGAAAAAAATGATTAGACAATTAATTACAAATTATAAATTAAGTAAATATAAGTCATATTCAAGGTAAATAAAGTCATTGATAGGAGGGGAGGACTTGTAGTTGGGGAAATCGGGAAAAGTCTCATGAAGAAAGTGTCTCTTGAATTTTTCTTGGAAGGAAGGTGGCAGTTCAAAGAGGATGAGGTAAGGAAAGAGGCATTTTAAGCATAGACAACCTGTGCAATAGCACAGAGTCAGAAATGAAACGCCAAGTATGAGGAACAACATGTAGGATAATTTGACTTGAACAAATGGTGTGTGAAGGAGAGTAATGTATATTAAACCTGAAAAGGTAAACCAGAGCCAGATTGTAAAAGGCTTTAAATTCCAAAAAAGAGGAGTTTGTTCTTTATCCTAGAGACATTTGGGAGCCACTATAATTTCTTTTGCAGGGGAGGGATATGATAAGGCTTGAACTTTGATAGTTGTGTGGATAGACTAGAGAAGGAAGATGTGAGGCAGAGAGTTATAATAAGATGCTATTAAAATAGTCTTGTTTAGAGATGATGAAAGTCAGAACTAAAATGGTAGATATGTGAGTGGAAGGAAGGGGAAAAAATAAGAGATACACAAAAAAGGAAATCAACCTAATTTAGCAATTGTTAAGGTATGATAAGGGGGTTGAGGAAATGTGTACAATAGGTGATTCCAGGGTTACAGACTTTGGTGAATGGAATAGTAGTGATATCACTGACAAAAACAGTGACACAGTAGAGAAGGATGGTTTGGAGGGAAAAGATAAGATATTTTGTTTCTATTGGTTTTCAGATGCTTATGCTATACTCTTTTGGAAATGCTCAAAAGAAAGTTGGTCTTGCAGGACAAAAATAGAAATTCACATTTGATTTTAGATTCAATTGGTAGTCATTGGAGTTTAATGTATAGGGAAGCGATGTGGTCATATCTACTGCTTAACAAAATTATTTTGGCAACTATGTAGAGAATGGATTGGAGAGGGGAGGTACTTAAAGTGGAAATCCTTCAGATTGTATGAATGCCCCATAATGGTCTTCTCCATCCTAGTTTTTCTTGAATATGAAAATATGTGTTATTCTCCAGATTCCTATGTTTCCTTTGACTCATATGTATGTAAATATATTCTAGTTTCAGAGTTATATTGTATGCCAGTGAAAAAATTATCTTCATCAGCAACAATAATAATTAACAAACAACTTTTCCACAAAATACTTATATGAAGCAAGTGACAAGCATCTTTCCAAAAATTCCTTCTACCTGATATGTATCTGTGTCCATATATATATTTGTACATAATGTTATGCAGTTGAGATACATAGATATAGACATACACAGAGGTCTTTTACTCTCAAGTCTCCTAGGAATGATGTGTCATATAAGGTAAGCTATTTTTAACAAAAGTCTGAAAAAGAGTGATTTTCATTTCTTATGAAACAGAGTACCATCAATGATAAAATTCACTGACAGGCTTCAAGATTGTATAACCACTAAAAGTTCTGATTATGGATGAAGATGGTTCAGGTTTAAATTTGAAGTATAACCTGAATTTTCTTTAAGCTCACCAGTCTATATTACTGGAAACATTTTTTAAAAATAGTATCAAATAATACATATACAATTCTTTTACATAAGCTTTGATGACAATCATTAATTTTGACTAGTTCTGGGAGAGATGCCTTAAAGACCTTTGATAATACTAACATTAAATACTCTTACTATTGTTCCTTCCAAATTATCATTTTTTAATCTCTATGACAAAACAGATGTGAATTTCAAATAATGGACATAAAGCAAGTAACAGAAGAGTTCATAGTACCCTAGATCCAGTATTGACAAGACTTCAGAGCACACCTAGACTAACCCCCTCATTTAACAAAAGAGAAACTAAGGCTCATTGAAATCAAATGACTTTGCCCAATGTAAACAATTACTACATAGCAGCATTGGATTTGAACCTAGTGAACTAGATTCCAGGGGATAATTCAGATGTTGGTGAGGTGATCTTTCTTTCTCCAAACTCTGGTAATACAGAACATTTAAAAAGATATTTATGTAGTAATTATGTAGTAATTTATGTAGTAAAATTTAAAAAATGAAAGCAGAAACAAATATAACTTGTTTTTACAAGTAGTGTTTAATAAAAGATACAGGTCCCAAAAAGATGAACATATGCTGAAATACAATTGACTTCAATAATCATCCTGTATCTTTGATGACTCTTCAAGTCTTATCACATCTATATATTTTGAAAAAAGGCAGTAGTGAATAATTGACAGTAATTATTATCTGCAGAATATGATTTGAGTATGAGTTGCTCTTGTTTACATGAACAAAACACCCTGTTTCTGATGTAACTTATCAGTATATTCTTTTTTATTTATTATTAATTCTCAAGGGAGGAATGGAGGAGGTACTATTTGACTAGGATTCATATTATTGAGCTCATGGACAGACCCTCCTGAAATAATGATTGGTCTTTTAAGCAGTTTAGCCTTTCTATACAAACAATACAATTAATAGCTTTAAATATAAGTTATTGTTACTTGTAAAAGAGACTTGGATTTGGTAATTTGTCATAATTGGTTTAAGAATGACCTAAATTCAGTAACCCTAGGAAAGTGCTGTCTTTTTAGAGTGAGCAGAACTACTCTTACTTTGGAAGAAACTTGGAGTGAGTTTCTAACAAAACTTATAAAGATGAAAGGAGAAAAAAATGAATTTTAGTAGCTACTTATTTCAAAGAGAACAATTACCTATGTGGAAATAGAAAAGTTTAGTAGTTTATACTTAGTGCAAGTGTATTTCTACTGAGGATGAAAATCTTTCAAAATGGAAGTTTCACTGGTTGTTTCAGAATACATTTAGTTGCACATATATATAGTCCTGCAAAGAACCTTGGTGCATAATTTAGCTTTTTTTATACATAAAGAAAATAAACTATTAATAGCACCTGTAAATGTAAAGCGGCTTTTAGATGTCCCTTAAGTCATTTCTAGAAAAAGGCTACCCACAACACTCATGACATCTTGCTCCTAATTCAGCATTCCTTCTCATAAATCATATAAAAGTGATCTCAGGGTCACTAACTTAGGACCCAATTTGAAATTTCCCGATCATTTTGGATGAGTAAAGATAAGGCACCCAGGATACTAGCCCACATTTGGGAAAAATCAAAATGAATGAAGTTATTTTTCCCCCTCTGCTAATTTTCAACTTTTATCATGAAGTCTAGGGGTAGACTTATAATATGTCATACTATATATAGCACATTGACTTTAGGGCACAGAAGGAAGTACTACAGAATTAAGTATTTTCATATATAAGACTCTTCTAGTAGAGCAAAAGTTTTGCCAAGTTAAACATCTGGTCAGGCTTTAAATATATTTCTGGTAACAGAGTAAGCCTGACAACCAAAGATTAGTCCAGAGGTTGATAATCTGGCTAATAGGTGATGGTTGAGTTTTTATTGATTCATCTATCTATCTATCTATCTATCTATCTATCTATCTATCTATCTATCTATCTATCTATCTATCTATCTATCTAATTATTTATTTGCTAAGGCATCCCCATGGAAATGAATCTGAAATTTGATCTTCCACCCTGTAATAATTTCCTTCCCCTGAGGAGGGTCAATATAAAACCGATAATGGATGAAACCTTTCAGTTGCTTCTATTTGAAAGTCTAAAGATATTATGGAGGAAGATCAAATATGACAATAATACTCAAGATTTCACTGAAGATGTTCAAGATACAAGATGGAGCACTATTATGGATATCAACAATGTGTGAATATATGTGTCTATGTATGTGTATGTGTATGAAAAACGAGAGTCTGCCTGATCACTTTTAAAGACTAGACTTTGAGGGCTACCCATAAATTTTAAGTAGCTTCAAATCTAATTCAATAAGTATTTATTTAACCACCTACCATAAGCAAGACTGGGGCGGATAGATGTAATAGCTGATAGAGCACCAGGCCTGGAATGAGAAATACTCATCTTCCTGAGTTCAAATCTGCCTTCACACACTTATTAGTTGTGTGACCCTGGGCAAGTCATTTAACCCTCTTTGCCTCAGTTTTCTCATCTGTAAAATGAGCTGGAGAAGGAAGTGGCAAAATACTTCAATATCTTTGCCAAGAAAATCCCAAATAGGATAACTAAGAGTCATACACAATTGAAATTACTGAATAAATAAGATTGCAAGACAATAGATGATAGACGAAAACAAGATGAAACAAACCTGTTGATGGGTTAGAGAGGTGTCTATCCAAGCATGTGAATGATCCCTTAGAAGAATGGGCACATAAGAACAATGTGTTCTGGTAGCCATGAAGGCTGATGCTAGTACTGTGGAGTGCCTAAAGCTCAGTCAGATGTTGAAGATGCCAAGGGCATTCACTGCATTCCAAGCCATCCCCAATCATCTTGACTTTTGCCTTGCCACTGGACTTAGATGATTCTGGAAGAGAGTGGGGCTCATGTCTTTATGCAACTCTGTCTCACTGAAATCTAAGATATCAGCATGTGATGTTGTTGGTCCTCTTTGAAAATGGATAAAAAAGAAACAAACTATTTTTACCACTCTGTTTGAGAGGGACAATTTAAATTTCTTAACAAATGCAGTAATTTCAGAAAGAGGAGAATAGTGATCATAATCAGGAATGACTTTCCACAGGAGATGGTAACATATGAGGTGATAAGTCATCTTTGGGCAATTTGCTTTATGAAGGTTAGAAATCTTAATTTTTTTAAATGATGTTTTTATTGATATGATTGGGCTATGTCCAGAGTTTTAGTAAAGCAACTTCCTTGTGGTTTGGTAGATAAAAACAATATGGTATATTAAATTAACATGTGATCTTTGGGTCATCAGGAAACCTAAGTTCTGTAATAAGCAGATATGTGATATTAGGAAATTTACACAGCTTATTTAGACCTCAGTTTCCCCTGAACTAAGGATCTTGACTCTGAGTCACTAGGGATCTTTCCTTCTCCAAAAAATTTAATGTAGTATTGTAAAGAAGAGCATGCTATTTTATAAAAAGCACTGAGTTCTCAAGAAATATTGTTTCTAGTCCTGTGTCAGATATACATAGCTGTGTGACTTTGGATAAGTAACTTAACTTCTGTTGGCTTCAGTTTCCTTACCTGTAAAATAAAGTTGTAGAGCAGGGTCCCTAAGGTATCTTTAATCTCTAATATTTTATAATTTTAAGTTTCTTAACTCTTTGAAGTTCTTTTGCAACTAGTTAGTCAACACATTGAGTTAGATGCTGTCATCTGAGATGGACAGAAATGCCTCAGGCAGACTCTATTCATTTCTTATGGGTAGGTGGTGTTACCTCAGTTTTTCATTTGCCCCAAGGCCCCCACATATGGAGCTCAGTTTCATAGAATCCATTTTAAATTCTTGATGCTGTTGTTTCCTGGGAGCACACACCATTGTGAAAACTGTATGTGTCAAGTAGATTTGAGTCATCCTACAGATGCTATTCACAGTTATCCTGCAGTTTCTCTTCCATATTTCAGACTCCTGTATTCTCTGGCTTCCTTTTCAAAACATTGTTTATTTACATCCCACCTTCACCAAAGGGCCTTTCCTGCTCTCCATCAATACTAGTGCCTTTCTTCTGATATTACCAACAAATTATACTATGTAGATGTTTTAAGTATATAGTTGCATACTATTTCTCCCAGTAGAAAATGAGTTCCCTGAGGATAGGATCCTTGTATTTGACTCTCTTTGTATCCTCATGGATTAGCACAATAATTGGCACAGGGTTGTCATTTAATGCTTGTTGACTGACTGTTGTAATTCCAAATGAAATGTGGCTGTATTAAGCTGTGGGGTTTGGGGTGCAGGGCAAAGTAAACTTCTAGATCTCATGATTGTCATGTAATATTGAATATTGTTGGTGTTCAATTGCTTCAGTCATATATGACTCATCATGACCCCATTTGAGTTGATACTAGAGTGGCTTGCTCATTTGACAGGTAAGGAAACTGAGGCAAAAAGATTTAAATAGATTGTCCAGCTAGTAAGTGTCTGAGACTGGATTTGAACTCAGGTCTTCTTGACTCCAGGTCCAACACTATCTACTCTGCCGCCTATCTTCTCTCATTAAATGTTAACTTTCTAACTTCTTCATCTTTTCAACCTCAGCTTTGAGGAGGAAATTTAAAACTTCCTCCCTCCCCCTTAACTTCTCTGATGATACACCATCATTTCTCATGAAAGAATAATTTTAATTTTAGGAATTGCATTTAAAGAGTCACCTGGGTTGCCATAGTGGCTGGAATTAGGAAGACATGAATTCAAATTCTCACAGTTACAGGGCAAGTCACCTGGCACCAGTTTTCTTCTCTGTAAAATTAGTATAAAAATAGCATCTACCTCACAGGATGTGGGGAGGCTCATCTGGGATAACGAAGATAAAGCAACTTGGAAAAATTCAACCTCTATAAGAATGCTAGCTACTATTATTATTATTTCTGTTTTCTGAGTCCTTAATTATAGTTCACAGCTGAGTCTTTGCTTTTCTCTAGCCTTCAGAGTCTCTGCTCTAAGGGCAACTGTTGCTGCTGATAGCTACCACTGGTAACCAATAGGGCAATTACGCTCCAAGCCATAACTCTTCCAAGGATTCATCAGTGCTAAAGCAAGATAACTACATAATTCTTCTCTCCCCCACCTCTTTTTTTTTTTTTTTTTTTTTTTTGCAGTAAAATATGTGCTAAGGAAAAGGGGGGGGGATTATTTGAATACCTATAGAACAAATCTGCTTAAGGGATAGTTAGCTGTTCAACCTTCCATCAAATTCCTCATGATTAGTGGAATTAGACCCAGTAGCTGTCTAATAGTCAGACCTTGAGAAGATAATGTTTTAAAACTGTTATGTTTTCCTCTTTCTATACCATACTAGAAAGTGATTCCCCCCTACCCTCCCTCATGGTTAAATCCTTTCAAGAGCAATGTTTGTTCCTCAGTCATGCTATTTTATGCTTATCCACATTCCCAGCACTTAAATGAAATCAGGCCAGACTAAAAGGAAATTGGGTGAGCCTAGAGGAAAAGCTGAATAAATATGCCAAAACCTTGCTTTAAAGTGGACTGCTTCATTTTGTGTTTGGAAGTGGACTTTTAAAGCATTTAACTATATATGGAAGCATCATTCTCTTATCTATGCTATATGCAGATTGATAGTTGAGACCCTGAGGAATGGGAGAGGGGCCAATATAAGTTGTCTAGGCCAATGCACATTTCTTAAAGCCATTTAAAAGCAATTAAAAATGTAAAAAGCTCCTGAATGTCCACATATGAAGTATCTATGTGCATTTTAGGCATCACTTGATATCTAATTAAGCCAGGTCTCATATTTCATGAAACTCACTACAGGTAAAAAAAAACCAAAAAACCCAAAACCAAAAAACCTTTACTTCCTCTTTCACTCATTTTTGGGTAACCTACATTAGACTTTACTTAAAAAGATAACCCCTCCTGCCCCCTCAAATCTTTTGTGGGATGGGCAGCCCTGAGCCACATGAAGCATATCTGAATTCTAATTGGTGGAGCATACTAATGTGATGCTAAAGCCAGGTTTTGGGGGAATTTGTACAGAGCTGCTTGGGAGAAAGACACATGAGGTGCTGGATACTCTTTGAGGTAGACATTCAGAAGCAATTTGGAAGTTGTAAACCTTTTGGGGTTTTCCTCAACATATCCTAGATTTGAAGTTTGTCTCTCTTGAGACTTTAGGGAGAATTTCCCCATGGCTGAGATCAGGGTCTCAATCTTTGTTTATCTGAGATCCTATTTCCTATCTAAAGAGCCCATTCTTCCTAATATATTTTCCTATATGAATATATATATATATATATACGTATATATGATAATATATATTTCATCTGCTTAATTTCTGTCCTTTTTATTATTTTTCTTAGATTAGTGGTTTTAAATCCTATTTACTGTTGATCATGATCTTTTCCTATGACTAGGGTTTGGTGGGAAAGAGTTAAGCTCATGAAGATAAATTATAGGGTTACCCTATTCTTTAAGAATGTCAAGGGAAACAACATTTTGAATCTCCCAAAACCATAGCATTGGACCAACAATATTTGAATAGAGAAAAATATATATGTATATGCATATGCACACACATATAATATATTTATATATATATTCATAGATATACAAATGAATATAGGCATGTATATTTCTGTATGTGCATATACATATATACATACCCATATGTGCATGTTTATATATTCATGCATACTCATGTTTATCTATGTAGAAAGGGGAAGAGAGAGAGAGAGAGAGAGAAATAGAGAGGAGAGAGAGAGAGAGAGAGGAGAGAGAAAGAGAGAGTGCTTCCCTATTATATCTCAAGCTCAAGAGAGCATTATATCCCTCTTGGACATAGGTGAGGGAAAGCAAATACCGAGTCACAATTTTTCTTTTTGTTCCCTCAATGTGGAAATCTAGTCTCTCAAGAATAGAAGTGGACCAGACTAGATATAGCAAACTATACTATCTCCAAGCTATCAATTTAGGCAACTAATGTGGATGTACGTGTTTTACATGGGCTTATATAGTTTACATTTGCCTTAGATAAGAATGCAAAAACTATGTATCTGTGTATAAATTCTCTGCCATCTCCCCAAATTTCTCAGCTGATATCAGTCTTTGAATTTGGCTGAACATGTTTTCCAAATTGGTTGTACTTCTAGTTGTATCCTAAGATCAATAGTAAATGCTGAGGTGGCTAGTGGACAAAGGTACAGATTTGGAAACTAGAGGCTATTGGTTTAATTCTGGCCTCAGATACTTCTTAGGTCTTAGCTATGTGACCCTGGGCAAGTCATTTGACCCCAATTGCCTAGCCCTTAGTACTAGAATTGATAATATTAATATTAAGTATCTATTCTAAGACAGAAGTTAAGGGTTAAAAAAAATAGTAGATTCTTAGAAGATGCCAAACTTCACTAAAGAGGACCTTATTAAGTGCATTTCCCCATGAGGTTATGAAATTGACCAAAACTTTGTTTTAGTTCCAATCTCACTTTAAAATGAATTGAAATTTTATTTTACTGAACGTAAAAAGTTCTAGATTCAAATTCCTGCCACATGCAAGTATAGAATATCTAGCCCTCTACCACTTTTGAGTTATAATGCCCAACAGTGCTCCCAGCATTATAAATGGATATACCACTTAGCACTAGATGCAGCTATATAAACATGTGGACAAAGTGGCTGATGGTGGGAAACCATCTGTTAAGATAAGATGTGCATAATTTGGAGCAAAATTTCAAGACATAGAGGCTTGAACTTGATAGTCCATGAGAAAAAAAAACACTTTGAATCTTTTTTCCTAACACTTAATAGCAATGTGGCCCAATGACAACCCATTGTACCTATGTGAACCTTATTTTCCTCATCTAAAAATGGGAATAATAGTAGGTAAGACAGTAGAAAGAGCATTGGGCCTAAAGTCAGATAGATTCATCTTTCTCAGTTGATTTATATCCTTAATCTCTTATTAGCTATATGACCCTGGGCAAGTCACTTAACCTTGCTGGCTTCAGTTTCCTCATCTGTATAATTTGCTGAAGAAGGAAGAGGCAAAACACTTTAGTATCTTTGCCAAAAACAAAACAAAACAAAAAAAAAACCCAAAACACCTCTAAATAAGGTTTCAAAAACTTGGCCATGACTGAAAGTACTTAACTCAAAAGCTTGGCATGAGGATCAAATAAGATAATGTATTTAAAATTTGTTGTAAAACTTGTTTATTTGTTGGATGTTGTTGTTATAAGGTGAATTTTCTCTCCCTCATGAAGAAACCACAGAAATAAAAAATCCATAAATGTGACATTTCATATCCCTACATCTCACCCTATATGAACCTGAGTAGGCCATCAGACTACTCACAATCATAGAGGCCACTTAGGAAAGTTTCTTGTTATGAGAAAATGTTACTTTTAAGTGCCTCATTTCTTTTGGCATATTAGTGTGAAGTGGAATATCTTTTTTTTAGATATTATATCCTTCATCCTAACTAGTGAACAGGATATATGTCTTTGTCCTCATGGGTACCAATAAGTAAATCTGGGAGAAAAACTTTTGCTGAGAATTTCCAGCTCTGCCACTGACAAGTTGTGTGTCCTAGGGCAAGTTACCATACCACTTCTGGTCTCAGTCTCTTCATCAATAAAATGAAGCCCAACATCCTCTAATGTCCCATCTAATACTAAACTTGCGATTCTTTAATCTAAGAACATAGTCCATTTTTAACTCTATCTCAGTGGTATCCAGAAAATAAGTTCTTTTTTCAAAGTTATAATTGTGCTTTTATAAAAAATATAAAAGTTTTATCCTTACAGGAAAAACAATGACAGTATAGCAACCAAAATGTTAGTAATATTTGAGATATAGAGATTAACCCTGAAGTTATGGCTTTTGGGGATTTTACTTTCTCTTCTATAAGTAGAGCAAAAGAATAATAATATGATATGATTTATTTTCATGAACTAAAAAGCACTTAAAAATATTCCCTCAATTCTGAAATACTTGCTCCATAACACACTTCCTGGGAGTTCTACCCTTTAGAAGTCTTCATGACAATATTATTCCAGACAGAAATGAAATGTCTTAATATGAACTTTTTTTAAAATTTTAATTTGTCTTTGATGAGTATGATAGCATGAATTAAACTAACTCAGCTGGTTGTAAGTCATCATGTATACCACTCTGCCCAGTCACAGAATAAACATAAACCAGAAGCACTGTTTCTATAAGCTGTCAATGAACATCATTATCTAATTCTTGTACTTTAAATCATTAGAACTTCTTATTATTCTACTTATAGAGCTATAATGCATCTTCAAGTCTCATAAGTCAGAGGCACCCATTTGCGTGACAGTATGAAGTAGAAGCCAGGAAATCAGAAGTTCAGTTCTACCTCTGACACTAGCCAAGGACATAAGGAAGGGACAAACACTCCATTCTTCAGTTTCTTCATCTTAAATGGAGTTAGTGATGATGATGATAATAATAATAATAATAATAATCATATTTGTAGTATGTATCTCACTAGGTAATTAATTGGCTTAAATGAAAGTATATAAGGAAAGTGTTTTTTTCAAACTTTAAAGTACTATAAAAATATCCTTCTTGTGGTTTGCAATTCAGAGTCTTCACCTTTAAAGAGAATATAAAAAAAATCTGTTGCTTTCTTAATCTGCCTTCTCTAGACAACTGTAAAAATATTATATTTCTATATCACCTTTTTAATCTTATGTTGTGTATCATCTATATTTTGCCTTTATTCTTTTTCTCATTGTTCAACTGGAAAAAGTAAGAAACAAGTGTTGTTCTTAAACACTTGTGTACAAAGTAGCATAAGTTGAATGAGCATTTCTATTGTCTGACTAGAAAAAGTGACGACAGGCCTTACAAAGTGAACTCAATGGCATGTATACGTTTTCCCCTTTTCAAATTTTCTGCTCTTCTACTTACTGCTCAGTATTTCCATGGTCATCATTCCTGTCTACCACGTCTTTAGATTTTTTTCATACTATAAAAGATACCCCACTATATTTGCAACTTCTGTAACATTTGTTCAGCTGTCCCGTCCCCTTCTTTTTGTCCCTAGAGCAAAATTTCTTTGCTTTTTTATTTTAATGCTTTCATTATTGCCTCAGTTACTTTTGTTTGTTAATCAAAAATAATTGTGCTTACCCTGAATCTCATTTTTGTTTTTATTGCCTACTGGTGCTGAGAAGATAAGAGCAAAGAATAAAAGGCTAAAAGAAAGTTTCTGAGTTCATCACCCCTAGGGCTTTGAAATAGAATACAAAACCTCAGTATCTGAGACTTAGATGCCAAAATAATGAGGAAAATCACAAATTAATTGGTCATGATACTGTGTTATCTAGGCTAATGCCTATTCCACACAACCTGTAAAATTGGATGTTGAATATAGGTATATGTAAGTGCACATTCGTTTTGATACCAGACCTGTGTCTTGCCCCATGCAACATCAGCTTTGTACCCTCTATCAGATTTACCTAATGATTGATGGGAAGGATAAAGAGTACATCAGTTAAAAGAACTGGTGTCCCAAGAAACTGGAAAAGCTATAGCAATGGGCCAAAGGTAATAAAATAAAATTAAATAAGAATAAATGGAAAATGTTACATTTGGGTTAACATTGAACATACCTGGGATGTGAGAGATATGACTGAGCTGGGAATTTTGATAAATACTGAGGTTGTTATTAAAGTGACATTGCAGGTAAAAAACAAAAACAGTCAGTTATGCTGTATTGGTAGAAGCCTAGAGACCAGAATAAGAGATCTGATATTCTCATTTTACTTGGCCCTTATCAGACCACTTCAGCAATACATCCTTCGGTTCTGAGTAAGACATTTTAAGAAAAACATTGATAATTTGGAATATTATCCAGAGGAGGGAGAAAAAATGATGAGAGAATTTAAGATATAAGGATAATTTCAAAGGAACTAGGAATGTTTAGCCTGAAGAACATACTAATTGTGGGTATGGTAGTTATCTTCAAAGAATATCTGAAAGGCTCTTAGGTGGAACATGGATTAAGATTATGCTATTTTGCTTTTTAAGTTAAAGTAACAATGCTTAGATATTGAGAGAAAGATTAGGGTTTGGTGTAAAGAGAAACAGCAAAATTTCATAAAAATTAGTCATCCAAAAGTAAAATGAGCTGCCTCAAAAACACTATCTTCTCTCTCACTGGAGAACTACTTGAGTTAACTGGATGAACATTCAAGATTCCTGCCCTCAGACTGGTTAGACTGACTGAAGTCTAAGGTCCTTTATAATTGTGAGATTCGGTGATGCTCAGTTCTCTGGGAACTTAATTCTTGACTTGATCCTCAAGAATTGGGGGCGGGGGTGCTATTAACATAGTGCAGGAAAAAGAAGTGTTGTTTCTTCTCACCCCCTTCCCAACCTCATTGCTGAAACCCTCCCTTTAAAACAATTTTTTTTTAATTCCTGAAAACTGAGGAAGAACCCTTTATTAACTGGCCAGAATAAGCAGGGAGGAGGGGGAAATCTAAAAAAGGAAGGCAATATTTAAATATCATTATAGTAATAGCTGAGGGACTAAAAACAGTCCTTTTTTTCCCCCTTAGAAATCTACCCTAATGAAAATGAAAAAAAAAAAATTGCCAGTAGAAATGACAACATTTGCCATGACTGAGATAGGGTGGGTTTTCTTCATTTGGATTGAATTGAAGCCATGGAAAATGTTGTTAGTAACCACCCTAATGTTATAAAGAAAAAAAAATTACCAAGTGACATATTTCTAGATTAAAAGGAAATATTAAAACTCGCTTTCAATATTTAAAGCTTACTTAACTGGTAACACTTCACTTGACACTGACTCATGTCATTTTTCTTTCATTCTTCTTTTGATCCATGCAAAGCGGTTACATGATTTCAAATACATTATCATGTCACCTTCTTTTCTTGAATGGATAAGAGATGAAAGAATATTCTCTCTAGCTGAGTGATAAGCCCTTTTGCCCAAACTATAATGGAAGCTTTGAAAGCAAACAAGTGAGTGCCCTCAAGAAAGAAGATATATTTTCCTTTAGAAAAGGATTAAAAAGATATTCTTCATATCTATTATTTCTGCAGCAAACAAAGCTAGCAGTTAATGACACACTTTGTATTAATTGACAAATAGATGTCCCCATCTTTATTTTAGCCACAGAATCCAAGGTGGCGAACCTTTAATACAGTTTCCCTTCCATTTATAAACTTGAATGATGCATCATCAGGAAACTCAATATAAAATACAATTAGTTCTGGATGGCGATATTCTAACTTGACTGGTGATTGTTGGTGGTATGTTTTCCCCCCTTTTCCCTTCCCAGTTAAGACACTTGGGGTCCTTTCCCATACTTGGTATGGAGTACATCTTTTTTTCTCAGAGTTAATTCTCCAAGTCTGGTCTGTCAGCCAGTATAAACAACACTTGATGAATGAGACTCAAGGTGTTTAGTCACCTGAAGCAGCTGTTTGAAGTAACTCTACACACAGCCTGAGGCCTGTGTTTTCACAGCTGTGGGAACTCTTCAAAAGCTTTCCCTCTTGGCCTAGCTCTTTGCTGTGGCTTTGGACTCTTAGCGCAAAATCTGGACAATTTCAAAAGAGCAGAATGAAACTAGAGACAGTAATTTTGCATGATTTTGAGCCAAAAATGGCCTAAAATAAATAAATGAAGTGCATTTGAAAGTACTTTACCTAGGTGGGCTATATATCTGAGAATTGTTCTCCCTTTCTCTGTACCCTTAAACTCACTTACAAGGGAAGATGTATGGCTGAAACTCTACTCCCTGTTTACAAAGCAGTATTTTCATTTTCTTTTTCTGATATTACATGAATACTAAAGCTGTATGAACCTGGAACTTACATGTACCTGAATCAAGTTCAGGGATCTTGTAGATATTTCAAAGTTCTCCAGTCTCATAAATTGACCTGAAATGATTAAAAATAGCATTCTTCGTCAGCCGGCTTAGGTCCATCAGCCATTTGAAGTTTCTTTGATATTTTCAGTGTTCTGACACACTTATCCTTTGAGGCAAATCCAAATGCTTTAGTCTTCACATGACTCAAATCCTTTTTCCTGAACTTTTTTAGAAACATCAATCTTCCTTCTCCTTATTATTGACTGATTTTCACAAGGAATTCCTGGATTTTCCATGATTTCCTTATTAGAAATGCACAAGAAATCCTACATTTCAGATATAGAGAAAAAGTGATGCTCCATCTTGAATTTTTACCAGTTTCCCTCATCAAATAAAAAGGTTATTTCTCAAATTGCTGTGTTGACAAATTATCACCCATTGCAACAAATTATTTGCGTCAAAATTAACCCAGACTTAGATTTTATGAAAATAGAATGGCTCCCTGTGCATCATAACTGCCAAGAACAAGTTGACTACTTTCTGATTATACATGGGAATAACGATTCTTTTTTTTCTTTATTTTGAGAAATCTGGCCCCAAATTGGGAAAATGATCATTTCCTTAATGTGGGAAATTATAGATCATGTCCCACAGGTCTACAATTGAGTTCTAGGACTTTTTTAAAAATATGGTTTCTAACATTTAAAATAGCAATCTTTCAAATTATTCATTTTCCTATAATTAAGCATAATACAATTTATGATTCATGGATGACTTGGTCCACATCACTTCCTTTGAAACCAATGGGAGTTTCAAGCTTAGGTCAGATCTATGGGAGTGCCAGCAGAGTGAGAATAGATTCAAGAACACAATACAGTGTTGTATAGTATATAAGATAATTTATTTTAAAGTAAAATTCAAGTGGCCATTTATATATGCTTATTTAATATAGTAATGACTTACTGTATCAATGATTTTAACTAAGTTTAGACTTTACATTATCAGAGTTAGCTGATATAATTTTAAATTCTTCATAATGAGAAATAGCATGCTACAATGGATAGAATCTTAAATGGGAGTCAGAAAAACCTGGACTTAATTTCCCCCTTACATACACATTAAGTGCAGGACTTTAATGGTGATAGCTTACAATATTTATGGATGGTGAGGTAGCACAGTGGATAGGGTGCCAGCCTGGAGTTAGAAGACTTGAGGTGTAATCATGTCTCATACATTTACTAACTATGTGACCCTGGTCAAATGACTTTGACCTGTTTTCCTCAGTTTCCTTAATCGTAAAATGAGTTGAAAAAGGAAATGGCAAACCACTCCAATACCCTTTGCTAAGAAGGCAATTAATTGTGGCTCAGTGGTTAAGATTTTTAGGTCTGGAGCCAAAGAGGATGAGTTCAAATCCAGCCTCAGAAACTTCCTACTTGTGTATCCTTGGGCAAGTCATTTAACCTTTGATCACCTGACATAAAGCTCCACTGGAGAAGAAAATGGCAAGCCATTCCATTATAGTTGCCAAGAAAATCTCATGGAGCCATGGATAGATGTGGTCCATGGGATCATGAAAAGTTGGACATGACTGAACCATAACTTTGACTATGGGACTGGCACATTATTCACTCTATAGTTGTTCAACTTATCTAAGCCTCAGTTTTCTCAACTGCAAAACAGAGATAAGAATAGTAACAATCTCCATAGGGCAGTGATGAGACCCAAATGAGCACTCTAGGAGTGGAGGAACTCATGACATTCCCCTGCTACTTTTTAATCCTATACCTTTGGAGAAAAGCTGTTGGTGTAGTGGAGTGAACACATTCCTGGTAAGAGGACCTGTTTCAGCCCTTGATTCGGATAGTTACTGGTTGTATACCTGTGAAGATTTTTCTCTTTATGGATTACCTCTTTGGCTAAGTGAGGCTAATAATGCCAGCTCTTCCTATGCTTCAGGTTTATTCTGAACAAATTGTTTTATGACCCTTGAAGTGTCCTTTAAATATACTCTTTTATTCTATACTCTCATGATCCTATAGTTGAGAGGCAGACACCTTTGGTTATAATCAAAGAGCTCGTAGATGATTTGGAAAGAAAAGTACCATTAATTCATTGCCTGAACCAACAAAATTGGTGGCATGGCTGTTGTAGGGTTTGTGTGATTTTTGGTAATGCATGTCAACTGTTCTGAAGAAAGTTACAATCTGAGAATAAATGTAGGTTAACTCTGAATGGTTTTAGCAGTATGGAAGGAGATCTTATCATAGAAGAAAGAGAATAATTGAGAACCTCTGGTCTCTTTCCGGGCAGTGAGAGGAAATAGAGATCGCATCTCCAGAACAAGACAGACAACTATGGGAGAAAGAACACAAAAATGACAATTTAAGAGAGGACTTAACCAATATACCAAGAGACTTTATTTTTTTTCCATTTTCATTTATTGGCTTGTTCTGGTAAACACCTTTAAAAATAATTTCATTACAAAAATTCAATTTGAACTAATGTGAAATTTAATTACATCAACTCTGAATTTTAATCCTATCAAGAGTCTTAAAAAAATTCTGGTATTATACAGATATTCTAATTCTCTTCTGTTCAAGCTTGATTCCTATTCTTGGTTGCTAGGATTATCATTATATCTTGTAATTTGTTATTATTTTGACTTATAAATAACATAAATGAGCCCTGGTGGAACCTGGAGAATTTATTTTTAAAGAGAGAAATTCTTATTTCCATTCTAAGATAAAATAAAAGATAAGATAAATTGTGCAAATGTGAAGAACCTCTAAAAATATCCATCATTATTATTTTATAATATAACTTATTTCAATTTTTCTAACTTTTCATGAAAAAAAATAATTGAAGAAGAGTTGGAAGGTTCCGGAAACCTTTCCTTTTTATGAGCATTTCATGGATTTTATATTCCCTGAGGTTACTGCCTCTTTAGTGAGTCTGCGCAGTAGCTATGAATTCAAAATACACTGAAGTAAGACAAAGATCTTCGATATTTTTTTAGGTGGAACTTTTATAGAGCTGAAAACAGCAAAAATGAAACCCCTCATGGACACTAATGCAAACACTACCTGGCATTCGGACAAAAGTTTTATGAGTTCTTTCTCACCATAAATGGCAGTACATTTTATTACTCAATTTAATTAAAACTTGTTCTACAGACCACCTATGCAATGTGGCCCCTTCACAGTTCCATTTGCACCTATGGAACATTGGTGAGGTGTTTCAGATCTTTATTCTGGAGATCCTCTGGGTTTTTACCCTTGATCCTTTCTTGGCCCATGTGAAGGTCATTTTTGAACTTTTTTTCACGTGGATCTCAGTTCTGGGCTTTAGCATGTTTTCACTTGGGTAATTATCTTTGGAGAGTATAAGGTTCATGTTTCTGAGTACTGGTCTTTATGGGAAATTGATTATCTTATAAGAAGCTACAGGTTGCCTGAATTTTGCCTTTTAAAAAACATATGTATTTGTAAACAATATTAAATAAAAACGATATTGAGTTTGATTTTTCTTCTTTGTAAATGTACTTTGGAGTGGTGGGCTCCTACAAGATAAGGAAATTTCTGAGCTACACAGAGGTAAAGCTTCTGAAGTTTTTCTATGCCTGGCTCCCAAATAAGACAATTTACTTCCCCAAAGGATGCGTATTTATTCTCCCCTTTTCTCCCCTCCACACCTTATGTAGCTGGTTAAGTTCTATCAGCTTCTCAAGTGAGTGGATATGATAAATACATAATAAGCAGGGTGGTGCTGGAGCTAGGATCAGCTTGGGAAAGCTGATTGTAAAATTTTCAGTGAGAGCTAGTAACTATATCATCAAATAATAAAAATCAGAGCCAAATGTAATATTTTGTTAATTGTCTAGCCTTAATAAAGTCACAAAGAAAATGTTAATGTAAAGTGAAAAGGATAGCATGATTTTTTTTGTTGTTGTTGAGTACTGATAGTTAAACATTTACCAAGATATCCCTCGTCATACAGAATACATCACAGACTCGTTGTCTGTGACCCACCTTAGTCAGTTTATAAATTCATCAAGTCATATTAGACATATATAGACAATATAACATATTACTGAATTAGGACATTTTGTAATGAGAAAAAAAGGCTCATAATGTCATCATTTATATTGAAGTGCTCAATTAGGACTGGACCTGTCGTTTGATTGGTATAGGAAGCACCCAAGTGAGGAAACTCCCTCCACCATGACAGGTAACTGTCTTCTAAACAATTTTATAGTCTTAGAGAGTTTCCTATATCTGCAGCAGGCTGTGATATGCCTAAAGTCACAAAGCCAATACATGTCAGATGTGGGGTTTAAACCCAATCATTCCTGGCCTCCAGACTTATTTGCTATCCTCTACACCAACATTTTAAAATGTCTCCCAGCTTTGACATCATTGTGTATTCTAAGAAATCTTACTCCTTGGAGGTTTTCTTGGCAAAGATATTGGAGTGACTTTCCCTTTCTGTCCCCAGTTCATTTTACAGATATAGAAACTGAGATAAGCAGGGTTAAGTGATTTGTCCAGCATAATCCAACTGGTAAGCATCTGAGGCCAAATCTGAAGTCAGGAAGATGACCATTTTCTAATTCCATGTCAAAACACTCTTCCGTACCACCCAGCTGCCCCAAGAATGTCAGAGCTAGACAGGATTTTAGAGATCATCTAAACTAACCTATTTATTTAGGGGCACCTGAGCGTCACAGTGGATAGAATGCTGGGTCTGAAATAAGGGAAAAACTCATCTTCCCGAGTTCAAATCTGACCTCAAACACTTACTAGCTATGTGACCCAGTGCAATTTATTTGCCACAGTTTCTTTATCTGTAAAATGAATTGGAGATGGAAATAGTACACCACTACAGTATCTTTGTGGAGAAAATCCTTAATGGGATTGCTGAAAAGTAGGATACAAATGAACAGCATCAGCACAGCCTCTCACTAGCATTACATAAGTTTAAAACAAAATTGGAATTTGACCTTAGAACAATTGTCAAAAAGAGTTGAAAAGACTTGTTTTAAATAGTATAAATCAGGGGTCAGCAACCTTTTTGGCCGTGAAAGCCATAAACACCACATTTTTTAAAATGTAATTTCATGAGAGCCGTACAGTGCTCACAGTGTGAGCTCCTATAACAGCGCCTGGAAAAAAATTGACTTTATGGCTCCTGCAGAAAGAGCCATATCTGGTCCTCAAAAGAACCAGATATGGCTTGAGAGCCATACGTTGCCAACCCCTGGTATAAATGATTGCTTTATCTTTTGAATCTGTGGTTTATCCTCAAATGATGGAAAAGAAGATCTTATACCTAGGACTATCTTTAAAATACAAATTATCACATTCCTCACTCATATAAAAAGTAAGCAAGAGACATCATATTGTGGTAGATGGAAGAATGGTCTTGGAATTAGGAAGATCTGAGTACAATCTTGTCTCTGATATGTATTGTCTGTGTGACTTTAGAGAGGTCACTTAACCTGTTAATGTCTCAGACAACTTTAAATGGGTTGCATATTGGCAGTGATAGAAGAAATGTTCACACCAGAAGTTGCCTTTACTGATGAAATCACACTTGTGAACATTCCCTCCATGATATATGCACCAGTTCCCCCCAAACAAAACACAATTAACAAACCCACCTTCAGTAGATGTTACTTGAATGTTGTCACCAGCAAATCTCTAATAGAATTTCATTAGATTCTATTACATGATTAAACAGAAATGGGGGGGGGGAGATAGGGACTGTTGCAGATTTATCCTGAATTAACGTTTCAACTGGAAATCTGAATCTTTACCTTGAGCTTATCACTAATCTACTTTATTGTGCAACACTAGGAACTTCTATCCATTGAAGAGACACGAGCATGATTTAGTGACTGTGAATCAGAAGCCCTAGATTCTACACCTATGTCTGCCACCAACCAGTTCCGTGACCTTGGGTAAGATGTGTAATATTTCTGCTTTTGAATCTTCTCAGCTATAGAATGAAGGGTTTGACCTAAATTCTATGAAATTTTCTAGGTGACACTGGATTCAACATGGAGCTTTTGTCTAAGACTGGACGAGAGAATGATGGTTCAATGGGACATGACAATGTAAGTAGTGGAGCTGATATGAGAGCTTGGGAGAAGAAATATGCTCTTCTTCCTTCTGCTTCAAAAAAAGATTTGGGAGGGACAGCTAGATGGAATGATGGACAGAGAAAGTGTCAGGTCTGGAGTCAGCAGGACTTGAGTTCAAATTTGACTTCAGACATTTCCTAGCTCTGTGACCCTGCACAAGTCACTTAAACTCTGTTTGCCTAGCCTTCGTCCTTCTATTTTAGAGTTCTTACTAAGACAGAAATAAAGGGTTAAAAAAGAGGCTTTGTGGTTTCAAACCTTTATCAGAGTGAAAAATTGGAGAAAGGGACAATAGACATTGGAAGACAAACATATAAGGGAAAGATTGGGCTTCAACATATCCCTGATTTTTAGCTTGCTTCCCTAGAGACTTCAGGGAATTTCCCCTTGTGGGTGATTGAGGACTCTGTCTTAGTTGAGCTGATATATCCTTCTCCCAGTGGGAAGGCTCATTCACTCTTTATTGTCTGGCACAATCTGATCTATATAAATCCTCTGTTTGTCTGGCTGGTTGGATAAATTCATTTGATGGTCTTTTTTGAAAAAATATGGTGAGGAGTAAAGCTTTCAAATATTAGCTGGAGATACTCCTTTGTCTTTAAGGATCAAACGAGACAATATTTGTAAAGTATAATGAAGCACAGTGCCACTCACACAGTAAGTACTATACAAATGCTTATTCTTTCCATCCTGTGTTCCCCCTCCCCCTTTAACAGGTAGCAATCACATAACCAGCTTTAACCTAAGAAAATATCATTTCTCCTAGACTAGCAATAACAGGAGGAAGAAGAGGCGTTAGATATACTTCTAGTCTAGTATGCCCTCTCTGAGGAGAGCAGAATGGGATGAGCTCATGTCTTCAAACCACTCCTCTTTTTCAGGCAGAAATCTATCTTCTCCTTTGAGGGAGATGAGCAAGATTCCTGAGATCTATCAAAGCATTCCAAAGGGCCACATATAGACAAAACTATGTTGATATATACATCACCTACATTAGCGATATATACTTCACATTTTAATTCCATGGATATTGTTATGACCAACTTATCTATAATTTTAGCTACTCAGAAATATTCCCTTCTCCATGTGATTTAATTCTTAGAAGATTTTCCCAGAAAGAAATCATTGATTTTCACCTGCTAGACAGCATTTCAGGACTCTTGGTTTACATATGGCACAAGCACATCAAGAAGTATTGTGATGGTATTACTCTGGGGGGCTGGGAAGGTCATTGCATTTCCCTAGTGAGACTGATCTAGGGAGCTATTAGAATGAGATCTAAGTGCATTTAAACATAAATGAGAATGCTGTTAAGCCAATAGTCCTTACCCTCTCTACCTCCTAATGCACTTAAGGGAAAGGAATATGAAGTGCACTCGAACACATCCTAAATGACCCTTAGCAGAGAGGCTAGGTTGCAGGGCAAATAGATTTGCACTCAAAACCTGCTTCTAATGTTAGCCATCTGATAATGAATAAAATCTTTACCTATCTGTGACTTGCTTTCCCTTCTGTAAAATGGAGATAATATTGTACTAACTCACAAGTAAACACAAAGTTGCAAAACTCTAATGAGATGAGTAAAAATATTTTATAAACCTCAAAACACTAAATGAACATCAATTATTATTATCTGCCCATAGCATCATAAAATTCGAGCTTGAAAGAACCTTAAAGTCATGAAGTTCAACAACCTTATTTTACACATATGAAAACCAAGACTCATAGAAATTAAATGCCTTGCTCAAGGTCACACAGGTATTTGATGGGAGAGCCAGAAATCAAAATTAGGTCTTTGCCCTCTAGATCCAGTGCTCCATTATGTCTATTGATGACTTTCAAAGTTTTCCTAATTCCAGTCGGTACTTTTAAAATATTCTGGCCAAAAATGTTGAGTGGACACTTTTAAAACTACTGTCACTCAGGAAAACCCTTGAAATTTTAATTCTTCTGCTTTTCCTGTTTTATACTCATTTATACAACATTCCTAATGCTAAATCAGAAAAACCTTCAGTGATTTAAAATACAGGTTTGTTATTAAACTGAGAATTTCTAGAAATTCATTGTTTTGTTCCACATTGAATCAGATGTCCAGTTTAATGTAACCTTTACTTCTTTTTTGGAGACTTTCTTAGGTAAAGAAATACAGTAGTAACTCATTTCTTATTGAAATGACTCAATGTCTACTTCCCTTCTTCCCTGGATCAATTTGGGTACTATTTTATACTCTTCATTCCTTTCATTTTTACTTTCATGTTGTAAAACTATAACATAGCTAACATCTATTTCAAGAAACCTCGTCTCCCTGGTGATTGATGTTAGATACAACAATTACAATGCCAATACTGGGGATAATTCGTTACAGATGTTGTCAAATTACAGGTTAAATGGGGGGAAAAGTTCCTTTCTTCCGGCCACCCACTCTCCCTTCCCTGGAAATAGGTGCACGATACTGTATATCCTGCACTGTAGGTGCACTAATTCCCTACCCAGTCACCCATCTGGTTTAAATAACTTCCATTTGCTGTTTCAAAGGATGACAGAAGGTTGTGTGCAGACTGTTGTGCAGGTATCAAAACTCTGCTTTGTGTTTAAGCTGGTACAAAAAGGCAGCAGGATCTGGTATGGTTATGCTGATTTTCCCTTTAATAGAAATAATATTTGCCATTGTGAGTGGCACCTCACTCTCCTCGTCTCTTCCACAAAAAACAACAACACTAAGTAAGTATAAAATGTTCCTGAGCCTTTCTCCTATTTTCCCATCTCAATAGTCTCATGAGGCAGGTACATGGAATTTTAATGTACACTCTTTAGCTTCATTATCTCGAGCTCATGCCATATGAGGCTCAATTGAAGGGACTGAGTATGTTTAGCCTGGAGTAGGGAAGACTCAAGGGGCACATGATAGCTGAATTCAACCACTTGAAGGGCTGTCGTGTGGAAGAGGGATTAGATTTGTTCTGTTTGGCCCCGAAGGGCAGAAGTAGGAGCAATAGGTAGAGGCTGAAAATACACAAAGTTGGGCTTCACATCAGGAAAACACAACAAAACTTACTAAAATTTAGAATTATCCAAAAATGAAATGGGATACCTCAGGAGATAGTAGACTCTCCCTTCACTGGATTATCTTCAAGGAGAGACTGGATCACCATTTAGTAGAGAGGACCTTATTTTTTTTTAATTTAAATTTAATTTTTTCCAGATTGCACACTGATAAAATTTTCAACAATTATTTTCAGACATTTTGTGATCCATGTGTTCTCTCCCTTCCTGTATCCACCCCCTTTCAAGATGGCACATAATATGATATAGGTTGTACATGTGTTATCACACAAAACATATTCTCTTGTTTGTGTTGTAATGAAACAAGACACATATTGCTTATACTAGAGAAAAATTTATTGAGGAAATAAAGTGAAGAATGGTATATTTCAATCTCTACCAGACTCCATCAATTTCTTCTGTGGCAAAAGGGAACCTTATTTTTTCAATCACTTGTTACAAAATATGCTATTGCCTTCCCTCTGCAATTACACTCGATTGCAGTGAATACAGCACCAGTTGTGGAGTTAGAAAGACCTGAATTAAAAGACCACCTCCAACCTTCACTAGCTGAATGATCCTAGGCAACTCACTTAGCCTCTGTTAGCCTTAGCTTTCTCATCTGTAAAGAGAGGAGGACAATAGCATCTACTTCTTGGGGTTGTTATGAAGATCAAGTCAGATAACATTTTTAAAGTGCACTGTAAATCTTTAGCATTATAAAAATATTATCTATTATCATTATCATATTTCACATTGAGATAATTTTTTTATATATTGCCGCCCCTTTTGGACTGTTAGCCCCTTGAAGACAGTGACCCTATTTCTCCTTTCTTTTTATCACCAGTGTTGATCACACTGCCAAACACATAGCAAACAAGAGCACCATTTGACTGATCTATTGACTGATAATGGTCATTGAGTCTCCTTTCAATCCTGAACAATTGTTTATATCTGCAATCAATTTTGCCTGGGTTATTTCATTTTGATTGGAGAGTTGAAATAGGCTACAAACATTAGTTTTGACCTTTTTTCCTTCAGTTCATTATAATCTAGTGATGGCAAGAAGGAGAGATTGCAGTGAAATGCTTTAGAAAAAAAAGATTGAGGTAAGAAGAAATGTGGTTTGCAAGGCAATCAAGATTGGTTAGAACTGGGGGTTGGGGATTTGGACACTTTACTCAACAACTGACATGGAGTCATGCTAAGAAAATCAATCTGCCTTTCAATTGGAGTTGTACCACCTGGATAAACTGAAGATGCTTATTTGAGCCTATCGTATAAAGATGTCAGGGGGTTTCGTTAATTAATGTTGATCCAGAACGTCATAAGACTGAGATTAAAGGATGATACTAGATATTTCATTTATTAGCTTTATTGTCTCTCCCTCAAAGCAATTATTTCCCATCAGTGTGGTTAGAATGACATATGCCTTCGGGTTCTGTGTCCTGCACAATCTTGGTGATTTTTTCCCACTCAAGGAATAAACTTTTTAAATATCCTGGCTAAAGGCTTCTTTCTCCCCCAAAGAACCATGATTATCTAAATTTTCCATTCTTTCTGACAAAGATTGCCTACAAACTCTCATATATTAAATAGGAATCCACCAAATTAAATTATGAAATTTCCTTGAGAGGTCATTTTATCCAAATCATTATTTAATAGATGAAGAAAATGAACCTCCCATCCCAAGTTTAAGACATTGATACGTCCTGTGGATTGATCCACTGTGACAACCTAGTTGTCTGATACCATCACCATGTGTGTGTATCTGTATACACACATACATAAACACATATACATATATATGTATTGTGAATACAACAATCATTACAAAATACAAATACAAATTACAAATTAAAATTACAAAAACAAAATACAAATTAAAATACAAATAAGAGCAACAAAGATGATTGTGTAAGAAAATGAAGTTTAGTCACATAGTTCTTTTAATGTCAAGCATAAATGTGTGCATATGTTACATAAACACCCATCTTTTAGTACATATATGTATGTATGTGTATGTATATATTATATAGAAATCATATAGAGTAATAATAATTAAGAAATGGTAAACATGACAGATGCCAAGAAAAATGGGAAGACTTGTACAAACTGATGCAAAGGTAAAGTGAACAGAACTAGAACAATTTATAAAATGACAATAATAATATAAAGAAAATAATATTTGAAAGACCTCACAGTGAAAACAGTGAACAATAATGATGCCAAATTGGTGATGAAGTAGATCTCCCATCTTTTGGCACAAAGAGATTAAGAGCTCAAGATGATGAATGAGTATTCTGACGTGACCAATGTATTGATTGGCTTTATTTGACATACAAATTTTTTAAAGGCAGGGAGGTGTTCTACTTTGTGGTCTTGTCAAGGGATTAAAGGTTATTAAATAGTAGTGGACACACATACATACATGAAAGCCTCTCATCACCTTGACTTGAAAACAGAGTCACTTTATTTATTTTATTGTTCCTTTTTCTTCTATCTTCAGTGAAAAAAATCATTACATATATATATATATATATATATATATATACATATATACATCATATACATATACCATGACTTCTCTTTTAAGGAGATTTTTCATTCTCAATTTTCTCATATTTAAGAGGGGAAAATAATGATGTCCTTTTTATTTTCAGAACCAATTGTGTGCCTAAACTATTTGCTGTTTTCTCATCATCACTGAGTTTTATTCAGATTATTTAGAAAAGTTACTCTTTGCCATTTTCAATATTAAAACCTCCTTTTAATGTTAAAAAACCATGGACCTTCTTAAAATAGTAATAATGAGTGTTTTCAACCTATTGATTGGTAAAATATGAACTCTTGACAATATTTGATTAACACATGGAATTTTGTTTCCCAATTCCAGCCCCTTTCAACCATTCCAAGTGACTTTTGCGTTTGGTTGCCCACATGTTGAGAACCACTGTTTCAGATGATGACTAAGTACAATTTAAATTTTTGTTTTGTGATATTTTTCAATCCATATTTTCTCTTGCCCTTCCAACCCAATTCCCTCCCCAAGAAGGCTGGTAATATGATAGAGGTTATAAAAATATTATCATATAATGCATAATTCCATGTTTGTCATGTTGCGAAACAAGTCATATTGCTTACACTAGAGAAAAACTTATGGAGAAAATAAAAAATATTTTGTTAAAATCTTTATTTAGACTCCTTCTATTCCTTCTACTGTGATGAATATTCTTTTTTTTTCAGGATTCCTTTTGATTTCTCCTAGAATCTTGCCTCATTGATAATAGGTAATTCACAGTTGATCATCATATATTATATTGTTGTTTCTATATTCAACATTTTCCTTGTACTGCTTACTTCACTTCGCATCACTTTATATAAGTGTTTTTTTTTTGGTGTTGTGTGATTATCTTGTTTGTGATTTCATATGGCACAATAATGTTACATTACAAGCACATACCACAACTTGTTCTGTCATTCACCAATTGATGGGCATCCTTTTTGTTTCCAGTTCTTTGCCACCATAAAAAGACATGCTATAAATATTTTGTACAGGTAGCCTCTTTTCACAAATGTTTAATATCTTTGGGATACAGATTAAGTAGTGATGTTACTGGATCAAAGGTTTTCCACAGATTAATGACCTTTTGGGCATGGTTCCAGATAGCTCTCCAGAATGGTTATATCCGTTCATGGCTCCACCAACAGTGTATTAGTGTCCCAGTTTTTGTACATCCCCTCCAATATTAATCATTTTCCATTTTTGTCATGTTAGCCTGTCTGATGGTTATAAAGTGATGCCTCAGAGATATTTTGATTTGCATTTCTCTAATGAATAGTGATTTGGAGTATTTTTCATGACTAAAGATAGTTTTAATTTCCTCATCTGTGAAAAGGCTATTCATATCCTTTTACCATTTGTTAATTGGGGAATGCTTTGTATTCTTATAAATTAGACTCAGTTATTTATATATTTGGGAAATGATATCTTTATCAGCATTTCTAATATATTCCTTATAATATTGCCAATTCATTTTTTCTCATGCACAAGGTCTTGTCATGTCACTGCTTGGATTAAAAAAAACAGCAAAACACAAAAACAAAAAAACAAAAAAAAAACAAGAAAACAACCAAAAATTAAAACAACAACATCTCTCAGATTTCTAAGGCTTATAGACTTGGTACTTTATATCTACTACTCTTCCCTCTCACAGTTCTGGGTACTTCAATTTACAGTCTAAGAACAATGGTGACATATCTTTAAGTGGCTAGAAAAAAATGTGTTTTGTTTAAGAAATGATTTTAGTGGCAGCATAATGCAATAGAGAGGGTGCTAGAGTAAGAGTCAGCAGACATATTTCAAACCTAATTCTGCTTTTAACCACCTGTGTGATTTTGGGTCATCTCAGTTTCCTTACATATAAAATGAGGTAATTAGACTAGATAATGACTAATTTCCCTTAAGTTCTGAATCTATTTCATTCTGAATCAAAATGATTGTTCATTAGCTAATTTATTCAATAATTGCTTACTTTATGCAAGTCATTGCACTAAGAATTTATAGAAAGACACAAAAGATAACAATTTGGGCCCTCAAGAGCTTACAATTTAGTTATTGAGAAGATCCACATATAAATTGTTAAAACAGAACATATAATTTATGTATAAATTGCTGTGTTAATTCAGAGAAAGGAAGATGGTTTGTGCCTGAGAGTCTGGTATCAGGTGAAATTTTAAGGAGAAGATTGCACTTCAATTATTCTTTGAGGGATGAGTAGAAATCAAAGTCAGACTCAAAGAAGAAACCACTAGCAAATATTTGTAGTCATGAAATCAAATTATATGATCTTAAAAGAGGCAGATGTAGCTTTTTTTTAGGAATACAAAATATGTAAAGAGGAGTAATGGGACAAGTATGAAAAAGCTGGTTGAAGTCAAAGCATGAAGGAGGTTGATTAAGAGACTAAAGGATGTACATTTTTTTGGAGTTGCTATAAGGGTAAGACATGGATATGTTAAGCAGTTGACTAGTTTTATCTAGCAGCAGTGCATTATATATCTTGAAGACAGGAAAGAGATGGAAGAAGGAGGAACACTAGAAGGACTGAAAGTCGCAGGCACCTGGTTTATTGAAAATGTTGAATCCAATGCTAAAGATTCAAGATTTGAACTTTAGTTTAAAAAAATGTTAAAATTATTCTCTCATGACTACTACATTCTTTTATTCTTACCAGAGAAGAGGAATTAAAAGAAATATTTGGCTTGACTTGGATTGTGAATGGCATTATGTGATGATAAGGACATCAAGAATAGAATTTACTTGTTCCTGTGCTAATTGAGCTGTGACTAACTACAGATTTTTTTGCCCATGATTTTGAGAGCATCTGCTCATTTATAGACACCTACACATATAGTACCTATGTATTTATACTTCCTGCTACGTAAAAGATGCATTTATAATAGAGTTTACACCTTTTTGCCCTTTATTAGAAAGTACTCCATATTGATTTTCTATGGCAATAATTTAAGAACCATGAGTACATAAAAATTCTAGCTCCCTGATATTCAATATGCCAGGGCAGCAGTGTCTCAGTAATAGTATAGCAATGCACCAAATCTTTGTTTAGATAAAGTCATTCACTTATTCAAATTTATGGTGGGATTTATATTGCTATCTACAAATAGATATCAATAGTTAAAGAGATTTTATAGCTTTTTGACATTCAATATATTATGCAGGTTTAAAAGGCTCTGGAAAAATGGATGAACTATGTAAGCTGAATAACTTTCCACTTGTAAAAATGTTTCTTAAAGTACAGAAGCCTCAGATTTAATACTTAGTCTTGCTTGTTTAAGCACATGGTAAAATGCCTACAGGGTTTTTGTTTGACAGAAAAATCCAGAACAAAACAATGCAGTCTCTTTAGGGCCAAAGCTAAGTGGAAAATAATAATAATAATAATAATAATAATAATAATAAACATCTTATTAGAAGAGATAGCTTAAGTAATACTTGGACTTAATATTTCACTTAAATAAGACTTTTTATTCCTCCTTGAACACACAGCATTCTTTCTTTCCCTTGGTGAGCATATTTTATTTATGCATTTTGTAGATCTTTATCCTAGAAATGAAGATAATTTTGAGCCAGTCAAAGCTTCTGAGATATTGCAGAACTTACTCATATATTGCTTCCCATCTAAAATGGCTTGTTCTACACTATGCCTGTTTCTTTACAAGTGTAATTTCAATTTGCCAGTTAGCAGTTTAGATAAAAGCCTAAAATCCTATGGCCAAGAGAGCCCTGGAAGGCATGGGTGGTTTGATAAAGCCACTGAAAACACAGCCAACGTACATCTTTGATTAATACAAATAATAGAAAATTTCCTAAATAACTTTTGGTTCTGGGCTGCTTCCAAGCTAGTAATTCACAAAATATGACTTTTTTCATTGGAAAGGTTATAAAAATTTGTTTGTTGGAGGTAGGGAAGGAAATGTAATTAAAGGCTAAATTCAGTCTCACATTTCATTTTAACCAAAAGAATCTGTGTGATTTGGACATAAGTCACCTAGGCACTTCCTTTTTTTAAGGCAGTACACATTGTCAGCAAATCAAATTATCCAATAGCAGAACTACATCTGGCATGGCTAACTGCCAGGTAACCTTAAATAGAAGCTCTGGGGGCAGTTAACTATGTTGCAACAAGGGGTTTTGCTGGTAATAGTTATCAAAAGTTCCCCTTTGTAGCATTGCTATTAAAAGAACAAAAAGGGAAGAAGTGAAATGAAAACATTTAACTTGTGTGTATGTGTGAGCTTGTGCGTGTGTTTTAATGTCCTCTTTGCATTTGGAAATGCTTAGAAAAGCACATTTAAAATAAAGCAACTCTAGTTATTTTTTTCATTGCATATGGTCTACATAAAATGAAGCTATAGATCATAGGAGCTTTAATGAAGGCATGTTATAGATCATGAGCATTTGGGTTACTTAAGACTCTCAATTGACTTAAGGTAACCAATCTAAAGAGAAAATGCCCAGTGCGATTATTTTCCTTGTTGTTGTTACCGGTCTCCAAACAAAGCTTAATTTGTAAGCTTGTCAAATGAGTTTGTGCAGGTCTGTTTATAATAAACATTTTTTTTTGGTCTTTAGAAGTCTGGTTCAGGATTTCAGCTACGTCTCTCTCTCTCTCTCTCTCTCTCTCTCTCTCTCTCTCTCTCTCTGTCTGTCTCTGTCTCTGTCTCTCTTTGTCTCTCTCTCTTTCTCTCTGTGTCTCTCTCTCTTTCTTATACACACATGTGCACACACACACACACACACACACACACACACACACACACAGGCTCCCAAAAGTCTAATCTAATCAGATCTGATGTTTGCTTACTTTGTCCCAGATGAGTGGTACTTGATTTGACAGGTTACCTGCTGATGAAGAGGTGGAGTGGGTGTCACTGGTATCTCTGCTATGAAATAGGCCTGGCATCCCCATTAAAACTCTTCAGTCTACTGGTTGTCTCTGAGGTTTGTTTGACCTCAAACCTTTAAATGAGAAACACACCAGTTCCTATAGGCAACATTTGGAGCACTTTCATTCAGAAGTATGACAGCCAAAAATCTGTTCTTTGGCTGGACTATGGAGATTCCTAATGTTTCTCTGAGAGGAGAACAGAAAAGAATATCCATCAGAGCTCAGTAAGGCTGTGGGTTTAGAACTGAAATATTGCAAAGAATATCCAAGGTTTTCAAGTACAAATGAACTTCTTAAGCCTAAAACAGTTGGGTTACAGCCGTCTTCTGAACACAGTGACTGTGGAGCTGAATTCTCTAATCCCAGTAGCAATTACCTGGAAGACAAAAAAAAAAAATTTTTTTTTTGCTAATGCTCCCCTCCCTCCATATGCCTGATAGATATGGGTAGTTATTTTTTTCTATGACAAACAAAATTAATTCTCAGATAGAATATTAATAATCTTAAAAAGGTTTGGATCTACACTTTGAATAAACTACAAAATGCATACTAACATCAGAGTTTATCTATCAGAAGTCTGTCCATCCTGAAATTCAACTTTGTTTTTGAGGTAAGATCTGAGAAATAGCTTTGTTTTCTTAACCCATTATAGTTTCAAAGGCCAATGCCCAGATGTCTAGAGAGAGAGCTAATTTGAATGCCTAATTTCAACCTATTTGGTATGGCTTTTGGTAGGGAAAATAGGCAAAATCATTGCTCTGTAATTCATCCCTTTATGGTTATATCTTTCTTAAAGTCACTAATTAATAGGTATATGATCTCAAACTAAGTTTAGAAATTGACTGTACAGTTGTTTTTTTTAAATTGGAAAAAAAACCATCATGTTGGTCAATACAACTTCTGTTTTTGTGTGTGTTTCATTGTTTTAACCTTAAGCATTACATTGTGCTGTATGAACTAAAATTATAGATCTTTCTTCACCTCAGTTTTCTCTCCTCTAAGAATTCCCTTCTGTCTACTTCCCAAGTAAAAAGGACTAAAAATATGTTTGAATAAAAACTGTAGCAACAATGACCTTGGCTTCAGTTTTGGCCTATCATATCCCAAATGAAGTAAGTGAGCTATATCATAGGTAAGCTGAAGGTCACCCATGTATGTTTGAAAAAGCATTATGATTTTTTAGCTCAACATAAGAAAGAATGATACAAACACATCCTATATCCATTTTTACTGTTGACATGTGAAATATTGACATTCCATAGCTCTGGGAATTCTATTCTCTGATATCTATCTAAAAGCTTAAAATAAACATGTGGGCTTAGATTTTCCTTTTTGCTACTAAAGAGACTTGTGCATATAATTCCCATTTATACTAATGGGAGCTGTGTGTATAAATCATAGTCCATCAAGGTGAGACGGTACCCCATGGAATTGATTTGTTGTTTTGGAAATTATGATGTACAACACGTTTCTTATCCTGTAGATCATAATAATTTTATAGAGTAATTAACTAATCCCAATTTAGTGACTATATTCAGATGAAGGTGATATCTTTTATTCATATACAACTATCCACTTTTTGAAATGAGAAAGCCTTAGGATTTAACTATTTGAGCATTGATCACGCAAAGACCCAGGCCCTCCATTATCTGTCTATGACTGCATTTACAAAGACAGGTTTCAGAAACCATAACTTTAATATAGCAAGGACTAAGTGATAGCAAATACTTGGTTATCCAAACACCCATGTCAATGGAGGGAAATATGAAGTTTCAGAAGTTGTCTTTAAGGTATATGAATCGTGAATCAGGTTCAATAACAAATTAGATCTTCATTTAACTCTTGGTAGAACAGATGTTCTCTGATCCTTTAATGTCATATTTGGTGTCTCTTTGTTTCACTATATTATCCAGATTATAATTCATAATCATAAATTCACAATTATAAAATTTGTTGAAGTGCTAAACAGAATGTATATCTTAGAATATTCATGATCTTTTATTAGGTTTAATTAACCCTTTGTCAGTAAATGTTCTTGTTCTAAATCATTCTTAACTTCTAAAAGGAAAACTAAAAATTGGCAAATAAGATAGTCTTAATTTAATTTAGCAAGTTTGTGTGTGTGTGTGTGTGTGTGTGTGTGTGTGTGTATGTTCAGCTCTGTGCTAGGTTCCTGGAATACAAAAGCCAAAAAGAAATAATTCCTCCCCTCAGAAGACTTAAAAGTGGGACTTATGGAGATCTAAACAATTACCAGATGAAAAACAGCCACAAATACTTTATGTTTGTGTGAAAATACATGTATGCATATGAATAGAAACTTATTTTACTTCATTTAATATTTTTCAGTCACTTAACAAATATTTTAGAAAATCTTTTTAAAAAAATTAGAAGTATTAGAGAGTTTCAATGAAGTAAAATTCATACACTTTTAAAGAATATTACAATCTAAATATATAAATAAAACATGAACATATAAACTTGAAAATTATAATTTTATTATAAACTTAATAATAAATAGCAACATTTTGATATACATACAAGAATAAAAGATTTTATTAAGATTGTGAAATTTGTTGCATATATGTTTAAAGTATACAATAACAAATTTTAATAAAATCTTCCCTTTATTATTATATTTTTACTATATAACTAATGTGTGCCAATTTTCCAGTTCTTACTATGACAAAAAATGTTTCGACAAATTATAAAGTAATTTCCTTCTGTCTTTGACCTACCTGTAGTAACTACTTTGTTGCAATACTGCTGCTTAAAAGGATTTGTACAATTAAATTATTTTAAATATGTACTATTGTATGAAGACTAATGATTATAATATATATCAAATGTAGTACACATTTAATATATAAACATAATTTACTATGCATAAAGATATAATATATTTCCAATTTTGCAAAAGAATAATTGGGTCAATTCACACCTACAACAACATTGAATTTTAGGATCTGTTCTCAGTTCCTCCAATGATTATCTTTTTTTTTTCTTTTCCATCTTTGATAATTAGAAAAATACAAATTAAAATAATCTAATACTTACATTGTTCTTATTTATTTTTATTCTTATTTCATTTGGTCACTATTAAGGTTGATTTCTT
The DNA here is from genome assembly GCF_016433145.1 of Gracilinanus agilis. NCBI lineage: Eukaryota > Metazoa > Chordata > Mammalia > Didelphimorphia > Didelphidae > Gracilinanus > Gracilinanus agilis. Next base: position 284,550,069 of record NC_058132.1, on the reverse strand, counting down.
TTTTTGAAAACTGCCAGTTTATTACCCTGTGACAACTTATCTCTGGGAGAATAACTTTTGTTCTCTAAGGTTTGGCCATTCCATAGATAATTTGTATATCAGATCTTTGTAAAGTATATTTGCTGAAAAAAGATATTTCCTCCCAATTAACTTCTCCAATACTACCTTAAACTTTACTGCTTTTGCTTGTGCTTTTATTATCAACATAGTGCATTTGATCTTCCATATTTCTCCATCCCTAAGGTAGGTCTAATTAAGATTTCTTCCTTTTGTTATGGTTGTGTAAGACATATACCTACCTCTTTTAATTCATCTATTATATGCTTTTTAGTATTAAATCATGTATTCTCTTGCAGGTAATTATGACCTGAAGTGTAAGATGATGGTTTATATATCATTTCTGTCATTCTGATTTCTAGTTTTCCAAGCAATTTTTTTTGAATAGGAAATCTTTCCTTAAATCAGTATTTGGTGTGGAAGTTAACAAGGACTATAATTGCTTCTATGATTTATTTAATTTTTTTGTTGTTAATTAACTATTATTAAAAATAATTATCCAGTAAATATTGAAAATTGTCTTATAACGTAGATGTTGTAATGACTCAAGCTTATTTTTTTCATTTATTTCTCTTGATATTCTTTTTTATTCCTCTAAATGAATTTTATTATCATGCACAATTTTATAAAGTAAATTCTTAGTTGTTTGATTGACGTGACATTAAATTTATAAATGTAGGTAGTGTCATTTTTTCTGTTAATATGACCAAACCATGTACAATGTACAATTTCTTGATTATTTTTATTCCTTAATTTCTCAAGGATCATTTTATAGTTATGTTCATATAATATATGAGCTTATGTTGGTAGGTTAATTTTAAAAATTTTATAGTTACTTTTATGGATTTTTAAATTTTCCTTCTATTTCATAAGCAATATATATAATGACAAGATTTTAAAAATTATTTAATAAATTATTCTTTTACCAAAGTTGTTATTTAATTTAATTTTTAATTGGATATCTAGAGTTCTCTATGTAATGTCTTCTATCATCTGTATATTGCAATAATTTCATTTTTTCTTCACTAAAATGTTCAATTAGCTGTTATTTTATTTATGTCAGTGTTTCCTCCAACAATACAATCTACAATCCTTTCATTCTTACTGATTTTTTTTGCAACTCTTATCCTTGTTGTACCAAAAGGTTAGGAAAATGAATTTTCCTAATGTATTGGTAAGTCTTATGAAATTTCTCTTAATATGCAGACACAAGTACCACAAGCTGTGTATTTTGTATATCTCATTCTTCCACCAAACCTTGCCTATCTTCTCTTCTTTTCTTACAAATCTTTGACTCTGCCTAATTTAATATTTCGCAAGAAAAATAAAAGAAATAAATATTTCTTGGCTTCTGGATCTGGATCCTTATTACTATGAAGGGCACAGCCATTTTCCCAGATCCCAAAATTTGTAGCCTCAGTGTTATCCTTCATTCCTCACTACCTCTAACCCTCTATTTCAAACTTTTCATTAAAGCCTATCTATTGCATCATTGGAACATATTAAAATATGCCCTTATCTCTCCTCTGATAATGCAAACATTTTGATACATGCCCTCATCTCCTCACATCTAGATTAATGAAATAGCCTGGTGGAGGTCTGCCTGCCTCATCTCCCTACTCCAATGCATCCTCCATTTAGATGTCAAAGTGATTTTGAACTCTTTGAGCATGGGGACTGTCTTTGTCTTTCTTTGTATCCCCAGAATTTAGCACAGAATAGATGCTTAATAAATGATTTTGACTTAGTATTTTGAGTAGAGTCTTGCTTATATCTTGCATACTTAAATCTTGATGCTGATATTTACTAGTTATGTAATTATGAGTAAGATATAAACAATTTGCACCTCTGTTTTTTCATCTATAAAATAAGTATAATAATTGTCGCGCTGCTTACCTTATTATCTTGTTGTGGGGAAAGTGCTTTATGTAAACGTTAAAGTTCTCTACAAGTATATGTGAGTTATTATTATTGTTATAGTAATGGTGACAGAAGGAAGGGGCTAAGAATCAAGCATGATGTTAAAGGCCAAGAAGATACTGAATACTTGTTAGAGGTTAGAAGAAAAGAAGCTTGATGTGATCTTAGACATTTCTTCTAGGATGGAAAATCTGGAGGAGGGATAAGAAACAATAGAAAATGAGAGAGAAAGCACTATAGAAAAGGGAACGGAAATAATCCATAGGCAAAACCCCAGGACAGTTAGGAAGAGATATCATCCAGGACACCAGAAGATATGTTACTCCTGTAAGGTACATGATCACGGTCTTTTCTCAACACCCTTTCCTCTTTATTTTTTTTAATTTATCTGTAACTTCAGTGAACAACATCCTTTTCTTTTTTCCTTCAACTCATTCACTTTCCCAACACCACCATCATTGTAGCAAATCCTCCAGAGTCTTTCTCCTTGGCAGTAGCTCCTTCTAGTATAGATATTTGGAAAACATATCAGCTTAAACTGTTTGTTCTATCTAAGAATAAAATAGTCAGCCAGATATTTTTATTTTTCTTGGGGCATCGGGGTGGAGTAATAATTTTCAATGTCTGGACTGATATCTCCTTATTTCCCATCCAGCTGCACTTATTTTGGTTTTCTTTATTTTCTCCAACATATTGCCAGTGAACTAATAACTGAGAAATCTCATCATATTGCAAAATCCAATTAGCATTGTTACTCCTACTTCATCAGTACCTTCTGCCCCCTTGATTGGAAGTTGGAGAAACAAATTCCTTCATGTAAGGACTGGTATCTCCTTATTTCCCACTTTAATGTACTCATTCTGAGATTGAGATTCTTTGGCTTCTCCATAATGCCAGGTTTGTCTTCTCCATTGCTTTTCAGCTTTCTTTTGTGTATTGTCTTTCCTCAGTTGACTGTAAGGTCATTGAAGGCAAAGACTGTCTTTGTTTTTATAATTTTCTTTTTCCTTCTAATCATGGTGCCTCTTAGTACATAATAGACACTTTAATAAATGTTTATTGAATATTGTCACTATTATTTGAATATATACTAGAAAGATACAGGCCACCCCTAACAGCACTTGATGTACCCACCTAAGACCTGGCAACCTGTATGATGATGCTCACAATCCACCATATAGTTCCTGCAAATATTTCTTTTATCCACATGACTGAACCATGAATCCTCATTTCCACCCCTGTCTGAGGGAATCCATAGTCCCTTTCCTTCTCTAACCCTTATGCCTCTTTCCCCTCTTCCAATAATTGTGGATTGTTCCTATGGTATGAATACTAATGATTCCTAAGAACTCTAAAGCTTTGCTACCTTTCTTGTAGCTTCACCCTCAGGAACTCTGAGCCTTTCCATCCTCCCTGAAATTGAATTTTCATACAAGTATTGCCTTCCTAAACTACCATGTGAGACTTTCAAGAGCAGGGACTATTTCTATGTTTTATTTGTATCATTTGTTCCTAGCATAGTAGTTGGCACATTAATAAGTACTTAATTATTTTTTACTCATTCATTCATATTTTGTTTCTTTAACACAAACTATAATTACTTGAGATTCCAGCATATTATATGTATGGAATTGGAGTAGTTCTCCTAGTTAATTCTTTTATGGTCAATAAGACAAATAATAATAGTTCTTTATATAGACTGTCACATTTGAGTTTTGTAGCAACCATGTGAGGTAGGTGCTATTACCCATTTTTTTGCAGATGAGAAAACTGAGACTGAGGAAGTTTCAGGAACTTGCTCAGTCACATAACAAATTAATATCAGAGAAGGGATTTGAATTCTGTCTAGTACAACACTGAGTTGTAATACTAGACTTCTCTATCAAACCACCAAAACCTCTTCATTCATTATTTAGGCCTTAGAATTCTCATCTTAAAATCTTCTTTTGCACCTTTGATTGGATGAGTATTCTTAGAACCTTCATTTGGAGAGAAAGATCAGTCAACATATCTCTTTATTCCTTACTAGGTTGCACTTTGTTCTTTTCCATGATTCTTCCCCTCTTCAGTCTCTTTTGATTTGTTGTTTTTTCTCATGAAAATATAAGGTACTGAGGGTAGAGACTGACATTTCTTTGCTTATATTTGTGTTCCAACAAATTGCGGCTGGCACATTAACACTTAACAAATACTTTTAACAAATGCTTGTCAACTGACTAATTGCCTCAGTATGATCAGAAGAAGAATTTCTTGTCTTAAGACTTATTATGACTCCATTTACTGTCATTCTAAATTATTTCCTCCTCCTCTCAAGTTTCTTCTGCCAGAACCTGCCTCACTACCCCTTCAACATAAATTATGCATCCTTTTCACAATGCCATATCTGCTGAAATGTTTGTCCACATTTTAATTTCTCCTCTTGGATTCTATTTGGTATTTCAAAATACTAGGAAATATTTTTTTCCTAAAGGATGTTTATACATTGTGAAGTTAAGGTAGGTGATCATTTATTTATTTGTTGAGATATAAAAAGAGTTTTAATTACATTTTTTATTTTAATGATAAATCTCCACCAAACTTTTCCAAAGTCATAGCAATCCATATTATCTCCCTCCCTTCTTCTCTCCCTGTCCCCAACACTTCTGGAGCTGACAAGAAGTTCAGTCTGGGTTATACATGTATTATCACACAAAACATTTCCATATTATTCATTTATGTCAGTGAATAATCTTTTAGGATCAAAATCACAAAGCATATACCCAGATAAACAAGTGATAAATCATATGTTTTCATCTACATTTCAACTCCAACAGTTCTTTCTCTGGAGGTGGATAGCATTCTTTTTCATAAGTCTCTCAAAATAGTCCTGAATCATTATACTATTAGTAGCCAAGTCTATTATATTTGATCATTCGCCAGTATTTCATTTACTGTGTATCTCCTGGTTCTGCTTATTTCACTCTGCATCAGTTCACATAGGTCTTTCCACCTCTTTCTGAAATCATTCTGTTCTTCATTCCTTATAGCACAATAGTGTTCCATCATAAGATAGTCTAGGACTTAGAGTAGACAGCCTTGTATGAATTCATTAGGCTTGAATTCAATAGATATCCTGGGGAGCAATAAGTTTCCCTGGATCAATCACCATGAATGACAGTTATGAAAATCTAGACTGTTTGTTCATAGGGTCTTTCCTCCTCCTTCCAAGAAAAGTTCCCACTCCTCAGGTATTCTCATGTTTTTGTTTTTGTTTTTCCTGAGTAAACTCTTTTTTATTCAACAAAAAAAATTTGCAGAGAAGACATCTGATGCAAGTCATTTAAAAGCTCCTTAATTGCAATAAACTGACAAAATCAGAGCAATTTTCCTTTTTAGGGACAATCAGAAGACTACTTTTGGGTGAACCTTCTCTGGAATGTGACTACTTTCTGATTTCCAAGAATATTAAAGGAACTGTTAAATTTCATCTCTGAGTAGAAAAGGCTGGAGGAGGCTTAGCAATAATCACAGTGAAAACTAGTTCAGTACTAATATTACAAGGTTGTGGTCCCAGAGGATATTGAACAGTTCTCTGCCTCTTCTTCTGAGAACTGAACACTAGGAAACAGGTTTATTCTGCAACAGGAAGAATTCGAGTAAGAAAGAGAGAAGTTACTGATAATGAAAGAACAGTTAAATACTGAACTGGGTTGTAATAGGATATGGCAGAATATCCTAACCCGTAAGATGTCAAAGGCATGTTAAAATTTCAGTGCTCTGGGTTTGTTTTGAGGGTAATCTTCCCCAAGGTTAAAAGAAGGAACTTATTGACTCCTCGGTATGATTTAAACGAAAAAGTCCAAGAATTATCTGAAGTCATGCCTCTTTCTCAAATGACATGAGTTCTCAATGTTGTGAAGATCTCTTTAAAATATAAACTACTTAGCATTGAATTGCCCACAAATAGGATGGGATTCATTTGGTGGATGATCCCCTCTGTCTTGCTAATTCAATTGAATTAAACAGAAACTCATGAAATACTTCCTATGTGTTAGGCTTGGGGAATACCGTGATAAGGAAATAGAGTCTAACCTCAAGGAGGTTGTGTAGAGGTTGGGGGGCAGGGCACATCGTGTACAGAGAGAAGTAAATACAAAGGGGAACTAAGTTTGCAATGAAGCCTAGTTATGTGGGTTCCTTGGAGTGTTATGAAGGAAAGAGAGTTATTGTTTTACTCTAGAATAGACTTAAGGATTCTGTACTGGTGCTAAGAGACAGAACGGGCATTTTGAACTCAGATTGCTATAGTAGAGAAAGAGGAACTTCTGGTTAGCTTCAGAGGTAACTTTGGCAGCAGTTGAGGTACCATGAATAAAGTGAAGAAAGGATCTTTGGGAGAGAGGAGCAGCGAGGCTACTAGCTCCTTAATCCAAGGGAGGAGATAACTAGAAATAGGAAATAAGGCAAAAGGAAGGGAATAAGAATTATTAAGTGCCAACTACATGTCAGGAAGGCACATGTGGCATCTAGGCAGGACAATGTATACAGTATTGGGGCTGAAATCAGAAAGACTCATATTCTTAAGTTCAAACCCAGACTCAGACACTTTCTAGTTGTGTGACTCTGGGCAAGTCATTTTAATCTCATTTACATCAGTCTGTATGATGAGTTGGAGATGGAAATATAGTCTAGTATATTTGCTAAGAAAACCCCAAATAGGATTATGAAGAATTGGATGTGACTGAACAGCAATAAAAAATATGCCAAGCATTAAACTGAATTTGTTATGAATATTAACTCATTGGATCAACATTAACAACCCTGGCAGGAAGGTATGATGATGATGATGATGATAATGATGATGATGATGATGATGCCTATTTGAAGGAAACAGAGGTTAAATTACTTGCCCAGAGACAAACAGTTAATAAGTGTCAAGGCAGATTCTTGAAGATTAGTCTTCCAAATTGCAGACCCAGTCAGAGCCCTATCCATGTGAGACATAATGGTTGGATTGTTGGATTAAGAATTGATTAAGAATCCTGTAAGTCACTGAAGCCACTTTTCCTGCTCTATTAATTTCTTTTTGCCCAAAAGCATAACCCAAATTTTCTGTTCTTTAAAGATCTTTGCTATTTTAAGTAGTACCTTTAAAAGTTGTTGTTTTTTTAAATTTGCTATAGTCTGACCCATTTTAACTCATTGGTTGATATATGTCCTGATTGTGAATAGATGTTTTGGAAGGATGAATATCTTTGATGTAGTATTTGAGTCCTTCTTCAAAAGTGCCAGAATTCCTCTTATCTGGGGATGAACCCAAAACAAGAGAGAATCTTAAGATTTTATTTATTTTATTTTGATTAAAGTTCCCAATATACTAAATAAAGGTGGATGATTTAAAGGATCATTTTTTTTGCCTGAAAAAGGCTAGGCTGGCTTGTTACCTGACCTCAAACACTCTTCCTTCCCCTCCTATTTATGCACTGAGGAAACAATATGCAAGATTGCAGTCAGAGGTAGTGACCAGGAAATAGCAACTATTCAATGGAAAAACAACTGTATGGTTGGTTCTAGATAGTGGTGCCTGTCTTCCAAAGGTGGGGGAATCGGAGAGGGAACACTTTTTATTCTTTTGGCTTTGCCCTCAAACTTATACAAAAAATAAGTATAAATGTTACAAAGTATAAACCGAACACTCAAATTAAGTCTAACAAGAATCTATTAACTGAACAAGGATGAGTACGTGACTCATATAGAGGGTGATGCCTGACATGTATTTTGTATGAAACTAAGAATACTGAGAAGTAAAAAATGAAATGCTTTTCAGATTTGGGGCAAGGAGTAGACACCTTTATGAAGGCAAAGAGGTGGGTCAGAGATGGAATATCATGTATCATCAATAGTTAATAGGCCTCCTTGACTAGAACAGTGAATGGCATGAAAGGAAGTAATTGGGAGTGGTTGTGGACCAAAAATTATTATAAAGTAAGAGCCAGACTCAAGATGGTCTTAAATGCTAGGATGAGGCTTGTGTTGTTTATCTTAGAGATGACAGGGAGCAACTGGAGGTTTTTATATGAGGGAGTTTCACATTTATGCTTTAGGAATTTTAATTTGGCTGATGTGTAACCAATGAAATTTCTGTTATTTAATTCAACATTTAGATCTGGAAGGGACCTCAGTTATCACAGGATTATAGGCATAGAACTGGAAGATAATCTAAACCCACCTATTTTACAGATGAGAAAATTAAAGTCAAAAAACTCCATATGAATTACCAAAGGTCATATAGGCATTCTAATTCTAAATTTGAGAAAGCCTTCTCCTTTGCCCCATCTCCTATTTTTTCTACTTTAGAAATGTTTGTCCTAAGGAATTTCACATAGAGAAAGCAATGATCAAATTTCGAAAGAATTAAATATTTTGATAACACCTTTTTTCCTCAGTGTCTGTTTAATCTCTGATTGTAATAATCATTCTTCATCATGTGATCATTCATCAGTTTAATGTGATTACTTCTTTTTGTTTAGAAATATATTTCCCAATGACAATACAAACACACATCAATAGTACCTTAGCTTATTGTGTTTTCAACAGGATTTCACAAGCAATTTTCATAGAGTACTTGAGCTAGTCTATTTTCTTTTGGATGAAGTTCTTAGGTCCCATATTAGAATATTATTGGTCTTGCAAACAAAATCCTAGGTGGAAAAAAGAGGGCCATTTGATCCTCTGTGGCCTGGAAAACCAACTTTTACTTTTTCTTTCTTCATTAGGGGAAAATATGCTCCTCACCATTTCCAGATCTGAATCTAACCTGGCTCAGTCAGGAGATCTTTCAACATATCAAGAGTCACAGTTGGAAGGCTGGAACATTCTTTTCCTTGCTTCCCTCATGTTCTCCTGTTCACTCCTGGATGAGCAAGTCTGAGGGAGATTTATAAACAATATTCCAGAAAGGTATAGAATGGTGGTTATCTCAATGAGTTCCAGCTTAGGTTGACTCACTTTGGAAGAAGCAACAGTCTTTTAATGCATAGGGCAGCTATTTATTTAGGGTATGTATGTGAGTGTGTGTATGCATACATGTGCATGTGGGCTTTTCTTCCAGATTCATAACCACGCCATCAGCAGCATGGGCAGATTCCAAAAAATGAAAAACATAAATTGGATGCACATGGACAAACCAACTCCTATCCAAGACCTCACAGCACTGCCCACCCCATTCTCCAAGAGCACACCCTCATGGTTTACATAGCACCTTGCTTCCAAGGATCTCAAAGGGCTATTTGCACAAAAGTGAGTAAGTAAGGTGGAGGGAAATAAGTGTTTGGTTCCCTTTTATGCTAGTAAAAGGAGCTGAACCCAGGCCACACAAGCAGCTAGTGGTTTAACTGGGAATCAAATTTCACCTCAAAATTTCCTCTCCTTTTCCCTAAATATGAGCATTCACAGATTTTCTCTCTTGATTAAATTTGTTTTTTAGGATGTCAAAGGACCAGAACTTATCAAAAGTTTGCTTTGGCAAATCCTTCTCTAGGCATCACCCTTCTGCTTTATTCTCACTTTTCTAATATTTCTCCTCCTCCTTCAATACTCCTTCCCTCTCTTAATAGCATAAGAACAAAATTGTCTAATCCTTATTTTCATGCTTAGGTGTGAGTGGCATTAGGTGTGATCCTTACTAGGAGAATTTGTACCATTTTTATACCAAAAGGAATAAGTTGTTAATGTAAAATGTCTGATTTGTTGGGGAAGTAATTGAGAATGGAGGGTGATTCACAATGAGCCTTAAATCATCCCATTAATATCCATTTACTCTGCCTAAACATTAGTTGTATGCCTTTTAGGAAAGAAAGTTGAGGATAAAAGGAAAAGTCAGCCAAAATTCAAAAGCTTGTCTGGTAGAAACAGAGAACTACTCAATCAGAAAGTTCCAGTGTATTTTATTTTTTTATCCAGTGTATTTTAACAAACATTTATTTCATACATACCAAGTGCCAGATAATGTGACAGGCATTAGGACATATAAATATAGATATTACATACTCCCAGATCTCCTTAGGATTCCCCAATCAAACAGGTTTTATCTAATTTCTCCCAGTTTCTAACTTTTACTTGCAGGCCCTAAGGGTTGGCTCTTGCCTCAACCAGAATAATTTTAGAAAGGAGAAAGCTTTTGACCTAAAGTTGAGAAATAGTGTGATAGAGTGGGAAAGAACATTGGGTCTATACTTAAAGACTGAGTTCAAATCTTGCCTTTATCACTTATTACCCATGTAACCGTGGGCATCTTCTTTGGACCTCAGTTTCCTCATCTATAAAATGATAGAGTGAATGAGATTAAGTCTGAGGTTTCTTCTATCTCTATTCTCTGACCACCAGTGTACAGGCACCAAATCTAACTGGCTTTTGAGGGCTATTATTTAATTTTCAATGTGAACATATATGCCTCCAAAACTAAAAGTGGCAACAATTTTTACATAAATTTACCAACGCTGCCCTGTGCTGCTCTATACTTGAGTTCAAGAGAACTTCAGTGGAAGGCTCAGGTAATGAAGTCATGAGCAGACTGCAGATGTAGTGACTAGAGGTTAATAATAATAATTGGCACTTATATGTTTTAAAGTTTGAAATATGCTTTAATTTACATCTATTTTTTTTTCATTTGAGCCCCACAATGTCCCTGCCCATGAAACTATGGCTCTAAGGTAGTTCATGACTCACTCTTTCAAGCTGCTATTTTTTATCTATTAATCAGATTTCTCACTTGGGTTTTTGAGTCACTATGTTACTCCTTCTCAGTGTTCTGACACCCTCTCATATGATACCTTTCCTTGGGTTCCTGATTCATACTATCCAGACTGTCTACCTATATTTTACACATAAGCTTGCTTAGATTATTTTTCTTAAACAGATTATTCCCACTAGGAGTGAACATATGGTATAAGAATAAGGTGTGACTCATGCTGGGGGAAGGTTCTGGAATGGTCAAGGTAGAACATGAATGCTTTCAAATTAAGTACATGATTCTGATATGAAAGGTCACAGTTCTACTTTGATCATTTATTTCAACACTCTTCTACTTCCCTGAGCCAAATCTATGCTTATGCTTTATCTTCATCCCTAGACTTTCCTCATCTTTCTTATTCCTCCATCTTTATCCTACCTTAGAAAATTATGCCCACCCCCAGGCATGACACAATGACATTTACTGAGAACCCTTTTGGCACAGAATATGACTCAGTAAACTCTAAATTAATTACAGTACTCTATATCCTTCTCTGCTTGAATTAGCACTCATTTCTCTACTTGTTGGAATTCTTTAAGGCCCACCTGAGGTAGTCATTTCCTCAGGAAAGGCTTTAGAATTGCCATTCTTTGTATTCTCTCATTCTTTTACATCCCAAACTGAAAGAAATTTTCTTGGATGGGAGAGGAAGGAAATAAGTATTTATATAGCGTTGACTATATGTCAGGCTTTGTGCTAAGTCTTTTTTTTTTAACAAATATTATCTGATTTGATCTTCCCAACCACCCTGTGAAATAGGTACTGTTATTTACCTATTTTATAGTTGAAGAAATAGAGGCAAAAAGAAGGTAGATGATTGGCTAAGGGTCACACAGTAAATGTCTGAGGCCAGATTTTTTACTCAAATGTTTCTGACTCTAGGTCCAAGAGAACTTTTTCTGTGCTTCTCCTTTTCATTTGCCATGTTCTCCATTCTAAATGTATCCCTCACCTTAACGCCCTCATCTAATAGCTTATAAATATCAAGGTCTGTGTTGCATTTATCTTTGTCTCCCCAGAGAATGTTACAGTGCCTGGTACTTGCTAAATGTAGAATAAAGAGTTGAATTAAATGAGATCTTCAATGTTCACAGTGATACCACCATGTTAAAAAATAGTGGTCATATTTATTTTTATGATCTGAATTTTGCAAAATATATTTTTCCAACAACTTAAGGGGGGTAGCTAATGTAATTATTATTATCTCTGACTTTCAAATGAGGAAAATGAAGGTATGAACACAGAAAGACTCTACCCTAGATTATATAGCTTGTAAGTATGTGAGATAAGAGTTGAACTGCCTCTTTGTGATTCCAGATCCAACACTCTCTCCACTACAATGTTTTACTTTCCAGGCTGTGTTCTTCAGGAGAATGCTAAAAAATGCTTACCAACCAGCTCTTGGGGAGGAAAAAAGTATTTTGACAAATTTTTAAGTTTAATCTCCATTATTAACATTTCCTACACTTTTTTCTTCTAGACATTGAAGAAAAAAATAAATCAAGCCCTAATTTATGGTGTTTGCCCAATCTGCGGTAAAAATGTTCACAATGGAAATGTAACAATCGACTCTTAGGAATGGATTTGATTAGCTCTGGTGTGGAACACTGTCCATTCAGAATTGACTTTCTATATCATGACTCCCAAGACTCTATAAAGATCTGAAATTATCGGGAAGATTCAAGACTTTCTAGCTAACTGTTTCCATGGATATAGAATTGAATTTGGAGGTGGAAAACCTCTCTTCATGTCTTAGTTCTTAAATGGCAGCTCAATATCAGTGTCTTTGAGCAAATACTTGACCCCTGTGAGCCTCAGTTTGCTTATCTGTAGAATACATGACTCAATGGATAGAATAGGACTTAAATCTGGCCTCAGATACTTACTAGCTATGTGACACTCAGCAAGTCATTTTTCCCAGTTTACTTCACTTTCTTCATCTTTAAAATGAACTAGAGAAGGAAATGGTAATCTGCTCCAGTATCTTTGCTAAGAAAATTCCAAATGGAGTCATGAAGAGTCAGACATGACAGAGAAACAACTGAACAATGACAGAATATGATTTTTATGTATGAAATATTATAATAGTAATTACTTACTAATTTGTGAAAGTTGACTTTTAGAAAGATTTTCTCAAAAAGGGATGAAAGCAAAATAATTTTCATATTAATCCATATATCTATCAGAAAATCCACATAATCTTATTACACTCTCCTTTCAGCATCTGTACTAATCATGGTTTTCTTGTACTATATATGATATTGGAAAATGTACATTAAATTCTGTGGTCAACAGCATTCATCGAGCTCCAGTACAATAGAATGTGAACTTTCTGAAAGAAAGCTTCATTTTTGCTTAATAATCTCTGACATATAATAGGATCTTAAAATGCTTCTTGGCTAATATTTTAATCTATTTTTGATTGATATATATCCTATTAGAGTTATCATATTCAGGGAGGAAGAATATATGTCCCTGAATAAAATCTATCTTAGTTATGGAGCAATAGATAAATAACTCCTTGAGGGACTGTTTCAGTTTGGCTCCTGCACCCTGGACATTAATTGGCACAGAATAAGTATTTAATAAACTCCTGTGGAATTAAATTGAACAAGGGTCAGGTAATGTGGGGGGAGATATTTGGGGTTAATCAGGGTAAGTACATGTTTGGGCCCTAGTGTTCCTTTTCTCCCATACCCATGAAAATGAACTTTCTAAAACGGCATTTATAAGATCCTTTCATGGTCAAAAATAATTAGGCGATTTCTCTATCCTTTTCTAAAATGCCTTCTTGAGACTGCATGTTAGCCATTTTCTTCTGTCTGCTAATTCCACAGATTTATTGCTCACCACCCACTCGAATGCTGGTATGCATGCCACATGTGCACACATTATTTTTACATGTTGAGGCTGAGTAATAAGTGGGTTTCTTGCCATGGAATGAAAACAAGGATATTGACTTTCCTATAAATATTATCCATGTCCCTCTACCTGTGGATAAGGGTAAGAATGACATTTTTCTTTTTACCCATGCAAACACCTTGCTTTCCTATCACCACAAGGACTGTATTATTAGCATGATGTAGGCTGACTCTCTCACTGGGAAGATGGATTCTCTTTACCAACATATGTCAACTTAGAGGAAGGTCCTGAGAGCTCTTCCTCTTGTTTGGAGAAAAGTCTATTCTCTTTCTTTCAAAGAGCTTCCATGGGAGAGCCAAAATGACTGCTGAACAAGAACTAGCACTTCCCTTTCAGAATATAAAAGAAAAAAATGAAAATAAAAGTTCTTTTAAAATACTTCTTAAGGTTGCAAAATAGGTTGATCCACTACTCCAAAACTAATTCAGGGAGATTTCAAATTTCTGTCTTCCATTCCCACCCTTTTTTAGAGGAAAGAGTTGCTGAAACCATGTGAGCATGAGGAGAGTTGAAGGGTTTCATTTGTTTTAAATACCAAGGGGCTTGTGTATTCTTTGTCAGCAATAAAAACTGTTTTCTGAGAATGTACATTGTATGAAACTTTTGCACATCTTTGCTAACTCAGCAAACCTTTGTTCTAAATGTTCTGTGGCCATTATTGCCTTTGATTATAGATTACACCACCATTTGATTTATTTTTTTTCTCATGGGCAACATATTTCTTTCATTGAGCAATATTCAGAAACTTGGAAATCTAACCTGTGTTTTAGTCTCAGGAAAGGAACATTCATATGGTAAATCCTCCCCAGTTGGATTTGGGATTCATTCAACTCTTGTATGGTTGATAACAGGCCAGGTTTAATTATTCAATCACCCTCAACTCAAAGAGGATAGGAGAATACACGAGCAGTTTCCAAAGCTTGTTTTTAATACAGTGCCAGTTTTCTGGAAGCAAAAGAAGAAAATAGGGAAATGTTAATATTTTACAATGAAGTAATAATCTCCAAATGCAAGTTGAAGGGATTTACAATATATATTTATTGTGTAAATTAGAGATCGGGTAGGTCTGAAATTTAATTCCACCTCTTTGTCTGTCTCTGCCAGCTCTCAGAATATAATATTTTGCTATTTGTTATTCAACACAAAATTGGAAGTAGGCACCTGACCTGGATGTTTTATTATTTTTATGATGATTATTATTATAAATGTAAAAAATATTACCTACCTGCATGTTCTTTGGGGGCTTTTTCTCAAAGAAAAATTACAGTTCTTTTAAATACAGTTTCCAGAGAAGTATTTTTTTAAATATTCTGAATTGCTTGTCCAGTCATAGTCTAATTTTACTGTACCTTACTCATATCCCCTTGCTGAGGGAAAATCCCCATCACAGAGGCATTATCATTCATATTTATGTGTATATATTTATAAATAGTTTTGGTTGTGTTTCTTCCTATGCAGTCGAAATGTCTATGTCACTGGTGCTTGAACTGACCTATCATCACAATATATCATATATATTACACAGCATTGTAACCATTTCCCCATTAACCTATTGATTATATACAGGTCTACTGGATTACTAAGAAAGAAAACAAGCATCTATTATGTACTCACTATAGATCAGGCACTATGCTAAGTTCTTTACAAATATCATCTCATTCGATAAACATACCAACCCTGGCATAATCATATCAAGCTAGGTGTTATTATTATCCCCATTTATAGATGAGAAAACTGAGGGAAACAGAGGTGAAGAAATTTGACAAGAGTCAGATAAAAAGTAAGCCCACACTTACATTTGGGTATTCTGATTCCAGGTTCAGTATTCTATTTACTCTGATACCTGGCTGCCTCTATTGGAGTATTAAATTGAATTGACTCTAGTTCCCTAGGACAGGTTTCTTCCTTAACCTAAATCTCACATATTTCAGAACTTTCATGTCAGTCCTGAATTCCTTTTCTTGGGTAACTTTGGTTCCTGTCCAAACTCAGTTTGTTGGATTTTTTAAATAAATAAATAAACAGGACCTTTGAGGCGTCCAAAAAAGATAGTCTTCTTTGACTACCTATTTCATTTGAATGACTTAGAAATATTACATTAGAAAATACAGATTTCTAATATGAATCACAGGAAAATTGATCTTAGTCATGTAGACAAGACACCAAAAATACAAAAAAAAGATAGTTCTTCCCCACTAACAGCATAGCTTGGAGGTCCTATTTTAGGTTACATTTCAATTTTACATCATACATTGTACATTGAATGTTATAATCTGTACCTGTCCATTGTCCATATAACAATCTTGCATTTCACCAAATTTCTATGATCTCATGAACTCTCTGAGACTATAAATGATAGGCTGGTAGCAATTTACCTTAGTGGAGAAATCTGCTATACTAACAAAATCACAGCTCCTGGAATTATTGACATAATCTATACATATGGTTGCAGCCTCTACAAATCATGAATTGGAATGGCATGGATGGCTCATACTGATCAATGTAGCAGTGGTCTTTAAATTTATATAACTTACTAATCTATCAGCATATTCCTGAACCCAATATACATAAACCAAGTGGGTTTTATTTCAAAAGATGAGTCATTGGTGTGACACCATTGGCATAGAAATTTAGAAAGTATGTGTATATAGGAAGAAACAGTGATTTTGACAGTCTAGATATCCCCCATTGGTCAAAACCCCTGATGTGTAGCCTAGGGAATTGCTCAAGATATAGAGCATTAGGTCATTTCAACCCTCTAAATATCTTTCATATAAGCCCTTTCCTCTTCTCTGACATGTCACTACACTGATCCAGGACTTCAATACCTTATGCCTCATCACCTTACTTTTGTAATAGCCCGCTACCTGCTCTTCTTGCCTCAAGTGTCTATCTACTTTGGCATCTCAGTCATTAAACTGATTTTCCTAAAGAACAAGTCTGACCTATTCAGTAAACCTTAGTTTACTGAATATAGCCATATTGGCGATAGGATCAAATATTGAGTTTTAAAGTTTGTCATAACCTGGCTACTACCTACCTTTCCAGTCTTCTTACATTTTACTCCATTTTTTCCCAATACTCCACCTCAATCCTGTAAAAATAAAATTAGGTGAGCAATGCAAGGCACAAAGAATGCTAAAGAGACTCTTGTTTATAAAAAAATAAACTATTTATTTAAATGTATATAAGGGAAAAAGGATTTCTAATTCTAAAGGATTCCAACTCCACCAAAATAAACTCCCAGGTCCCTCAAGGAACCACTTCTCCTGTGGTTCACAGGCTACGTGAATCCTCCCTGATCTAACTAATCAAATTTATACTATTCTGAATAAACCTAACCACTCTAACTCTTTAAGTTATAAAGATAATCAAGGCTAGCTGGTTGAGTTTCCACAAGAATCAAGTTAGGACCCTGAGCCTTAACAGACTCAGAGTCCAAACCAAAGATCAGGTTTGTTTGGTCTTTTCACAGTTTAACCAATCTATAAACGATAACAGATAAATGGTGTTTCTCAAGTTGGAAGAGAAAACACTCCACTCCTTCAAGTCTTTCCCCCAGACCGAGCTAGAGAGAGGCAAAGATGTTACCTTCTCTAGCTCTGAGAAAGAAAGAAGCTGCATGTGGCTCTGTCGACTGCCAGAAGCCCCTCCTGGAATGCCACACCCAGAGAGTGTAACTGTCATAGAATAATGGTTATAACTGCCAGCAAATTAACACTCTCAGCTCTATTTGAAACTCCAATTCTTCCTCAAGCCTGCTTCTTTACTTCTTATCTTTAAACGAATAAAACAATACTTATTTTCTAGTATCATCCTTATAATCCATACCTCTTCTGCAATAAAGTGACACTGGCCTCCCTGCTTTTACTCTCACAGGATAATCCATCTCCTAACTATGGATCTTTTTTTAATAAAAAGAATTTATTTACAAGTATCTTATCCTTTCCCTTCCCTCTCCACATAAGTTCATATAGATCAGTGGTTGCCAAACTTTTTTTGCCTACTGCCCCCTTTCCAGAAAAAAATATTACTTATCCCCCTGGAAATTAATTTTTTAAAATCTTAATAGCAATTAGTAGAAAAGATAAATGCACCTGTGACCATCACCACCTCCCTGGATCAATGCAGCACCCACCAGGGACGGTAGCACCCACTTTGGGAATCCTTGATATACATTATGTTTTTCATGTTTACATTTTTCAGTTCATTTACAGAAAGTGACATTCACGAGTTTTCAACTAGGTAGCTCAGTAGATTGAGAGTCAGGGGAGGTTCTAGGTTCAAATCTGGCCTCAGACACTTCCTATATGTGTGGTACTGGACAAATCATTTAACTCTCATCACCTAGCCCTTCCTGCCCTTTTGCCTTGGAACCAATACACAGTATTGTACCTAAGGTAGAAGGTAAGATTGTTTTAAAAAAACATTTATTCTATAGCTGTAGATAATATTCTCTTGGTCCTCCTCAATTTGCTATTCATTATCCCATGTAGTTCTTTGTAAGTTTAAAAAGAAATTAGCCTTCTTATCCTTTTTATGGTGTAGTAGTATTCCATCACAGCCTTATATCACCAATTGTTTAGTCATTCCCAAATTGATGGGCATTCCCTCAATTTCCAGTTCTTTCCCTCCACAAAGAAAGCTGCTATAAATAGTTTGGAATATCTAGGTTCTTTTCCTTTTCCCCTGATCTCCTTCTTAAACAGAACCAGGAATGGTATTGCTTTCTGAGGATAATTCCAAATTGTTTTCCAAAATTGTTGGATCAGTTTACAGTTCCACCGACAGTTCATTTGTGTCTCCATTTTTCTGCATTCCCTCCAACATTTGTCATTTTGCCCTTTCAGCCAATCTAAGGGGTATTAGACGATATCTCAAAATTGTTTCAATTTGCATTTCTCTAGTTAATAGTGATTTAGAGCATTTTAAAAATATGCCCTTCATAGAGGGCTTCTGGGTTAAGATGGCAGCAGAATAAAAAACAGCTGCTTGACCTCTCCTAACCCATGCATATAGGACTCCTCAAGAAGACATAAATACAAATCCAGACAAACAAAGGAACCCCACGACAAGGCGCAGCATTGAAGGTACGTGGAATCAGGGCATTTCCATGCTATAAAGGCGTGAAACAGCTCTCACTAAAACGCGACCTGAGAAACCCCCTCCCACCCTCCCTAACACTACCTACAGTGCCAAAGCCAGCGCAAAAGAATTAGAGCAAGTTTGGGGCACCCAGTAAATCATTGGCAGCTACCTGGCATCACTAGGGCCTGCTCCTGAAAGCAGCAAGACTTAAGACCCCAAGAGGCTAAAGAACACGAGGACTTTAAACACAGACCCTGAGTGCAGGCAGAGATGTAGATCCTGAGTGCAGGTGTGGAAGCGGATCCTGAGTACAGTCTCGGGCCTTGAGTGAGGACCGAGTGCAGAGGGGTGCATGACAGTGGAAGCAGTGACCTGAGACTGTTAAAGGAGCTTCAGGCAAAAGAACAAGCAAGGGGACCACCAGGAGGCTTGACCCTGAGAACAACTAGACCTGAGACCTCAGGAGACTAAGGAACTCAGACAGACCCTGGGCGTGAGGATAAAGCTGAGAGGGTGCTGGGCTAAAAATGGGAAGCCAGACACAGGAACCCCAGAAGAGAAAGATCAAGAAGAAACCTTCAACACTCAACAACTTTTACAGAGAAAAAATCCAGACAAAGAGCAAACCGCAGAGGAGAACAAACAAGTAGCTATGTCCAAACCTTCCCCCAAAAATGAAAACTGGTCACAAGGTCTTGAGTTCAAATCTGAGATTATCAAAAAGATGGAAGAAATCTGGCAAGAAAATAACATTTTAAAAGGCACAATTTTGCAATTGGAAAGTGAGGCAAGTAAATTGAAGACCAGAAATGACCAGATTGAAAAGGAAAACCAGTCTCTAAAGGCTAGAATTGAGCAATTCAAAAATAGATGCCCCCAAATCAAAAGACTTGATAAGCAAATTGGAGACTAAAATCAAACAGCTGGAAAAAAAAACATAGAACAAATCAAAAAGGAAAATCAAAAGATTATAGCAGAAAACCAGTCTCTAAAGACAAGAATTGGGCAAGCAGAAGCCAATGATCTCTCAAGACAGCAAGAACAAATAAAACAAAGTCAAAAGGTAATAAAATAGAGTGATAAAAAAGGTGATAAAATAGAAGGAAACATGAAATATCTCAATGAGAAATTGACAGATCAAGAAAACAGGTCTAGAAGAGATAATTTAAGAATCATTGGTCTCCCTGAAAAAGCAGAAATTAATAGAAATTTGGACTCAATACTAAAAGAAATTATTCAGCAAAACTGCCCTGAAGTTCTACAAGAGGGCAATATAGACATTGAAAGGATCCATAGATCACCCTCTACACTAGACCCTGAAAAGACAACCCCCAGGAATATAATAGCCAAATTCAAAAGCTTCCAAGTAAAAGAAAAATTTTACAAGAAGCCAAAAAGAGAAAATTCAGATATCAAGGAGCACCAATCAGGATTACACAGGATCTGGCAGCCTCCACGCTAAAAGACTGCAAGGCTTGGAATATGATATTCAGAAAGACAAGAGATCTGGGTCTACAACCAAGGATCACCTACCCATCAAAACTGAATATATACTTCCAGAGGAAATTTTGGGCATTCAACAAGATAGAAGATTTCCAAGTACTTGCACAGAAAAGACCAGGATTAAATGGAAAATTTGATATCCAACCACAAAAACCAAGAGAAACATGAAAAAGTAAATAAGAAACAAGGGAAAGAAAGAAAACTCATTTATTTTTTAAATTTGCCTCTTTAAGGGCTTAAATAAGATCTAATTATCTGTATCACTATGTGGAGAAATGCTATGTATAATTCTCTATAGTGAACTCTATTCACTATTATAGTATTCACTATTATAGTAATTAGAAGAATTATTCATAGGGAGAGTTTGGAATACTAAATGGTCTAAGATGATATGGGGGGTGGGAAAGAAGGGGGTGAATAGTAGAGGACACCAAGAGAAACTTGAATGAATAAGAAAAATAGGATATTCTATTACACAAAAAGAGGGCATGGGAAGGGAAAAAGATAAATACTATTATAAGAATGAGAGGAAGAGAGCATTAAGAGGTAATATTTAAACCCCACTCTCAGTGTAATTAACCCTGAGAGGGAAGAGTAGCTATATCCATTGGGATATAAAACTCTATCTAACCGTACTGTGAAAGTCAGAAGGGATGAACCAAGGGGAACATGGGTGTGAGGAGGTCAAAAAAGGGAGGGAAGAAGAAGGGGGAAGGAATTCATTAGGCCTTAAATATAAAAAGAGGGGAGTAATAAGGGAGGGGGTAGAAAGGGTAGTAAATCAAGAGAGGGGACAAGGGTTATGGCCTTAAAGCAAACCACTGGTATAAAAGGAAATAGTGTAAGAAGAAGGGGTAGAACTACTAGAGGATACCAAAATGTTGGGGAATACCCAACTGATAATTATAACTCTGAATGTGAATGGGATGAACTCGCCCATGAAATGGAAGCAAATAGCAGCGTGGATTAGAAATCAAAATCCTACCATATGTTGTCTACAAGAAACACATATGAAACAGGTGGACATACACAAGTTTAAGGTAAAGAGGTTGAGCAAAATCTTTTGGGCTTCAAATGAGAAAAATAAGGCAGGAGTGGTGATCATGATTTTTGACAAAGCCAAAGTAAAAATAGATATGATTAAAAAAGACAGGGAAGGTAATTACATCCTGATTAAAGGCATTATAGACAATGAAGAAATAACAGTGCTCAATATGTATGCACCAAATGGCATAGCATCCAAATTCATAAAGGAGAAACTGGCAGAGTTCAAGAAGGAAATAGATAGTAAAACCATACTAGTGGGAAATCTAAATATTCCTCTTTTATATCTAGATAAATCAAACCAAAAAATAAATAAGAAAGTGGTAAGAGAGGTGAATGAAGTCCTAGAAGAATTAGATTTAATAGATACATGGAGAAAAATGAATAGGGACAAAAAGGAATATACCTTCTTTTCAGCTGCACATGGTACATTCACAAAGATTGACCATGAATAGGGCATAGAAATATTGCAAACAAATGCAAAAGAGCAGAAATAATAAATGTAACCTTCTCAGATCATAAAGCAAAAAAAAATAATAATTAGTAAGGGAAACCTGGACAGGCAAATCAAAAACTAATTGGAAATTAAATAATATGATTCTCCAAAACCAGCTAGTCAAAGAAGAAATCATAGAAATAATCAACAATTTCATTGAAGAGAATGACAATGATGAGACATCCTACCAAACACTGTCGGATGCAGCCAAGGCAATACTCAGGGGGATATTTATATCCTTGAGTGCATATATTAACAAATTAGGGAGGGCAAAGATTAATGAATTGGGTATGCAACATAAAAAATTAGAAAGGGAGCAACTTAAAAATCCTCAGATAAAAACTAAATTAGAAATACTAAAAACCAAGGGAGAAATTAATAAAATCAAAAGTAAAAGAACTATTGAATTAAATAAGACTAGAAGCGGGTATTTTGAAAAAACAGATAAAATAGACAAAGTACTAGTGAATCTAATAAAAACAAGGAAAGAAGAAAACCAAATTGACAGTATCAAAGATGAAAATGGAGACCTCACCTCTAATGAAGGGGAAATTAAGGCAATCAAAATTAAAAACTATTTCTCCCAATTGTATGGCAACAAATATAACAATTTAGGAGATATGGATGAATATTTACAAAAATATAAATTGCCTAGATTAAAGCAGAAGAAATAGAATACCTAAATAATCCCATATCAGAAAAAGAAATTGAACAAGCCATCAAAGAACTCCCTAAGAAAAAATCGCGAGGGCCTGATGGATTCACAAGTGAATTCTATCAGACATTCAAAGAGCAACTAATCCAATACTATACAAATTATTTGATATGATAAGCAAAGAAGGAGTCCTACCAAATTCCTTTTATGATACAAATATGGTACGGATTCCAAAGATGGGTAGATCAAAAACAGAGAAAGAAAACTACAGTCCAATATCCCTAATGAACATAGATGCAAAAATCTTAAATAGAATACTAGCAAAGAGACTCCAGCAAGTGATCAAGAGGATCATCCACCATGATCAGGTGGGATTTTTAACAGGAATGCAAGGATGGTTCAACAATAGGAAAACCATCCACATAATTGACCATATCAACAATCTAACAAAGAAAAATCACATGATTATCTCAATAGATGCTGAAAAAGCCTTTGACAAAATACAGCACCCATTTCTATTGAAAACACTGGAAAGTATAGGAATAGAAAGACCTTTCCTAAAAATAATAAAAAGTATATACCTAAAAATCATCAATAAGCATCACATGCAATGGGTATAAATTAGAATCCTTCCCAATAAGATCAGGAGTGAAACAAGGATGCCCATTATCATCTCTATTATTTAACATTGTACTAGAAACACTAGCAGTAGAAATTAGTGAAGAAAAAGGAATTGAAGTTATCAAAATAGGCAATGAGGAGACTAATCTATCACTCTTTGCAGATGATATGATGGTCTACTTAAAAAATCCTAGAGAATCAACTAAGAAGCTTGTAGAAATAATCAACAACTTCAGCAAAGTTGCAGGATACAAAATAAATGCACATAAATCATCAGCATTTCTATATATCTCCAACACATCACAGCAACAAGAGGTAGAAAGAGAAACACTATTTAAAATCACCCTAGACGATATAAAATACTTAGGAATCTATCTACCCAAACAAACTCAGGAATTATATGAAAACAACTACAAAACACTTTCAAAACAATTAAAACTAGATCTAAATAATTGGAAAAACATTGATTGCTCATGGGTAGGTCAAGCTAACATAATAAAAATGACAATTCTACCCAAATTAATTTACCTATTTAGTGCCATACCTACCAAGCTACCAAAAAACTTCTTTACTGAATTAGAAAAAACTATAACAAATTTCATTTGGAATAACAAAAGATCAAGAATATCAAGAGAAGTAATGAAAAAAAAAGTCAAGGAAGGTGGCCTAGCAGTACCAGATATTAAACTGTACTATAAAGCAGTGGCCATCAAAACGGTATGGTACTGGCTAAGAGACAGAAGGGAGGATCAGTGGAATAGGGGTAAGTGACAACAGCAAGACAGTGTATGATAATCCCAAAGAGCCCACCTTTTCATACAAAAATCCACTATTTGACAAAAAGTGCTGGGAAATTTGGGAAATAATATGGGAGAGATTAGGTTTAGATCAACATCTCACACCCTACATCAAGATAAATTCAGAATGTGTGAATGACTAGAATATAAAGAGGGAAACTATAAATAAGTTAAGTGAATACAGAATAGTACACTTGTCAGATCTCTGGGAAAGGAAAGATTTTAAAACCAAGCAAGAGTTAAAGAAAATTACAAAATGTAAAATGAATGATTTTGATTATATAAAACTAAAAAGCTTTTGTACAAACAAAAACAATGCAGCCAAAATCAGAAAGGAAACAAAAAATTGGGAAAAAATCTTTATAACAAAAAATCTGACAGGGGTCTAATTACTTAAATATACAAGTAGTTAAATCAATTGTATAAAAAAATCAAGCCATTTCCCAATTGATAAATGGGCAAGGGACATGAATATGCAATTTTCAGATAAAGAAATCAAAACTATCAATAAGCACATGAGAAAGTGTTCCAAATATCTAATAATTAGAGAAATGCAAATCAAAACAACTCTGAGGTATCACTTCACACCTAGCAGATTGGCTAAAATGAAAGAAGGGGAGAGTAATGAATGCTGGAGGGGATGTGGTAAAACTGGGACATTAATGCATTGCTGGTGGAGTTGTGAACTGATATAACCATTCTGGCTGGCAATTTGGAACTATGCTCAAAGGGCTATAAAAGAATTCCTGCCCTTTGATCCAGCCATACCATTGTTGGGTTTGTACCCCAAAGAGATCATAGATAAACAGACTTGTATAAATATTTATAGGTGCACTTTTTGTGGTGGCAAAAAACTGGAAAATGAGGATATGCCCTTCAATTGGGGAATGGCTGAACAAATTGTGATATATGCTGGTGATGGAATACTGTTGTGCTCAAAGGAATAATAAACTGGAGGAATTCCATATGAACTAGAAAGACCTCTAGGAATTGATACAGAGCAAAAGGAGCAAAGCCAGAAGAACATTGTATACAGAGACCAATACACTGTTGTATAATAGAATGTAATGGACTTCTTTACTAGCAGCAATTCAATGATCCATAACAATTCTGAGGGACTTATGAAAAAGAATGCTACCCACATTCAGAGGAAGAACTGCAGGAGTGGAAACACAGAAGAAAAGCAACTGCTTGAACAAATGGGGTGAGGCAGATATGATTGGGGATGCAGACTCGAAATTACCACACCAATGCAACTATCAACAATTTGGAAATAGGTCTTGATCAATGACACATGTTAAAACCAGTGGACATGCGCATTGGCTATGAGGGGGAGGTGGGGGGTGTGAAGGGGAAAGTAAGAGCATGAATCATGTAACCATGTTATCTTTTCTAAAAAATAAATATCATTAAATGTTAAAACTAAACAGACAAAAAATATACCTTTATAAGGCTTTACTTTTTTCATCTGAAAATTGTCTGTCCATATCGTTTGCCCTTTCATCATTTGGGAGATTGCTCTTATTCTTAGGAATTTGACAAATCTCTCTATATTTTAGATATAAGACTTTTATCTGAGAGGGTGTCTATAAGTTCTTTTTTTTAAATTTGTTGCTTTCTTTCTAATCTTGGCAATATTTGTTCTATTTGTACAACTCCTTTGTAATTTAATGTACTCAAAATTATCAATTTCACATCTCATAATGCTCTTTATATCTTGTTTACTCATACTGACTAAGCTTTTTCATATGGCTATCCTTCATGCCTCCAACTATCTCCATCCTCACTCCCTTAGCTTCATTTTTTCAGTCATTCTTAATCTTAGTACCTTCCCTTTGAGAAAATCTTGAATTTGCCTTGTTTACATCTTCTTTGTATATAATTGCTTGCTTTTTTCCCTCCTTCTTTAGACTGAGCTTCTTGAGAATAGGGATGATTATATTTTTTACCTTTCTTGGTACCCTTAACACTTAGCACAGTGTCTGGTACATTGTAGGTACTTACAAACTTCTTTTTGATTTATTGACTTAAGTAATTTACCTATTGTCTCACAATAATTGTGTGTTAGAGGTAGATCTTTCAGATATCAAGCCTATTATTCTAGACAATAAGCTATATTTCCTTTACATATTAGCATCTGTTTGTATAGATACAAATGGAGGAGTCTACACACTCCTTTATGCTTTAAGGATAAAATGAAGAATACTGTAGGTATTTAAAATGACAACTAAATTCCTGGGGAAAAAATTGAGGCATGCACAGAGATGGTTATCTAAACACTGGATTTACTGTACCTTTGATTCAGCCTTGGGCACCATTGCTTGCTTGATCAATATTACCTTCCATGTTACTTAAAATGTCCTAAATTATTTTGCTAAATTTGCTCACCTTACACATTATAGTGAGCATAAATGGAACATTTTATAGGGAGAAAAATTTAAGTGATTTTCAACTAATTTCATTCCAATTATTATACTCTAGATGTTTGTCCATGACTTACTCCGTTAGGTATGGACTTACAACATCCTCACATACACGGAAGGGAAGGGTTACGAAAAACTTTTTTCTTTGAATTTATAAGTTTATTTTCTCAGTTTCTTAAGTGATCTGATTTGAATACTCACAGAATCATCTTGAATCTCTTTTCATTACTCACAAGTAGCTTATCATATGAAAAGCCTTAAAACTATTTGGCAAATCTCCTTTTCATGACCTCATGCAAGACAAGAGAGGAACAATTATTGCAATATTTCTCATTTAGGAAATAAATATTTCTCATTTGATTCCTGGGTTTCAGGAAGCTTGGAGTATATCTCTGTTAGTTGTTAATGAGGTTAGTTTTTTTGGAAGAGCCCAACTTTTAGATACAGATAATGGTAGAGACAAGAAAGGTTATCTGAGAACAAGGGATTTTTCTAGCCCATCATAACTTTAGTTTGAAGTGCCATAGGTATAGCCAGAGAGAGAGAGCTATATTAGTATTAGGGTTAGAAATAGTGTGATAGCCAGATTTGTGAGGGAGAAGTGATCCCAAAAAGCATCTAATAGTAATGATACTTGGAGGTTGGATATGGCAATATATTATGTTAAATTTGAACTTGCAAAGGAAGGTGCTTTCAAATTCCTGTGAGTGCATAGTTATTTTTTGAAATTGTGTTAAATTTTGGGGAATTTCTTGGCTCCTTAGACCTTGTCTGCTCTGCTATGATATCATGTAACTTGTCAACCTATAAACTAAAAGTGAAAGAAATACATTTTTATAAATTAAATCCATATGCAGAAATGGGATTTGTATATGACAGAAGTTTGTGAGTTATATATATGTATATATGTAATTAATAAACAGAAAACTTTAAAAGAATAGGTGATTAAGCATACTATTCTTCATTTTATTTCCTCCAATAATTTTTCTCTAGTATATATGTATCTTCTTTCACAACATGATGAACATTGAAATATGTATTTTATGATAACATGTGTACAACCTATAACATATTATCTTTTGTCTTGAGGGGGAGAGACTAGAAGGAGAAAAGACAAAGAAAATATGCATCACAAAATATTAGAAAAAGACATCAATAATGGAAAAGAATTTTCATATATGAGGAATGGAAGGAAAGTCATTGAGTAGATGGGGGTTTTATTAGTCAATAATGAGACCAGATTATGAAGAACCTATTCAATAAAAAAAATAGCCAAATGGAACAGTGTATATTTTATCCCAGAGATTACTTTATTTTCTCTCCTCTGTCATCACTCTACTAGTAACCAGGCATAGACGAGGAGGAGCTCATTTCAAAGTTTTGCTTTATTATTTCAAAAGAAATTACTTTTGCCCACCTTTCCTTACCTCCCTATTCCACTCCCTTTTTAGTGAGTGTTTTAAGTAGCTTGCCAAGATCTGTCCAAACAAATATATGCTAAGTTCCTAACAATATTGAAAGAGTAGAAGCAGATATTGACAGGTAGGTATTTGGAGCTCACCATCATGATATTACTCCTAATAGGGAGACTTCATTTTTAAAGAGAAAGGTCAGAGTCTCCCAAGGTTTCCCTCAAGACAATATGTTCCTTGTCCCCATAGTGACAATGGTTCCCAACAGGCAACTTTCAACCTACTTATCTCACTCTCTTGCAGATCCTCAAGCCACATCTCCTACTCTCAGTGACTACTGTATTTCCTAAGGGATTGCATTTTGTCTACACTGTATTTATCATTCAGAAACATGGTTATTTAAAAAAATAATTTCTGCAATTTGAATATAAGTTCATTGAGGGTAAGGACTATTGTGGCCTATATTTGGTTCATGGCACAGTTCCTGGCACAAAGGGAGGGCTTAATAAATGATCGTTGACTGATTGATTGACTTTACTTCAACTAAGGTTGGATTTTTTTTTCAAATGTCAGATTAGGTAGAGTGAGTAACCTACTACATCTTGTTTAACTCAGTGAGCGAGCTTCCAATGTAGCATTTGTAAAATTGTTGCCTTAGCTCTCTCTGTTATTCAAGGCCCAAGGGAGCTGAACGTGACCCTGGAGATGCCACTATCTAACCATCTTCTAGCAAGGAGAGCTGTTATTCTTTTTTAATTTCCTTACCACTTACACAGCTGTTTTACACAGGAAAGATGGACATGGACTACCTCTTGACTGCAGCTTTCCATTTGTTCATTCTTATATACTTAGCCTCTTTTTGCCAGAAATCTTCTTGTTGTATCTATTGGACAGACTTTTCTGTCTAGTAAAATCATTTCTCTTCCATGGTTATAGGTACAAAGGTTAAATTGATCATCAATGACATCAATATTTTCAAACCTTTATCTTAGTTATTAACTTCAATTTCTTTCCTTACTAGATTCACATGAATTAAGAACAAAATAAAACCCTTTACTTTTTTAAGTTCTCATTGTCCAATTTTTTTGGCAGAATTCCTTCTCAGAGCACACTTAAAATGTCAAGAGTTCAATCAACAGGCACTTAGTAAGTACCTATTATGTGCAAGGCACTGTGATAGGCACCAAAATACAAATAAAATGTCATAATCTCCATTCTCAAGGAGTGTGTACTTTATCAGAATTGTAAATATTTACACACATAATCATAAAAAGATAAAGATAAAATGCAAACTAAATACAAGGTAGTTCAATATATTACTTATAGAGTAAGGTACTAGCAATTGGGGAATAGAGATCATGAATAGCTTCATTTAGAATTTAGTGCTTTAACTATGGCTTAAATTAAGAGAGGGATTCCATGAGGCTGAGACAGGGGGAAGATAATAGGGAATATATTCTGAACAGGGAGAATGGCTTGCATAAAGGCATAAAAGCAGAAAAAAGGCCAATGTGGTTCCATTTAGCTAGTGATATACAAAGATATGAGGAATATAGTCATGCACCATGTTGTGAAGGACTTCAAACCCACCGAAAGAATTTAATCCTAGTGGCAATACAGAACTACTGGAGTTTCTTGAGTAGAGGAGTGACAGAGTCAAATTTGTATGTAAAGGAAATCAGTTTGGCAGCTGTATAAAGAAAATGGGAATGAAGAGAGACTTGAGACAGAGAAAGTAATGCGAAGGTCCATTGTAACAGTTTAGGCAAGAAATAACAGGATCTTGAAGTAAGATGGCAGCTTTGTGGGTAGAGAGAAGGTAGAAGAGAAAATGTTATGGAGACAGGAATGGAAATATTTAAGATATGGAGCAAGATACAATGAAAATACCAATAGGAATTTAAAAAGAAAAGTCCTGGTTAATTTATAAACTGAATGAAATTGTTAGATTGTTCTTATTGTGGTTATTGTTGTTAATAATAATAACAATAAAGTGATTTATAGATTGTTCATTGTTCCTCTACTTTGCCCTCTGTTATAGGTAAACCCTGTCCTATCATCTAAGGAAAAGTCTATACATTTGCATAGATTACGTGTATATATTCACATATACATAAGCATGTATCCATATATGTCTCCTGACAAGATTCATAGCCTATACAAAGAATTTGATTTATTCATTTAGAAAAAGCCACAACAACATTATTGTTGATGATGAATGCCTATAGACCATACTATGATGGATAATGAAGTTTTATGGAAATGTACATATACATGTATGTGTATGTGTATGCGTAAAGGCAGACAAATCAGACTTTGTTCAACGTGAAAAGTTATGTAAAGATATTATCCTTCTAGTTCTTTCATCTGAAGGACCTCTTCCAACATCCATCCTCACCCTATGTCTGACTCCTCATTCATGAAAGCTCTGCTGCTTAACTGTATGAAATCAGGCTCCTGTCATTTCCCATCGAGCAGAGCAGGGTGGATTTGGGTGCCTTGCCCTCATTTACAATTTGAACAAAAGACACCAAAGCCAAGACAGCAGCTGGCACCATAAAAACAGTCAAAGCTCTAGCTGGCATCTCCAGTTGACACTGACTAGCCAAATATCCACAGGGATAGGTGCCAATATAGATTTCTGTGACAAAACAACAAAATAGATTTTTGTCAATAAACATTGATTTGACAAGAAGTCAGACAAATCCATCCATACCAAATGACATGCACATCTACAGAGTTCCAAATCAATAAGCACATTATAGACAAATTGAAAAACTGCCTAAGCTGGATCCAGCATGGCACATGCCACTCCAAGGTCTTCATCTTCCAAATCTATCTGTGTGTTAGTTATTGAGCTTACTGTCCGAGTCTTTCTACTAATGCCATAAATAGGTAGTCTCACAGAGTTAACCAATGAGATGTGGCTGTGTGATGTACATCTCTACTTTCTTCAGAACCCGTGAGCATTCAGGAGAGATTTTTCAACATACTTCAAAGCTTTCATTTAAGCAGAACTTTTACCATAATGCTGAAGCTCTGTGCATTGGAACAAGCAGTATAATTAGAGTAGAAGGCCTGTGTTTGAATTCTGCCAACCATTTGCTTCATATAAGATGCTGAGCAAATGATTTAATTTTGCCCAGTAGATAATACATCTAAGTACTTAATCAATGTTTGTAAACCAAATTGGAATCACAAGACATGGGTTCAAGTTTTGACTCTGTTTATAATCTATGTGACCTTAGAAAAAAAATGAATTTCTCTGATGCATAGGTTTTTGTTCTGTAAAATAAGGATTCTTCTGACCCCAAGAGGATGCTGATGTGATCAAATGAAACAAAAGATGCAAAATCTGTTCTTAAAATGTAAATCAATATATATAATGAGTGTGTGTGTGTGTGTGTGTATGCGTGGTGTATGTGGAGAGGGACATAATTATCACCTTAACTCACAATATAACGTATATTTGTTATACATATATTTATAAATAATATTGGTTATATATGTATATATATACATACCTACCTACACACTGATGCCAATACTTCCCTCTCCACCCCACACTACTTAGTTAAGAACTACCAGCTATAGATAATATATTTAGAATGGGTAGGGATTTCAAAGGATATATAATATAATCCCTTTATTTTACATATAAGGAAGCAGAAGCCCAAGAAGGTTCTCAAGCCACAAAAGGAGAAAGTTTCAGAGCTGTGATTTGAACCAAGGTCCTTAAACTCCAAATCCTATGCTCTTTTTTACCAAAACATATTTGCCTAGAGAATCAAGAGATGTATAGTTAAGTCATTTTGTTCATTAAGAATGTATTAAATGCCTATTTTGATCCAGGAATACTTCTGGGCCCTGGGGATATAAAGACAAAACAAAACTAGTCCCTTTCCTCCATATCTAATAACACTTTCAAAACTGTCCCAGATGCAAGAGGTAGATTTTTTGAAGATATAACACTTCTCAATTCCTAATCTGCCCAAGAGAATTGTGAGGACACACAGAGACAGAGCAGGGATTAGGAGCCAATACAACTTGGCCTTTTCTCTGTATGAGATATAACCTCAATATATTGCCTTAGCAAAGTCATTTCTCTCCTCATCTAACCTAGCACAGTGCTAATCCCTCTAACAGGAACTAAATAAATACTTGTTGAACTGAATTTTATTAAATTGAATTATATAAACACACTAGGCAACTCTCTTTGAAAAGGAAAGGAGTGTATGGGGAAAAGACAAGCTACCTTCTAATGTTAAAGAATAGGTTACTAAGCACTTATGAATCAGACTGATTATTTGAGTATACTCTATAAAGCTGCAGAATATTGGGCCTGGCCATTAACAAAAGCTAAAGAAAATAAAGTTTGTTTTGTATGTCCTTGTTCTTCACATTTTTTCTTTTTCTCTGCCTCCTCCATCTCTATGATCACTTCTTATTCTTTAAACTCTCCACATTCTTATGATCTGGGTTCCCTCTGCTCCAGTTAAAATTTGGCACACCAGTGTAAATAAGTGCTTTTTCATGCATTCATTCATTTCATTTTATTAATTTATCTCTCTGTAGATTTAAGTCAGTTTTCCCTTCCAAAGACTATATTTTAATTCTTATCTTTAATTATGGACTAAAATATTTTATTCCTAATTAAAAACATTATATTAATTTTATATGGCCAGAGGTACCCCTAAAATAACATAGATGATGTGACAGATGGAATAATGCTTTCAAATGTCCCAATTAGATGAGAACAAAGAGATCAATGGCATCTTTCCTCCAAACCTCAAAAACATACTGGTTCTATGTCAATTCTTCATTATGACCTTAAGCAAGTCAACTTTACTCAGCCTTCATTCATTGTCTTTATCTGTAATTTTAGAAGGTTGACCCAGATCTCTAAATCTGTGGTCTTATGACAATAAAACCCTCTGATGGAGACAGAAATGTATGTGCCTGTATGTGTATCTACAGGGAGGGTGCAGAATGATGTCAAAAAAATAAATGAATTATGGTTCTAGAAAATCATGTTTTCCTTGTTAGATTTGGATACACATGTCCTTTCTCAACAGCAATTTTCATTTTATAAGAATTATCCACTTCCCATGACCTACATAGGATGACAGAGTCCAAAGTCAAGTATAAAGATATTTGCTACCTGTACTTATAGAATGATTTTATTGTTCAGGAAATGCCTATTTAAAATAAAGACTCTTCTTCCAGTATTAAATACATTGCAAATAATTTCATCTTCTATTAGAATTAGGCTGTTTGTGAATGAAGCCTAACCTTTTCTTCCTATAAAGAGTTAAAAGGAATAGAAAGAGAATTATCATTATAATGTTGAAACATTACAGCTAGAGAAAATGGTATTAAATGTTGGGATCTCAACAATATAGGTAGAGGTTTGCTTATTGTACTGGTTGCTCTGGGAGAGCGAGAAAGCATCAGGAAACCTCAGAAAGTATATTTGCACCTCCAAACCAACACATACTGCTCTATCCATAAGTGTAATTTGTCCGGCTGTGTTAAGAAACTGTTCCTTGATGTTACTTTTGTTCCACTGAAGGTGGGTGTTACAAAGGTTACCAGTGAGGAGAAATGAATAGGAACTGAGCAGAGGTGGAAACTAAGACAAAGGCAAAGAAATAGAAAAAATGCATTATAATTCTTCCTGAAATGCATTTGGGAGAAACCGTGACAGTCTTTTTATAATGCCATGTTGTAGAAAGGAAAATTTGATGTGAAAAAAACAACTAGCAGTCCATAAACTCTTTTCAAAGAGATTTCTCTGTCCTCTCTCTGTATTTCTCCATGGACAATGAAACCACCACTGCTTAGGGAAGGTCATTACAAGTTGAAAAGAATAATTATGAATGTAAATGACTTTCACCCCTTCTTTTTCAAAGAATATTGTTTTCCTAGATATTGGTTAAGGAAGGGTAACTATCAAAAGATGCAAATTAGTATATTGAGTTCTAAATAGTAAGTAAATGAAATAAGTAAGAATAATAAGAAATAGTAAGTAATGAAGTAAGAATATGAAATAGTAAGAAATGAAATTTTCTTTAAAATGAAAATTTCAAAAGGTTAGTGATAGTCAAATTTGTTATTAGAACTAATTACTACCTTCCTTTGGGGAATACCTCTGCATTGGTTGGACCAAGAAAAGCATTTAACTTATATTCATCTTAGTAGAACTAAATCTTTATCAATGACCTAATTATCTACCTTTCCTTTCCCTCAATATATTTAATAAATGCTTGCTCTGATAACAAAACATTATAAGGTATTATACTGGAGATAGACTCTTGATATAATGTTGGACTATGACAAAGGATGAAGGAGGAAGAAGAGAATAAGGAAGAGGGGGAGGAGGAGGAAGAGGAAGAAGAAGAAGAAGAAGAAGAAGAAGAAGAAGAAGAAGAAGAAGAAGAAGAAGAAGAAGATGATGAAGAAGAAGAAGAAGAAAGTAAAAGTGAGTGAGAGAGAGAGAAAAAGAAGGAAGGAAGAAGGAAGAAAGAAGAAAAATATTTGCACTTAGGTCTCTGTTATTGAGAATCCTTTGAAGTGATCCCCTGAACTTAAGAAATGAAGCATTATTCAAATTTATACTAGCTATTTCTATTGGTCTGCAATCAATTACCAAATTTTATATAATTTCAAATAGTATATATTTGAATATATGAGTCCATTTCAGTGGGGCTCATTGTTAGCAGTAATCAGGACCTGGCTGTATTTAGCAACTCTTTTCTTTGAATGTTTTCCTTTCATTATTGCTAGCTAAGGAATTTATATTTGTCATACTTTGTAAACCTATTTTCTGTTCAATTATAATTAAAGGAAAACATTAAATTTAATTAAATAAAAAATAAAAAATTAAAGGTGAATTTTAACTAGTCTAAGGTGAATTTAATTAGTTTAAATTGAAAGTCCTATCTATTTTAACTATATAAAACATTCAGATATAGCCTTGTAATTTAGAAGATCTGTATTAATACTATTTCTGATGATACATTGGGATGGGATCCAAAGGCCTTGCTATCAATCAGTCATTAAACCTGCATTGTGCAGATGTTACATCCCAGGCACTGCTAAGGATAACAGTAATAAGCACAATACAAAAAGGGGTAAGACAATCTGCCTTTAAGGGACTCATAGGAAATAGGAGAAACCGCATGTAAATAAATAGATACATTTAAGCAGAGTAGATGAAAGGCTATATTAGAGAGGAAAGCTCTTTTAACAACTATTGTCATCCAAACATTTTTGTACATGAAGATGACAGTACTGTATTCAGTCAGTAAATAAACATTTACTAGTTACCTAATAAGTGAAAAGCACTGTTCTAAATGTTGGGGATAAAAAAAGGTAAAAAAAGAATATGTGATTCCCACAAAACCTCAAATAAAAATAAATATAGTATCTTACAGATTGGACCTAAAATTGGTCAATGGAAGCAGGGAAGGAAGAAGAGATATTTATCTTTTAAGGCTGCTTTTATAATCCAGTCCTGCTATATGGAAATCTAACCTCCACTTTGCACCTGGTAGATGATTCGTGAGATAACTAGCAAATAGCTTTCTACTTGATAGCTACATGCTGTTTCAATTAAATTTTTCAGTAATTTAATAAATCTATAAATTGTTGAGATGTGATGTGGGCTGTAGAGAGGAAGAAGTGATGAAACTGGAATTTAGATGACTTGTGTTCAAATCTCATATCTTCNAGAAGAAGAAGAAGAAGAAGAAGAAGAAGAAGAAGAAGAAGAAGAAGAAGAAGAAGAAGAAGAAGAAGAAGAAGAAGAAGAAGAAGAAGAAGAAGAAGAAGAAGAAGAAGAAGAAGAAGAAGAAGAAGAAGAAGAAGAAGAAGAAGATGATGAAGAAGAAGAAGAAGAAAGTAAAAGTGAGTGAGAGAGAGAGAAAAAGAAGGAAGGAAGAAGGAAGAAAGAAGAAAAATATTTGCACTTAGGTCTCTGTTATTGAGAATCCTTTGAAGTGATCCCCTGAACTTAAGAAATGAAGCATTATTCAAATTTATACTAGCTATTTCTATTGGTCTGCAATCAATTACCAAATTTTATATAATTTCAAATAGTATATATTTGAATATATGAGTCCATTTCAGTGGGGCTCATTGTTAGCAGTAATCAGGACCTGGCTGTATTTAGCAACTCTTTTCTTTGAATGTTTTCCTTTCATTATTGCTAGCTAAGGAATTTATATTTGTCATACTTTGTAAACCTATTTTCTGTTCAATTATAATTAAAGGAAAACATTAAATTTAATTAAATAAAAAATAAAAAATTAAAGGTGAATTTTAACTAGTCTAAGGTGAATTTAATTAGTTTAAATTGAAAGTCCTATCTATTTTAACTATATAAAACATTCAGATATAGCCTTGTAATTTAGAAGATCTGTATTAATACTATTTCTGATGATACATTGGGATGGGATCCAAAGGCCTTGCTATCAATCAGTCATTAAACCTGCATTGTGCAGATGTTACATCCCAGGCACTGCTAAGGATAACAGTAATAAGCACAATACAAAAAGGGGTAAGACAATCTGCCTTTAAGGGACTCATAGGAAATAGGAGAAACCGCATGTAAATAAATAGATACATTTAAGCAGAGTAGATGAAAGGCTATATTAGAGAGGAAAGCTCTTTTAACAACTATTGTCATCCAAACATTTTTGTACATGAAGATGACAGTACTGTATTCAGTCAGTAAATAAACATTTACTAGTTACCTAATAAGTGAAAAGCACTGTTCTAAATGTTGGGGATAAAAAAAGGTAAAAAAAGAATATGTGATTCCCACAAAACCTCAAATAAAAATAAATATAGTATCTTACAGATTGGACCTAAAATTGGTCAATGGAAGCAGGGAAGGAAGAAGAGATATTTATCTTTTAAGGCTGCTTTTATAATCCAGTCCTGCTATATGGAAATCTAACCTCCACTTTGCACCTGGTAGATGATTCGTGAGATAACTAGCAAATAGCTTTCTACTTGATAGCTACATGCTGTTTCAATTAAATTTTTCAGTAATTTAATAAATCTATAAATTGTTGAGATGTGATGTGGGCTGTAGAGAGGAAGAAGTGATGAAACTGGAATTTAGATGACTTGTGTTCAAATCTCATATCTTCCACTTCCTATGTTATCTTGGATTCATGCAACCAATATAGATCTTAGATACTCTTTTATAAACTAGTGTAGATGGAGCAGCTAGGTGGCTCAGTATATTGAGAGTCAGGCCCAGAGATGGGAGGTCCTGGTTTCAAATCTGGGTTCAGACACTTCCTATCTGTGTAATCCTGGGTAACTTACTTAACTTCCATTGCCTAGACCTGGTCACTCTTCTGTCTTAGAACCAATACATAGGATTTGTTGAAAATATATAGAAATGCTGATGATTTATGAGGGTTTATTTTGTATCCTTCAAGTTTGCTAAAGTTGTTGATTATTTCCACTAGCTTTTTAGTTGATTCTCTATGATTCTTTAAATAGACCAACATTTTATCTGCAGAGTGATAACTTGGTCTCCTTATTGCCTATTTTAATATCTTCAATTTCTTTTTCTTCTCTAATTGCTACTGCTATTGTTTCAAGTACCATGATGAATAATAGAGGTGATAATAGGCATCCTTGCTTTACTCCTGATCTTTTTGGAAAGGCTTCTAATTTATACCCATTGCAGGTGATGCTTGCTGATGATTTTAAATATATACTGTTTATTATTTTTAGGAAAGGTCCTTCTATTCCTATACTTTCTAGTGTTTTCATTAGAAATGGGTGTTATATTTTGTCAAAGCCTTTTTCTGCATCTATTGAAATAACCATGTGATTTTTGTTTGTTAGCTTGTTGATATGTGGATGGTTTTCCTAATGTTGAATCATCCTTGCATTCCTGGTATAAATCCCACCTGATCATAATGAATAACCCTCATGATCACTTGCTGGAGTCTTTCTGCTAGTATTCTATTTAATATTTTTGCATCTATGTTCATTAAGGAGACTGGTCTGTAGTTTTTTTTTCTCTCTTCTTGATCTGCCTGGCTTTGGAATCAATACCATATTTGTGTCATAAAGGGAATTTCATAGAACTCCTTCTTTACTTATTATGTCAAATAGTTTATATAGTATTGGGATTACTTGTTCTTTAAATGTCTAATAGAATTCACTTGTGAATCAATCAGGCCCTGGGGATTTTTTCTTAGAGAGTTGTTAGATGGCTTGTTCAATTTCTTTTTCTGACATGGGATTATTTAAGTATTCTATTTCTTCTTCTATTAGTCTAGGCAATTTATATTTTTGTAAATATTTATCCATACCACCTAGATTGCTGTATTTATTGCCATATAATTGATCAAAGTATTTTTAATGATTTTCTTAATTTCCTGTTCATTAGAGGTGAGGTCTCCCTTTTCATCTTTGATACTGTTAATTTGATTTTCTTCTTTCCTTTTTTATTAGATTAACCATACTTTGTCTATTTTATTTGTTTTTTCAAAGTACCAGGCCCCAGACTTATTTATTAATTCAATAGTTCTTTCACTTTCAATTTTATTAATTTCTCCTTTTACTTTTGGGATTTCTAGTTTAGTTTTTATCTGGGGATTTTTAATTTGTTGGCTTTCTACTTTTTTTAATTTGCATGCCCAATTCATTGACCTCTGCCCTTCCTAATTTGTTAATATATGCACTCAAGGATATAAATTTCCCCCTGAGTACTGCTTTGGTTGAATCCCATAGATTTTGATAAGATGTCTCATCATTGTTGTTCTCTTCAATGAAATTATTAATTTTTTCTATGATTTGTTCTTTAACAAACTGATTTTGGAGAATCATATTATTTAATTTTTAATTAATTTTTGATTTGCCTCTCCATACCTCTTACAAAGTATTATTTTTATTGCATTATGATCTGAAAAGGTTGTATTTATTATTTCTGCTCTTTTGCATTTGTTTGCCATGTTTTTATGCTCTAGTACATAGTCAATCTTTGTGAATGTACCATGTGCTGCTGAAAAGAATGTGTATTCTTTTTTGTCCCTATTTATTTTTCTTCACATATCTATTGACTCTAATTTTTCTAAGATTTCATTCACATCTCTTACCTCTTTCTTATTTGTTTTTTGGTTTGATTTATCTAGATCTGATAAAAGAAGGTTCAGGCCTTCCAGTAATATAGTTTTACTATCTATTTCTTCCTTAAATTCTACTAGTTCCTCCTTTAGACATTTGGATGCTATACCAATTGGTGCATACATGTTGAGTACTGATATTTCCTCATTGTCTATACTGCCTTTTATCAGGATGTAATTACCTTCCCTATCTCTTTTAATCAGATCTATTTTTACTTTGGCTTTGTCCAATATCATGATTGTGACTCCTGCCTTCTTTTTCTCAGTTGATGCCAAATAGATTTTGCTCCAGCCTTTTCCCTTTTCCCTGTATGTGTCTTCCTGCCTCCTGTGTGTTTCTTGAGTCAATTTCAATGAGTGTAAGAATTATTACCTCTCTCCAACCTCTTTCACACTTACATTGTTTTGATCTTCTCCCCCCTTCCTGCCATGTGCTTCTTTATGAAATATACCCCATTTTGTCTCTTTTCCCATTTCTCTTAGCATTATCCTCTTTTTTACCTTTAGTTATATATATACCTTTCATTCTATACTTCTTCTAGCACCCTGATGATAATAACATAGAGTTAACAATATTATATTTTCTCACAGGAATACAAATCATTTAGACTTAAAAAACTTTATTTAAACTTAATCTTAAAAAAAAAAAGGTTTTTTCCCCTTTCTTAATTACCTTTTGGTGATTCTCTTGAGTTCTGTGTTTGGATATCAAATTTTCTGCTTAAATCTGGTCTTTTCTTTGTGAATGTTTGGAAGTCTATTTTATTAAAAGACGATACTTTCCTCTCCAAGAATATAGTCAGTTTTGCTGGGTAGTTGATTCTTGGTTATACACCCAGTTTCCTTGCTTTCCAGAATATCATATTCCATGTCTTCAGTCCTTAAGTGTAGATGCAGCCAGATCCTGTGTTTTCCTAACTGTGATTCCATGTTATCTGAATGTTGTCTTCTTAGCAGTTTGTAATATTTTTTTCCTGGGTCTGGTATTTTTTGAATTTGCCTATTACATTCCTTGGTTTAGTCAATTGGGAATTAAATTCAGGAAGTGATCAGTGGATTCTTTCAATCTCCAGTTTTACCTGTTTTCTGAGAATGTTTGGGCAGTTTTCTTAGATAATTTCTTATAGAATGATGTCCAGGCTTTTTCTTTTGACAAGATCTTCTAATAGTCTAATAATTTTTAAGTTGTCTCTCTTGGATCTATTTTCCAGGTCTGTAGTTTTGTCAATGAAGTATTTCATATTTTCCTCAATTTTTTTATTCATTTGATTTTGTTTTATAGACTGTTGTTGCCTTGTGAAGTCATTTGCTTCTATTTGTTGAATTCTAATTTTTAAAGACTAAATTTCATCCCCAGATTTTTGGTCATCCTTCTCCATCTGGTCTGCTTTCTTTTGTAGGTCATCTTTCACCTTCTTTGTCTCATTTTCAAGCTGGTCAATTCTGACTTTCAAGACACTATTTTCTTGTTTTAGCTCATGTGCCTCTGTCTCCAAATGACTTATTTTGCATTTTAAGTTCTTTTCCCAATTGTCTTAGTCTATTTTAATTGCTTTTTATATTGTGTTTTGAGTTCTTCCAAAACCTCTG
This sequence comes from Gracilinanus agilis, assembly GCF_016433145.1. NCBI lineage: Eukaryota > Metazoa > Chordata > Mammalia > Didelphimorphia > Didelphidae > Gracilinanus > Gracilinanus agilis. The sequence continues at coordinate 284,509,615 of NC_058132.1, read as the reverse complement.
TTCAATTCACTAGAGTTTCTGTGCTTTTTCTTGGTGTTCCTTGGCCCTCCTCTGTTCCATTTGTTCTTTGTTCATTACCTGGATAGAAAGTGTTGATTGCAATTTCTTTTTTTTTCTGTTGTTTACTCATTTTTTTCTTCTTTCCCCCTTTCATTGGCTGTAATCTTGCTCCTCTGGTTATTTGCTAGATCTGTGGGTTTGGGTTATTTTGCCCTGAAGGGGCTTCTTCTCTGCTCTGCTGATTGACTAGGTTAGTCTGGTGTTATTAATGAGCCCTGAGGTCAGATCTTCCCCAGTTGGCAGCAGAAGCTGAAGATGTAATGAAGGTATGGAGGCTGATGAGAACTGAGCTTCCCATCTTGTTATCAAGGTATTCTGTAGTTGTTGTAGCCTTCATCCTTGGAGCTTAGTTAGCAAGACTCTCAGTGGAGTCAGTCAGGGAGAGGTGTTGGAAATTGAGCTTCCCTGGTCTCTGAAGGCTTCTTCTCTCTCCTGCTGATAAAACTAGGCCAGGGAGGAATTGATCTGCAGAGCTGGATGTGCTTTGAGGCCAGAGCTGGATGTGCTTTGAGGCCAAAATCTCCAGAAAAGGTCCTCAAGAAAAAGGCTGCCCTCTCTGCATTTCTCCTCAGCTGCCTCCCTGCCAACTGTAGTCAGCACCCTGAGCCTTGCACAGCTGTGCCAGCAAAGCACTCCTTCTGGACTAGAGCCCCTGCCTGCTCAGAGATTGCAGTGACCACTGGATACTCAGCACAGTAGGTGGGGCAGGGATCCTGGAACCTTCCTTCTTCCTTTTATTTGAACCCAAGAGTTCAAGAATCCAGACTTTTTTTGGTCTACCTTTTAAGTTGAATCCAGCAGGAGGATCCTCCAGCTCTGTCTTGTTAAATTTCATTTTCTGTCCCCTCAAAGCATTTTGTTTTTTATTGGTGTGGAAGCTTTTCAGAGAGGTCTGGATTTTTGCTGCATTTAAGTGGCCATCTTGACTACCTCTCAAGATTGTAGTCCCAAAATTCTTAAATTATCTCTCCTGCATATATTTTCCAGGTTTTATCCTGAGATATTTCATGTTTTCTTCTATTTTTTCATTTTTTAGACTTTGATTGTTTCTTGATTTCTAATGGAGTCTTTAGCTTCCACTTGCCCAATTCTGTTTTTTTTAAATATGACTTTTTTAATGAGTTTTTCTACCCCTTTTTGCACATGACCAATTCTACTTTGTAAGGAGTTCTTTTTCTTTGTGAATTTTGTACCTCTTTTTCCAAAGCCCAATTTTGCGTTTTAAAAAGTTATCTTCCTTGTATTTTTGTACCTCTTTTATTTTATTATTTTATTTTTTTAAACCCTTACCTTCTGTCTTGGAGTCAATACTGTGTATTGGCTCCAAGGTAGAAGAGTGGTAAGGGTAGGCAATGGGGATCAAGTGACTTGCCCAGGGTCACACAGCTGGAAAGTGTCTGAGGCTAGATTTGAACCTAGGACCTCCCATCTCTAGGCCTGGCTCTTAATCCACTGAGCTACCCAGATGCCCCCTGTACCTCTTTTATTAATTGGACTATTCTGTCTTTTAAGGTATTAATTTCTTCAGGATTTTTTTGTGTCACCTTTACCACAGTGTTTACTCTTTGTTCATGATTTTCCTATATCAATCTCATTTCTTTTCCCAATTTTTCTTCTATTCTCATTTGATATTTTAAAATCCTTTTTGAGCTCTTCTATTAATTCTTTTTGGGCTTGAGAGCAATTTCTATATTTTCTTATAGGCTTTTTGGATGAAGCAGTATTTGACTTTGATGTCATGAATTTGAGTCTACCCTTCGACCAAAATAATTTTCTTTGTTGTGTTTCTTTTTTATTGTCTGCCCATTTTCCTGATTTTTTCCTTTTTTTAGTTTAATATATTGTTAAACCTGAGCTCTGTGGTGAAGGGAGTCCTATTCCATACTTTTGGCTCTTTGTTGAGTTGTCTTCAAAATAGGCATTGGAAATCTATCTGCTTTCTGTGCTTCTAGGTTGGTATGATGTAGGGAGAGGTGTGTTTAAAATTCTCCTAGCCTGTTTTTACTCTCTGTATTTACTCTCTGAGTAAATACATGCACTCTTTTATACTTTGAAACTGTGACTAAAGTGACCTGTTTACTTCTGGCTGTTAGTGCTGGTGTATTCTGGTGCTTCTCCTCACCTACCCTGAAACTACACTCTGGGTCTTAGCCCTGGTTCTTCATATAGGTAATTTTAAAATTAAAGTCTTGCACTCAGAGTCAGCAAATGGGTCTCTTTTATCTCCTTCTGAGAAGTTGTCTTACAACCCTGTGGCTGAGAGTTCCACGAGCTTTGGCTTCTGTTTCACTTGTGCCCAAAACCTATTGTTTTGATGGAATCTGCCCTTGCAAAGTGTTTTTCATCTCTCCCAGTTCATTAGGTCCTTTGTGCTGGACATCTAAGTTGTGTGTGGCTAAAAAATTGCACCACCTTGTCTTTTTGTGGGTTATGCTGTTCCAGAATGACTTTTAAAACATTATATCATTGATTTTTAGAGGGTAATTTGGTAGAAATCAGATAGGTCTCTGTGCCTTCTCTACCATCTTGGCTCTACTCTAGTCATCCTTCTCTTCACAATGATTAGAAATTTCTTTATTCTTCATTAGGGGATCTATAAGTTATCCAAATGGAAAAATATATAGTAAGTGACCCAATTTAATTAGTTTGATTATCCCCAAATGGACAAGTATTTTATTGAATATGTCTTTTGAGTATGTTGGAATCGAAAAAAAATGACTTGTTCTATGAGAACCTTACAGCATCTGATTAATATGTTATTGGCAATATTTTATGTAGGAATATAGTTGAAACTTTGTGTCATTTACAGGTAAAAAGTGGATCCCCTAGCTTAGCTCAAAATCAGGAGGGTTAAAGAGTAAAGAGAGCTATTAAATGAAGGCAAAGAGGTATTGCAAACAAATTCCACTTAGCTCAGTTTTACCAAAGACTGAATTTGGGTATTCCAATGTCCATTTGGGTGTTTCTATTCTTATTTTGATATTTTATTAAAGAAATGAATGCCTGAGAGGCAATGTGGTATTATGAAAAGAGTATTGAATTTGCATTCAAGAGACTTGGACTCAAATTTGGGCTCTGTCTTTTGTTAGCTGAGTGATCAGGAACAAGTTTCCTCATCTGGGCAGTGGAAATAATAGTGTTTGCATCAGCTATTCCATTGACTTCTTGTGAAATAGCTACTTGGCAAATGCCAAGGCACTCTCTAAATGCTGGTTGTCATTATTCTTGAAAATTATGACATATCAGTTCTATCAAGGCAATATAGTACAGTGAAACAAATACTAGATTTGATTTGAGTAGATAGATAGTTTGAATCTTATTCTTACTGGCATTGTCACCTCAGGCAAGTCATTAAGCCTTTCTCAATTTTCTCATCCTTTTCCCCATATCAGTTAAAAGAAGAGTAGAATATTATAGTGGATAAGAGAGTTGTTTTTGTATCTATGAAGACTTAGATTCAAGTCCTGTTTTTGAACCATGCTGAATGTATGACACAGAGTAAATTCATCTGAGAATTCTCTTTATTAATAATTCTTTTTTATTGTTTTTCTTCACAATCCTATCCTTTTATTTTATTTTAAGCATTTTAATTATTTTCTTTTTTTATTTAGAATATTTTTCCATGGTTACATGATTCATGATTCTCCTCTCCTTTTTTACTCCTCTCTCCTGGAGATGACAAGCAGTTCCACTGGGTTATACATGTATCATTGCTCAAAACCTATTTCCATGGTATTCATATTTGTAGTAGAGTGATCTTTTAACATCAAAATCCTAATCATATCTATATTGAACTATGTGATCTATCATATGTTTTTCTTCTGCATTTCTGCTCCCACAGTTTTCTCTGGATGTGGATAGTGTTCTTTCTCATAAGTTTCTCTGGATTGTCCTGAGTCATTGCATTGCAGCTAGTAGAAAAGTCTATTACATTTGCTTGTGCCATAATGTATCATTCTCTGTGTACAATGTTCTACATGTTCTGCTCCTTTCACTCTGCATCAATTCTCAGAAGTCTTTCCAGTTCACATGAAATTCCTCCATTTCATTTTTCCTTTCAGCACAATAGTATTCCATCACCAACAGATATCACAATTTATTTAGCCAATGCCCAATCAGTGGACACCACCTCATGTTCCAAATTTTTCTACCACAAAGAATGTGGCTAGAAATATTTTTGTGCAAGTCTTTTTCTTTATTATCTCTGGGGGGTACAAATCCAACATGGTATGACTTGGTCAAAGGATAGGCATCCTTTTAAAGCCCTTTGGGCATAGTTTCAAATTACCATCAAGAATGGTTGGACCAATTCACTACTCTACCATCAGTGTATTAGTGTCCCAATTTTGCCACATTCCCTCCTTTGCTACCATATTGGCCAGTCTGCTAGGTGTAAGGTGGTACCTCAGAGTTGTTTTAATTTGCATTCCTCTAATTAGGAGGGATTTAGAACACATTTTCATGTGTTTATTGATAGTTTTTATTTCATCATGTGAAATATGCCTATTCATGTCCCTGGACCATTTGTTGATTGGAGAATGGTTTGATTCTTTGTAGATTTGATTTAGTTCCTTATATATTTGAGAAATTAAATCTTTGTCAGAGAATTTTGTTATAAAAAATGTTCTCCCAGTCTGTTGCTTTCCTTCTCATTTTTGTTGCATTGGTTTTGTTTGTACAAATACTTTTTGATTTGATATAATCTAAGTCATTCATTTTTACATTTTGCAGTGTTCTCTTTCTCTTATTTGGTCTTAATTTCCTTTCTTCCCCACAGCTCTGAAAGATAGACTATTCTGTGTTCACCTAATTTATTTATCTTGGTATAGGGTGTAAGATGTTGATCTAAACCTAATTTTTCCCAAACTGTTTTCCAATTTTTCCTGCAGTTTTTGTCAAATAGTCAATTCTTATCCCCAAAGCTGGGGTCTTTGTGCTTATCAGACATTAGCTTGCTGAGGTCATTTACCACTAATCTATTCCATTAATCCAACCTTCTGTCTCTTAGCCAGTACCATATTGTTTTGATGGTTGCAACTTTATAGTACAGTTAAAGATCTGGTACTGCTAGGCCACCCTCCTTCATATTTTTTTTCATTATTTCCCTTGATATTCTTGATCTTTTATTCTTCCAGATGCACTTTGTTATAATTTTTTCTAATTCAATAAAAAGTTTTTTGATTGTTTGATATGTATGGCACTGAATAAGTAGATTAATTTGGGCAGGATTGTCATTTTTATTATATTAGCTCATTGTACCCAGGAACAATTAATATTTTTTTCCAGTTAAGATCTCTTTTTAATTGTGTGAAAAGTGTTTTGTAGTTGCATTCATATAATTCCTGGGTTTTTCTTGGCAAATAGATTCTGAAATATTTTATATTGTCTAGAGTGATTTTAAATGGTGTTTCTCTTTCTAACTACTACTGCTGAGTTTTGTTAGAATATATATATATATATATATATATATATATACTGATGATCTATGTGGGTTTATCTTGTACCCTGCCACTTTGCTAAAGTTGTTAATTATTTCTACTAGTCTTTTAGTTGATTTTCTGGGATTCTTTAAGTATACCATTATATAATCTGCAAAGAGTGATAGTTTAATTTCCTCGTTGCCTACTTTAATCCCTTTAATTTCTTTTTCTTCTCTAATTGCTATCACTAGCATTCTAGAACAAAATTTAAAAACATGTGATAATGGACATCCTTGCTTCACTCCTGATCTATGTGGGAAGACTTCTAACTTGTCCCCTTTGCAGATGATACTTGCTGCTGGTTTTAAATAGATACTGTTTATTATTTTGAGAAATGGCCCTTTTTCCCCCTGTACTTCCTGGTGTTTTCAATAGGAATGGGTGTTGCATTTTGTCAAAGACTTTTTCTGCATCTATTGAGATAATCATGTGATTTCTTTTAGGTTAATCATTCATATAGTCAAATATGTGGATGGTGCTAATCCCAACTCTGTTAACAGGCAGCTGAGTGGCTTAGCAAATAAACTTATGGACTTGGAAATCAGAAGACCTGAATCTTAACCTTGCTTCAGACACTAATTAACTGTATGACCCTTGAAAAGTCTTATTTTTTTTATTCTTCATTGTAAAATTAGGTACTTGGATTTGTTGACTCGAGTTCTGTTTTTAGCTTTAAATCATTGTTTCTGTGATCTCTATCCTAAAATAAGGATACATGTAGTATCTTATTTGCAAAATTGTTAGGTTGAAATGAGATAATATGTGTTAAAATGTAAAATGCACTATTTCCTCCATGAGCTTTTCTCGAGTGTAAATAATATACGTCTTATTTCACAATATGACAAAGTTAGAAATATGTATTATATAATAATATATGCAAAACCCATATCATATTACCTGCCTTCTTAGAGAGAAGGAAGTTGTGGCAGGAAGAGAGAGAACATAGATTGCAAAATATAAGAAAATGAATATTAAAAAATTATATTGGCATCTGGAAAATATAATTTTAAAAGAAAAATACAATTATACTTTATAATAGTATATAAATATTTATAAAATAATTTGTTGTAAAATAGAAAATATTATACAAACATCACTTATTTAGCTTATAAGTACAATGTTCTAAAAGTTGACTGTGGGACATATTCACAATAGCTTGAAGATCTGTTTACACAATCATAATTTTAATTCACTTTTCTGGTGAAATGTTGGGTAGTTAGACCCTAATTGTAGTAGTCCAATGGAAAGTTTGAAACTGCTCTTAAATGTGAAATATATTTAAAAAGTATTACAATTACTGATCTTTAACCTATAGCTATTAGGTTTATGGCAAATTATGAAGGTAAAAAAAATCACCACGAACCATTTTTAATAGTATTTTATTGGTAAAAATTTAATTCAGTGGATTCAATATGGCAGAGTACTAGGAATCAATTTGGTGAACTCCTCCTCAGATAATCCACCTTACAAATCTCAAAAGGTTACCAAATTGAATTCTAATTAACAAATCCAAGAGAAGTCACAGTGAGTCCTTTTTACAATCTTACTCGGCATTTAGAGACAGAAAGGGAATAATTCAGACTCTAGATATGGGATTAGGCAGAGGATACACTTCAGGGAGCACTCCAGGTGCCCAGGAAGAAACTGTGTACCACCCTAAGAGGAAGTATAAAAACTATACTGGGGCATCTATAGATTCACACCCAGACACCGTGATGGGAATTGGTACCACCTGTCAGTTTTATTTTATTAAGATGAAAATTCTTTGGAGTCTGTATATTAATTCATAATTATTTATTAAATAGTGAAAGCAAGTTGGAGAGAGAAAAGGCATATAATCACACGGCTAGTTCCCTAGCTAAGCTGAGGTTGCCACTCTCTGTATGTCCCTATTTGTCAAGAAAGAGAGAGCTACTTGGTGACAAAAGTAAAAGGTGCTTCCTAAGAAAAGAGCCTGAGCCACTTCAACCCATAACGTGTATCCCCATTGACATCACTTTTTCTAGGTCTCCCTGTTTGGACAGACTTGACCTCATTCTGGGCCAGAGGGTAGTCTTCTGGATGCCAGTACTCATGTGGGACAGGAGGCAAGTGTCTCCCAGGATGTCAGGATCCTCCTTATACAGATAAACCTCAGACCTTGTTTTTAACCCAACTAAAGTAGGGGTGGGATAAGACCAAAATAGATTTTCAAAACTTTCCTTTGAAAAGGGAAATAGTAATACAGCTTTATGTTAAATTCTCACAGTTAACTCTACTGTGGAAATTCAACACATCTGTAACCCCTTTTTTGGCATCCTGATACATCTTTTTTGATTTTAAAGCAAAAGATTCTAAGTGGGTAGAGCCCTCCCTACCATGCTAGGTGATGTTATAACTGGTGCTTTGTGGCCAGTCTAAAGACGTTGTGGTGAGGTCTAGCATCTGGAAGATTTGCTTCTTGCCTGGACTGAGGCCAGAATCCTCAAAATCAGAGAGGTTTGGGAAAGGGATGTCAGAGGAACAATTAGGAATGGAATTAGAGTGAGTGAGGAAAAAAATTGGAAAAGAAATGAGAGATATGGAAGAAAGAATTGGAGTAGTGGAGGAAAGTGGCTCTTCTTGTTTCAGAAACTCAGATAGAGGAGGTGGCTAGGAGAGTGCTGGCATGCACAGTCTGCCTCAAGGCTGGCTAAGGGAGCAGTGGTGTGTGCTCAAGGACTAGCTTGGAGCTGGCACCTAGCCCAGGAAGTAGACTGCTAAGGGAACAACTGGCCACACATGGCTGGTACCTTTCTTTTAGCCACTTTTTATTATTTAATAAATACTTATAAATTAAGATTCATTCTCCAGAGAATTTTAATCATATCATTACCCAGTTCTGAGCCACAGATCTAGGGTAGAGTGATAAGGGGAAATGGTTATAGCCAAGGAAATTTGTAGGATGTCCTTTGCAGGATGCTGGGAAAAAACAATGTTCAGGAGTCACTAGCAGGTTAGAAATTTGTAGAGATCAAATCAGCGAGGCCATAGACTTTGTCTGAAATAGATTACTTTGGTAGCACTGAAACTTTTTAGGTTTCCAATCTGCCTCTCAGACTTTGGAATAACATAACACTCAACTACCTCTAAAAGAAGTAAGAGTAACCACCTAGATCTTACCTCTAAAAAAGTGCTACAGAGCCCAGACATAATATCTATTCAAAGTCCAAGTGAAGAAGTGATTAGAAGGATAGGAAAAAACAAAATCCAAAACAAACAATTAAAAAAAAACACTAATGAGCTGTTAGAGTGGCAGGTATGCTCAAGACAATAATGCAGAAAAGAATGATTTTAAAAGATCTATAAGCAAAGCTTCAGAGAAAAACACATTGTAAATTAAAACTCAACTAGAATTCTTAGAAGAAATAAAGCAAGAGCTTTAAAAAAAGATTTAAAACATTATTATTAATGGGGTTAGAGTGTTGAAGAAAAATTTAAAAGAAATGAGAGACATGGAAGAAAGAACTGGAAATGGAATGTTGTTTGGCACAGGAGGTACAAAACCTTGTTCAAGCAACAAACTCCCTGAAAATTCAACTAGATCAAATTTAAGCCAATGATTTAATGGAGTAATGAAATATTAAGACCGTCAAAGACTGAAAAAATAGAAAAAATGTAAAGTATATCTTAACAAAAACAACTGACCAGAAAAATAAATTAAGGAGAAAAAAAACAACTAAGAATAATCATACTATTAAAACTATGATAGAATAGCCTAGACATAATATTTCAGAGACAGTTGGCCTAAGATCTTAGAATAAAGATGAAAAGTGGATAAAGAAAGAATCTACCAATCACTTCCTGATATAAATCCTCAAATGAATACTCTCAGGAACATCATAGCTAAAGTCCAGATTCCAGGTCAAAGAAAAAAATACTGCAAGCAGCCAGAAGGAAAATATGCAAGTTCTGAAGAGTTACAGTCAGGATTACACTTGATTTAGCAGCCAATACAATAAAAGAAGGAAGAACTTGGAATATGATATTGCAGAAGGCAAAAAATATGGGCTTGCAGGCAGAATAACATGTCCAGAAAAACTCAGTATGAGACCTTTAATAAAATAAAGGGCTTCCAAATATTCCTTAGGAAAAGACCAGAGCTGCAGGAAATTAAAAAATAAAATAAATCTTTGTAGTAGAAATACAGGAGTCAGGAGAAACAAATAAATACAAAAATAAACATAAATGAAAAATGATAAAAATAAAACAAAGATAAGCTACTTACATTAAATATGGAATGATGATAACATATGTTCTTTACAAGAAATCTAATTAGATAAGTCCTGAGAATTTATACCTTGCTGATCTTAAGAAAGGAATAGAGGGAGACATGAATACACTGATTAAGTGGAGGTGGGTAGGAATGGAGAAGAAAGTTGGGAAAATTATCTTATATAATAAGGATAAACAAGTCAATATTTCTACAAACAAGGGGTAGGAACTTCACTCATATGAGAAGATAAAAACAAAAGCAATAATACAAAAGAAATACATTGAAATTCAACAGTGAAATAGGAGGGAATATGGAGAAAGGATGAGAAGGAATTTTAAGGAGAGTAGTTTAAGGGAGATATTACTAGTCTCACACAAAACTAATTGTAAGGATATATAAAAATATTTATAGCTCTATTTGAGGTAAAAAAGAATGGTAATATGAGGGGTGCCCATAAATTGGGAATGAATGAATGAATTATCTTTTGTAAAGATGAAGATCTTGTGCTAACCTCTCATCAGCATAATGATCAATTAGTTTTTCAGAGAACCAATAAGAAACCTTGCTACCCTCCTCCTGAAGAAGAGGTGAGGAACTCAAAATATAGAATGAGAATTTTTTAAGGACAGGATTAATGTGAAAATTTGTTTTGATTGACAGTATATGAACATAATGAGTTTTATTTTTCTTGTCTTCTCAATGGGAGGAGTAGGAAGAGAAGTAGATGTATCTTAGCTGATTAGACAAACATGTATACATGTGTATACACACATATGTGTGCAAATATGTGGGTACATATGCATATAAATATAAAGCTTAATGGGAACTATATATGCAAACACCCATATAAATCAATCATAGTCTATTTACCTCTTCTTGCACATCATCATCTCTCCTCCAAAGTAATTGAAAAAGAAATCCAGAGAGTGCATCCCAAGATCAAGTACATAAAAATGACTAGAGAGAAAAGTACCCAAGAATTGTCCTCAGTCCCAAGAGAAGACTAAATAAAAGAAAAATGAACTTTGATTGAAGAAAGATTCAGGCTAGGTATTAGTAGTACTATCTTAATCAGTAGAATGATAAATCATTTAAAATATTTTATTTTTCTAGATTACATGTTAATACAATGTTTAATAATCATTTTCAGCCTATGTTCTCTCCCTCCCTGTCATCCTTACTCATCCCCAAGATGAAAGGTAATATGATATAGACTGTACATATGTTAACATACAATATATATACCTATGTTTGTCTTATTGTAAAAGAAATATGTAAGAAATTACACTAAAGAAAAACTCATGGAGGTATTATATAGTGAAGAAAGATATACTTCAATCTGCATTAAGACTCTGTTGGTTCCTTTTAAAGCAGGGGATAATTTTTTTTCCTCATGAGTTCCTTGGAACTGGGAGAGCCTTGCATTGCTGCTTATAGTTAAGTTATTCAGAGCTGATTACCATACATATTGCTGTTATTATTTCTAAAGTTCTTCTTGTATGTAAAATTCTTCTTCACTTTGGATCTCTTTGTATAAGTCTTTTCAGAATTTTTTATCATTTAAAAAATTTAATGGCATTATAGTATTCCTTTGCATACATCACATTTTTTTTTTGCATTCATACATCACAACTTGTTGAGCCATTCCTCAATTGATGGACATCCCTTTAATTTCTAGTTCTTTGACAACAGAAAAAGAGCTGCTATAACTATTTTTGTACAAGTCTTCCTTTTCCTCTCTTTTAACTCTTTGGGATATAGATCTAGTAGTGGGTCAAAGGGTATTCTGAGTTTGTGACCCTTTGGTCATGGTTCCAAATTGCTCTTCAAAATGGTTGTATCATTTTACAGCTCTGCCAATGGTATATTAGTATCCCAATTTTTCTACATCCTCTCCAATCTTTTTTTTTTCAGATTAGCCAGTCTGATGTGTGTGAAATGGTACCACAGAGTTGTTTTTATTAGTGTTTCTCTTGTTCATGGTGATTTGGAACATTTTTTTCATAAGATTAAACATAGTTTTAATTTTTTCATTTGAGAATTTTTGTCAGTTGGAGAATGCTTGGCATTCTTATAAATTCGACTCAATTCTCTACATATTTGAGAAATGAGGAAAATAATTTATTATACTGAGTTATTATAAATCAGTTATATATGTTTTTATATATGAGTTAGAGTCAAGTTAAAAAGCATTTATTAAACACTTAGTATGTGCCAGGAACTGGGCTAAGTGTTGAGAATAAAAAAAAAGTTGAAAAGAAAGACAATTTCTGCCTTCAGGGTGCTTTCATTTCAATGAGAAAATCCCTTTAGAAAGAGCTAAAAGTGAGAGGTGGCAATGAAGGAACCCACTATTGTAGATAAAGTGTGGGAGAGTCAAGAGTACAGCCTGGAGAGGAATAAAGACATGACTGGCCTGGGTTTACTTAATATAATGAAGATTCTGGGAGGAACCAGTCAATCTGAGGGAAAGGCCAATGTGGAGTAGGGTATTTCCAATATGCAGAAGAGTAGAAAAAGCTTCCTGGGTCAAGAGATTTCTGGAGAATTTAGAGAAAGGCAGGGGTAAGAAAGGTGTTGAAATGAGAGGGGAAAGAATTACAAAATCATGAGAAACATAAATCTAAGAGTTGGAAGAGGTCCCAGAATCTACTTTGTTCAACCCACATATAAACAAAAGCCTCCTCTATCACATGCCAAAGAATTGATCATTCAGTTGTTGCTTCAACTTTTTTTCCTGTGAGGAAACCCATTACCTCCATATCAGCCAATTTCACTTTTCTTATCCCTAATTGTTAGCTTAAATCTGTATTTCTGAAACTTCCACTTATTGTACCCAGTTTTCTTTTTTATGGCAATATAACCAATATTAACCTTCTTCCACATGATAGCCCTTTTAGCATCTAAATGTAGACTCTGTACCCCCACTTAATTCTGCTTGCCAAGCAAATATCCCTATTTCCTTCACTAATACCCAAATGGCAACCCCAGAGGCCTCTTTACTCTAACCTAGACATTCTGGTAACTATAAATGCCCCTCCCAAAATTCCAAAAATAAAACTGAATGCAAACTTTTCTTTGTGACATGGACAGCTAAGAACACAATAGGACCTCTATATTATGTTATGCCTTTCATAATGCACCTTAAATTTGCTTTCTCCATATTGTATTATTGCTGAATCATATATATATATATATTTAATGCTCAATATAGTTGAACATTACATATGTACATATACCCACATATGCATATATACACATACATACACACATATAAAAGTATGTGTCTATATATGTACATATGTCCCCAACAAAAGCTGGCATGGTTTTCTTTCCCTATGAACTATTCTGCATTCAAAACCTTCCAGTGTCATTTAATAGTTGTATGACCATGGACAAGTCAATGCTCCTTTTGAGGAGTTCTAATACTAAGTATCAATAAATAATTACTTTGCTTTATTTCCCTCGCTAGTGGAAATTCTCAGCAATTAGACAGAAAATTTGATTTTCTCGATGACCCAGAGAAACACTACCTTCCTTCTCCACTGGCTCTTTTAATGCTAGGAGGACCAGATGAATCAATTTCATTGATTGATGCAAAAATTTTAAAATATTTTTTCACAATTATACAATACTTTATGACAGTTTCTTCTATATATGTAAATACACTTTAAACAAAAATAGTTGCCTAAGGACACATCCATCTGCATCAAATGATATCTTAGAGAAACCAGTTTTTTTTAAGAGCATATGACTGATACCAAAATTGAATATAGTTTTTTGTAATTATTTTTAAGGAAATAAAGAAAGTGATACAGGCTCTGCAAAAGGGAAAGAGAAAATAGACAGGAAGTCTGGAGTTTCACTATTGTATTTCTCAGCAAACAGAAAAGAGCTCATCTCTTCCATTTTTGTTTCTGCTGCAAGTTCAAGGTCATGGTAGCCTTGAAGATATCATCAGTGGTATTGATGGTCTACAGAAGCAGCTACTCCCCTGCCCTCTCCTCTTTTCTCTTTTTGTTTTCTATTCCATTGATGTTGGTTGGCACAGAGTCTGTATCATCACATTTGAAGCCAATTGGGCTTATGGACAGTGAAGAGTCTAGGGGCCTTCCCCCTCACCATTAGTCAACATTTTAGCTTCAGCTTCTCTTTTTCTATGAATCAGAAGTATGCTTTACAGGCTACCACCCTCCTTTTCCCATTCCCTATTGATGGAGAATTTGTACTTCTTCTTGCTTTTCTCAAAATTTCATCTCTGGCTTACTTGGATAAGAATACTCTGAGGATTTGTGCCTTTCATTCAACAGATATATATCCCAGTTTCCTTAAAATGCCTTTGGTAAGAAGTTGTAAATACATTCTAGAATTCTGCTAGGAATCAAAATCAAGTTCATTAGCCTATAGGTTTTTAGTATCTTGCCCTTCCTAAAAATCAGAGAAATGTTTGTCCTTCTGCAGTCCTATGGCACTAACCCTATGATCCAATTTTTTAAAATCACCCAGAAATTTTATCTGCCATTTCTTTTATTGTATTGGGAGGAAGTTTGTCTGGGCATGGTCACCTTGAACTTAATGAGGATGTCTTGGTTTTTTCTTCCTATCTCTTTACTTAGTGTTAAATTTTAGCTCCTATTTAATCAAATTTAATGTGTCATTTCTAATCCAAAGGTCATTCTCCATGGCAGAAAAGTTTGAAATGAAACAATAATCAAAGAGCTCTGCTTTATTCACTTAACCATGACTCTCTGCTTCCTCAAACCATAGCAGCAACTCTATCTTATTTACCCTCTTCCTTAATATTTTTAAACAAGAGTCTTTTATCGCAAATGCATCTTGTCATCAAATCCTTCTCGAATCCACCTCCCCCTTTTTCCCTTCCAGAGCCTCCTAAAATTTAACCTTTCCAACAACCCACCTGCTTGAGCTCTCAGTCTTTAAATTAATTCAAAAACTTTTGAAACATCAAAATCATCTTTAAAATACCTTTTCTTTGCTGAACTTGTTGACTTATTTTTTGTCTCTCATTTCCCACTCTTTATCCAGGCTCCTCCTATGAATCTACTTTTAGAGAATTCACCTGAGGAAAAAATATATTTGACTCATAAGACAAGAAGCTTAATGAAATGATTTGTTGATATCCCTTCTATATTTTTAATCACATGATTGTATCTCTACAAAAGACTACAATTACCAGTGTATTTGAAGAAAGTCTGGAAGAAAATTTACAAATCAAATGTCATTGAAGAATTCATGAATTCAACAAAAATTTAACTTCCTTGTGTTAGAGTATTATCAGCAAAATACATTAATTAAACTTTTAAATTAATTATTAAATTTAGTTAATTAAATTAATCAGAAGCATTTATTATACATTATTTATACATTTATTACCTTCTGGTATACATTGATATACATTTATTATATATTATACATTTACTAATACCCATTAATCTATTACAGATCACTATTAAAATCTTCACCCAGGAGACTTCAAAAATAATATTAAACATTTATGAGAATTTTCCCTTTTCACACCCATTGGTTAATAAGACTCTACAAAGTAGAAAAGATGATAAAGGCAAATAAAATACAGAGAAAGCTATAAGTTGCCTGAATAACCTACAAACCAGATAAACCAAAGTTTAGTAGTGGCTGAGTGTGCCTGGATATATGTAACTCCCAGAAACACACACACACACATACACACACACACATACACACACATTTAATTGGAGAGTTGTCTCTTTTTCCTACATGATGCCAAATATCTGGTTATTTGGAAACATGGCTGGCTTTTTCATTTTCCCACTGGATATTTGGCAGCATAGAGATACAGTTTATAATTTAAAAAACAAATTCTGTCAGAACTCTTAAGTTCTGTGCTGAATACTATTATACAATAGACACAAAAGAATAGCTAAAGTATTCTCTTTTCTCTGTGGCCGAGCAGACATAATGACTGGCAGACATTTGTGGCAGGACTTTACCAGACATCATGGGCATGAGTTTAATAATGTTGGAATTGGTTCCAAGCTGGGAAGCTTCATCAAAGTATTTTTTTCATGACCTTTATTGCTGCCATATTGAAAGATGAAAGTCTCTTCCACTGGCTACTAGATTCACATCTAAAAAGCCTTCCAATTAGCTATCCATGGATCAGGTACTACCTTGTAGACTTATCTTTAGCATCTTCTTTGAACTTCTTATGCATTACCAGTACAGCTGTGGAACAAAAGCTTTTGGCCAAATGATAACAGGCTTCCTGCTAACACACAAAGCTATAACCAAAAATCTTTGCACCTGAGTAAGTACCAAAAATCACACCTGGGACAAGTGGCATGGAGCCCACTGGCAGTGGAGGGGTGAAGGTGGGGACAAGGCAGGACACTACCAAATGAGTTGGGGGATAGAGACCCTGAAACTCTCAAATGAAGCTGATGCTGGAAAGGCATTTGGCTAAGGGTGGAGGAAACAGGAAAGGAAAGAAGTTCATGCCAGCCACCATATGGTAGCCTCCTATTTGCCTAGTTATTTTTGTTAACTGGATTTTGGTACTTGGTGTTTTTTGTTAGTTCATTTGTTTTTTAATGTTGCTAAAGGACAGCAAATTACAACAGTGTGCTCTTAATTGAGAACCGAAGGGCAAGCCACAACATCTCTACCCTAGATATGGCTCTGGAAGTACTTGCCTAAGGTTCAGAGGTCAAAGATAATTCAAATATCATGGAATTGGCTAGTCTTTCTGGAGTTTGATATATTCTCTGGCTCCCTGTGTATTTCTTTCTCTGTCTCACTTCTAATTCATTCTGTCTCTATCTCTCTGTGTCTCAGATTCTGTCTCTGTTGCTATCTGTACATCTGTCTCTCTCTCATTGTGCTGTCTATTCCTAATATTTCAGAAACATTAGATACCTTAACATTTACACAAATGTTATCATAACTTTTCCCTAGGAGCCTGATACATTTTTAAGATTGGGAGATTATAAAGTTGGTTCATCAGCCTCTGACAGTGATACTTTGATGGTCATTTGGTACTCTTATTATTGTACAATATTTAAAAAGTATTATTCTACTGCTGAATGATCCTCAAAGACAGGGATGGATGAACAGTATCAAAAGAAATAAGATTCATTCTGAATATTAAGCAAAATTGGAATTTTT
Source organism: Gracilinanus agilis (assembly GCF_016433145.1). NCBI lineage: Eukaryota > Metazoa > Chordata > Mammalia > Didelphimorphia > Didelphidae > Gracilinanus > Gracilinanus agilis. Next base: position 284,492,677 of record NC_058132.1, on the reverse strand, counting down.
CTTCCTTAAAAAAGAAATAGAGCTAGTGAGCTTGGGCACCTGCTACTCAGAGACTACTCCCTCCCTCCAGATGGGCACGTGCTTCCTTTTTTTTCTGGCTACTCAAAGGTTTCAGAACCTTGTCATTTTTTACTTCCACTACTATACTCCACCCAAAGTGGAACAGTCCAAAATTCTTTTTCATGTTTCATTTCTCTTTGGGACTGGACTGAGAGTCTCTTAGCACCACAGCTGCCTTTTAGGACAAACATTGGGTCATTAGGTCTTCTGCTTTGCAAACTTTCTGAGGTCATGGTGTTTTGCCCCCAGAAGTCACTTAATCCATGTTAAGGATGGTTTGCTTTGGTTGAAATCAATCAGCAAAGTAATGCTTTCACATACACACACACACACACACACACACACAGAAATTCTTATTTATCTATCTCTTCCTTCCTAGAAGTCTAACCCTAAAGAGACAATATTAATTTCCAAAAGAGATAGTCCTAAAAGGGGTGCATTTCAATAAGACATTTATGTACTCTGTGTTATGCTGAAAAATTATGCCCCCTAGGTTGAATTGTCCAGTGGAAGTTCTCAGTCTTTGTGGCATCAACCAATCAATCAAAATGAATTTATTAAACCTTTATGAAACATTTATTTTCATTCATTTATTCAAACATTATAAACTTTCTTTCTGCTATGAATTTTGTTTGTCATTAGATATAAAGACAAAAGCAAAAAGAAATCCCACTCAGAAAAAGCAACTATTCCTCATGGTGGATATAGGGCTGGACTTGGAAACAAAAAGACATCACTTTAAAACTAGCCAAAGACATCAGACACTTACTAGCTGTTGGATCTTGAGCAAGTCATTTAATCTCTCTCTGACTCAATTTACTCCTCTATAAAATGTGGATTAAAAATAGAAGCTATCCTCCCACACTTCAGGGCTCTGGTAAAGATAAAATGAGATAATATTTGCAAAACACTATGGAAACTTTAATTGGTCTATGTAAATGCTAGCTATTTTTATCATAATCATTATTATTATATTTCAATTAGAGATACAACATGCATTCACATACATAAAAACACATAAAAATCAGTTGAAGATAGTCATGGAGCCTATCCTGATCCTCACTATGAGCTATGCAGATCAGGAAAGGCTTCAAGAAGAAGGTGAAATTAGAGCTAAATCCTCCAACAGGCAGAAATGAGAAGAGAGCATATTTCAGGAAAGAGGCACAATTATTACAAAAACATGGATATAGATGTATTACGTGTCTTCAATCGCAACATGGGCAATATGGAAATATCTATTATATAAAAACCCTGATATAATCTATATCAGACTTGGAGAGGGAGGTATAGAATCTAAATTACAAAATGTCAGAAAAAATTTCATAATTCATTTCTGCTCTATTTGAAATAATCAAATTTAATTTTAAAAAAACATGGATATATGAGATTAATTTATATATGTGAAAAATAGCAAGATGGTTGGTTTTCCTGGAATGTAGACTTCATGGAGGTGAGTAATGCATAGTACCACACAATGAAAAGTAGATGATCAGGTTGTAAAATTTTTTAGATGCCAAATAGAGGAGTTTGTATTTAATCGTAGAGATGGTAGGGGATCAATAGGGACTACTGTATATTGAGGTGACATGTTCAAACCAGTGATTTAGGGAAAACCCATTGTTAATCTTGTGAATAATGGATTGGAGTGTGGAGTATTTTGGTTCAGGGAGATCAATTAGGAAGATATCATAAGAGTCTAGAAAAGAGGTGATGAGGGCTTAAACTAGTACCTTTAACTGTTAAATGGTATGAGTGGTGAAGATGGGATGGGTATGAGATATACTGGTGATTTAAATTATCATATTTGACAATTGCTTGGATATATGGAATGAGCAGTAATGGGAAAGCTAGGATGATCCTTAGATAGTACATTTGGGTGACTGGAAGAATATTGACAGCACAAAGAGAAATAGCCCATCTACTTCAGTAGGCAATTATTATCTATTAGGTTGGAGAAAAAAAGGATTAGATATTTAAAAACAGAATTATAATATGTATATACATATAACATAATTTATGTTAGAATAAAGAACTTATAATTCATATAACCTATGTGTGATAGATGACATAATTAACTATTTTCAAAAGGATTATTTATTTTTTAAGGAATATTGAAGAATTCTTTCTTGAGTCTCTACATTATTCTGGTATAAATAATATGTGCTTATCCAGTCTTTGTTGTTTAGTCATTTTCAGTCATACCTGACTTTCATGACAACATTTGGGGTTTTTGTGTGAAAAATACTGGAATGATATGACATTTCTTTTTCTAGCTCATTTTATAGATGAACTTGCCTAGGATCACATAGCTACTATGTGTCTAAGGTTGCATTTGAACTCAGGTCATCCTGACTCCAGGCACTCTGTTCATTTTGCCTTCTATTACCTCATATAGATACCTCTAGTTTCAGTCGTGCATTTGGATGAGGTTACATGTTTCTTCATTTCTTTTCTCTGAATATCCAAATTATTGCCTTCTTGTTTTGCTTTTTATTTGATTTCATTTATGTATATCTTTACTTCTGTCTTAGAATTAATACTGTGTATTGGTTCTATGGCAGAACAGCCGTAAGGGCAAGGCAATGGGAATTAATTAAAAAAGTATCTGAAGTCAAATTTGAACCCAGGTCCTCCCATCTGTAGATCTGGCTCTCAATCAACTGAGCCACCTAGCTGTCCCTGCTGTCCCTGCTTATTTATTTATTCCTGCTTGGGTTTGCAGGAGACACTTTTTAGAGTGATGTGATAAAGACAATCATTTTAACTTTTGAAGGTATTCAAATCTTGATTGGCAAAAACAAACAAATAAATAAATGCTCTTAATGGAAAAAAAATCTTGATTGGAAAATCCTTTTAAAGTAAATTTGAAAATCTCACTATTGCAGGAAAATAACTTTTTATTAAATTTACAGTCTACTGGTATCAAGGAAACTCCCTTCTTTTCAGCTTGAATCTAGTTTATGAGATAGGGTCAAAGACATCCCTTGTGGCAGGGATTTGCTAGTAAATGTTTAACAATGGGCTCTGTGGAGGAAAAAAAGAAAACTCAAGATAAATTTTTAATTTTTTTCTACATTATAAATCTTTTCTCTACTACTTTCTAAAGTCTAGATAATTTGCAAAATGATAAAAAAAAATTAAACCTTGATTCGTTGTACTTGGTTTTTGTTTCTGTTTCTGTTTTTTTTTTCCAAACTGGTTCCAGGAAATCACTACCTGGTTGTGTTTGGAGCAAGGTAAGAGGGTTATTACTAGTCAAATCTCACTCTTCCTACAATAGTGTTTTTAAAAAAAAACAAAATTGAAGTAAACAAAAAAGAATGGGTATTGGGGAGTGTGGAGGAAAGGTGCCATTCTATTCCCCTGAATAGTTATTTCAGGGTGCACTGATAGCATGACTACATGATACTGCAGAGATTTTATAGAAAAAAATAGATGGAGACATCTCCCCTATGTCCACAACCTTGAGTCAGTGTTCAAAGCCAGCAGCTTCCAAGTCCATGAAGATTGTCTAAAGAGTTCTTTTTGAGAGATTGTAGAAATGACTGGACAGAACTGTGAGTGGGGTGAAGGCATTATTACAATGAATAGAGAAGAGACTGTTATTGGTAAATCACTAGTGAAGATTTGAGAGTAGGAAGAGTCTTTAGTGACCTCTTAGTCCAGAGGAGGGTGTCAAACACATGGCCCACAACGCTTTTGAGGGCAGCAAGGACCAGATTAAAACATAATTGGGAAATATTTTCAAAAATAAATAAAAATACAATAAAATGGGTAATATTTCACTTTTAAACTAAGCCAATAAGCAGCCCCTGGGGATTAATGTCTTCCTTTTCTATTAGATTTTGACACTACCAATTTACTCCAGTTCTGTCATTTTATGGATGAGCATCATTGGATCATAGAATTAGCACTTGAAGTGACCTCAGATGTTGACTAGTACACTTTCTGTATATTTATGTAACTATTTATATAAATTCTAAAAATTATAATAGATTCATATGAGATATATTTAAATGTAAAGGTATGTATTTAAATAGAGTATGAACATATGTGTATATTTTGATATATTAACATACAATATTACTATTAATATATTGAAAATGTTAAAACTTTTATTTGGTGTTTTATTAATATTGTATATTAAATCACATTCCAATTGGAAACAATAATAAATGTAGAGGATTTTAGCTTTGGGGCGAATTAAAAAATCCAAAAGACTCATGGGTGCAGCTACATAGCTAATGACAAAACCTTGCATTTCCTAGGTTCCAACAGCAAGTCTACCTCATATAAGGACTGTCCACAATTGTTAATAAAGAGTAATTAGTCTGAGATAAAGAATAGAAAGGAAATTCTGAGGGTTTTTCTGGCAAGAGTATCAGTGAGGGTTCAGAGACCCAGCAGGTGAGAAAAAATGAAAAAAACAGACATTGTCAGGAAAGTTAGAAATGGGATCTGTGGCAGGATAATAGGAGAAGTAAGGTCTCATTGAGCCCAAGTTATGACATGCTTCCTGTAGGGTAACCAGGGGGCCTGGACAACTTTTGGAAGAGGCAAGGGAAAGTGGAGTCTCACTGGGAATGACATGTGATTTGCACATAGTACATATTTAATAAATCTTGATTAAATTTTGTTAGACACCGAATTAGAGCCTCGTTCTCCTAATTTTTAAATCTATTATATAACACAGCTTTCTTTTGATGTCTTAGAATTTCCTGAAGAACTCACTATCCTAAAAAACAACTTAGCCAAAATGAACAAATAAGTAAAATTGAATCACTTCTGAAATTATTGTAGAAAAAAAACACTTTGGAGTTTTCAGAATCATATTTAAATTTATTTGAATGTTATATGTAATATATACTTAATTATATTCAACTGTATTTTTAGTGTCACCTATCTTTATCACAATGACAAGTACAATTTTAAGGAATTTAATCTTTATAGTATTTTCTACTTGTGATAGTATTATTGTCAAGAGAATGTATTCATGTTATGCCTTTTTATGTTCTTGTTCAATCCTTGTCTGAAGGATGAAATATTAGACTTGTAACACTGCACATATGTTATGTAAATTATAGTAGCATTTTGTATTGCTTTGACCTTTATAATACTCTATAATTTGATTGGCTGACTACTCTAGTTCCCTGTGTTTACAGTTTTGCCCTTACTTGAATGGACGTGATGAGATGTTTGAGGCCAGCCAATCAAAATATAGAATATTGAAAAGGTCAAAGTAGGATAATATGTTTTCTTAAACAACATGTTTAGCTTTATGGGTGAAAGAATGTTTTATCATAGCAAAGAATCTCATTCAATACCTGTGAAATAAAATGCCTGTGAACAATAATTGGATTGCAGATGATTGAGATGAAGTCACCTTCAAAGGTATACTCACATCCAACTCCTAGAAGAAATGGAAGATTTAACTATTTCATCTGACTATGGCCTCAAACATTTAATTCCCAAGACAAAATTGTTGGTTTTTATATCAAGAGAACCTTTTTCTGGCAAGGTTTGATCACATCTGGTATAGCAAGCCCATTTTCAAGTTTATAGATTAGAAAAGAATACCCAAACAGATAATAAATAGTACAGACTTTGACACAGAGGGGGCCTCATCCTATGCTTACTGAAGCCATTTATGTACAAATATAACAATAATCACCATTCTGACATCATTATAATAGCATCAAACTACTTCAAAATCTCTAAAAGAATTCTATAATCTTTCCAAAACAGCAAAAAAGATCTAAGCAGCTGCATCGCATGCCCATTAATGTGGTCCATGTTAGAAACTACATGAAAGACACTAACAAGAACATTTATGACCAGACAAGGTAAAGAAATTATCCAGTAACAAAGATAAGGGAATAATAGACCAAATACTGCTTCAATACCTAAATGATCCAAAATGAGGGAGGAAGTATGGGCAATGATCATACCAAAATCTAATCAAATAATGCAACATAAGAATAGTTGATGCATATTTAATTTTATGGCATATGATGTATTTTCCTCATAATAACAGTGTAAGCATAGTAGTAAAGTTTTATTATGGCCATTTTTACAATGAGGAAAAGTGAGGCTCAGATATGCTGAGGGATTTGCCTTTGGCAACACAGCAAGTGAGTATCAAAGCCAATGTAATGTTTTTCTTAATTAATGAGCAATACCTAAAACCAAGAATTATCAACTACATAACTCAGCAGACCTCACCCATTGATACATTTTCAGTAGGTAAGATGCTATTTCTTTTTTTCCACCCTGTTTATCTTTTGCTAAGTGGTTTTATTCTTCCAATATTCATATCCTATTCTGCCTTGTGTTGCTCCACATTGAGCATTTTGTTAGTTTACTTCCTTTTGATTCCCTTTAAAAATGTAATTTTACATTAATAGAAATAATACTTTCCATTTATATTATACTTTAAGTAAAAAATCCTTCATATTTCTATCAATTATCTTAACAATTTCATAAATATGAAGGAATTGTCAAAGAGAAGTTGTCAGGGAACTCATAATCATCCACATTTTACATTTTAAAAAAAGTGAGACTGAGAGCTTAAATTGCTTCTCCAAGGGCATTTGTGGTAAAGTAAGATTTAGAATCCAGATTTTCTGACTTTATTGATTGTTCTACATTATAGTTTGTGACCTGACATTCATTTCAGCATAGCCTCCTTTAGAACTGTTAGTAAAGTAACTATCTTAGACTTCTCGTTTTTCAATAAAGTCAGAGGAAGAATAAAAGTGAAGAAAATAGGAATATTGAGAAATAAGCTAGTCAGCCTTCTCAGACTGGTGATTGGTGACTAAATCATCCTTCCCAAAATAATTTTTTTGACCCGAAACCATTCTTAGATGAAATATACCAACAACAATTTGGGGTGTGGGTTTATGTTATGGACTTATGTTCTATCAAGTTTGGAAAGTTTACATTTCTCCAAATGAATGGTTGTAGGTCATGTGAAGGTCTTTAGTTTTAAAAAAAATTCACAATGGACCACTAATCCTGTGGGAATAGCTAAAGTCATTCATTCCTTTCTAATCCCATCCCAACCCCCACTACAGATGCAGGTGCATGTGAACTGAACTATAGGAATCATTTGCATCTGCAAATTGGTGCCCAGAATGTGAGATTTCAGTGGAAACTGTGCTCTTTGGCAACTTTGCAATTTACATAGCCTTTGGTTATATGAAAGTTATTTTGCTTCCTCAGAGAAATCTCAATCAATTCTGTGGGCTGAGAACTCTAAGGGTGATGGGAAGTCATGCATTCCTGGTCCTTTCTGGGATTACTGAAGAGTTTGATGGTATGTGATTGGGAGTTCACCATGTTCAAGGCAGAAACAAGGGCAAAAAGGCCAAAAGAATGAAAAATAAAATGTCTTTCTCATGCCTTTTTCCTTTCTATTACGTTTCTTGAAAATAAAAGTCAAAAGCCATAGTTCCTGATCATCTAATATGTGAATAATATGCCACAAGATCTTTAAAATTTTATATTTTTTCATAGAATTTTTAATAATCACTTTTCTGAAATGTTGCAATTCATGATCTTCCTATTCTTCCTAGCCCTTTCCCCTCATCAAGACAACAAGTAATATGATAGGTTGTATGTGTTATCATGCAATACAGATGTCCATGCTCATCATGCCTTGAAAGAAGGCACATGTAGTTTATAGTAGAGAAAAATTCATGAAGGAAATAAAGTGAAGAATGGTATACATAAATCTACAATCAGACTCAATCATTTCCTTCTATGTTGGCAGATAGTTTTTTCATCATGAGCCCCATGAAGTTCTCTTATATCCTAATTTTGATGACAACAGTTATGACATCCACAATTGATCATTTTATATTGTTGCTATTATTGTGTACCACATTTTCTTGGTTCTGCTTACTTCACTTTGCATCATTTCATATAAGTCTTTTCATAATTTTTGTGACCATTTTGGTTATCATTTCTTATGGAACAATATTCCATTACAAGGTTACACTACAACTTGTTTAGTCATTCCCTAATTGATAGACTACTAGATGTGGTATATACAATATTACCCAAATACTCTTTCCCAGAAAGCCAGCTGCTATCTTTAGTATGAAAGACTGTAATTTTGGATGGCCAATAAAAATGTTTTCATTCAAAGGGAGTCAACAAAGTAACATCATTTTTATTTGTTCCTGTGGAGGACACCTAGGATATCTAAATATTTGGCATAGACTACTCTGCCACCTGACCACTTTTATAGTTCCTCATCAAGCAATGGTCATTGCTGAAGTGTGTGAAGATATGTTCAGCGGCTCTTTTTGTTCATTGCACAATCTGTTAATGGAAGAAGTATAATCAAAAAGAGTTTTTTCAAGCAAATGTTACCAAATATAGCCACATTTTCTATTTAACAGGTATGAAACATTCTCCTCACTTCATAAACAGGGAAGGAATTCAGGAAAGATGATAACATAGCTCAAGAATATTCTAAAACTCTTGCCACTCTTTTGTGTATAATATAGCAAAATATCTAATAATTTCTAATATGGATTCCACTAGAACAAAATTAATGCTAATTGCCATTTTCATAGTACTTTACAGTTTGCCCATTAACCATTTTTTCCCCTTACAACAATGATGTGTTACTATTGTCACTATTTTAGAGATGAGAAAAGAAATTGCCAGAAGCTAAATGACTTACTCTGTTTCAACATAGTTAATGAGTAACATAGCTGGAATTCAAACCCAAGGCTTCGAATAATTAGCCCAGTCCTTAAAGCTATTTTTATGACAAATTGAGAGTTAACAACAAAAAAGTTATTACTTAAAATATTTGCACAATGCTATTAATATGGTGATAATGTCCCAGAACTGGAAAAGCACTACCCTTGTCATGACTTCAAAACTAGCCATTGGGCAACTGTTTAATTCTACTTGCTGAAGTGGAAATAGGCTTAACATCTTCTGGCTTGTCCAGATCAAAAATCATCCCTGAAAGTGGGATGAAGGCCCTTTATCATAATTATGCCTTATTATGCTTTTGGATAGGGTAGCAGAATCGCTTCTTTGCTTCCAAAGGAGGGGAAGGAGCATAAGACTAAACTGAAGGAACCAATAAATAAAAAAAAGAAAAAAAGATTACTTTGTAGATTGAAGCCTGGGAAATACCCTTCTCTAAGTTATTTGTTCTTGGTTCTAAATATTGTTCAAAAAATTCCCATTAAGGAAATGAGATTTTCCTCTACACCCATATATATATATATATATATATATATATATATATATGTATGTATATTTTCCATATTATCATTTGGGAAACATGCACCAGATTCCCATCCTATGTGACTCCATGGAAACATTCCCAAAGACAAGAGGTGTGAAGGATTAGAATTTGACCTCTGACTAATTTCACCCCATGCCTTCACAACCTTGTGTGTTGGAAGCTTTTAGTGAATCCTCAAAAAAAAAGTCTTCTCCTGAGCAGTCAAATAGGAATAGACACATGAAGAGAGGACACAGTTTGTTTTCAGAAGACCCTGAGCAACCTAATGATGAAAGATGGTTTGGATTTTTGAAGCCACTCCCCTGACACGTGATTTTCTCCAATTCCCTGGCAATGCCAGTAACCATTTTAATTAGACTCTGAGGCAAGCAACATTGTGTCCATGGTAACAGGTATAAAAAGAACCCAAAAAAAACTGTGATAACTGAAAATGTGTTTAAATCATGATAAAAGGATTTAAACAGATGTTATTTTTTTAAAGTGTTATTTTAAAAAAGAATTTTAAAGGGCTTTTGATATGCAGGATTTATTTTTTTTATTATTTTGGATGTATCTTTAGAGAAAGTTTTCACTCCTTAAGACAGTAGTTCATGATTGCCATGGGTGAAGTGGGGTGCTTATATGACTATAGAGAAAAGAGATACCAAAAGGAAAACCCAACAGAAACAAACATCAAGAAATCTTTAGGGAGAAACTGAAAGCTAAGTGAGCTAAAAATGTGTTCCATAGTATTTAATGTGCTAAAATCCTGGATACATATACTATATGCTGAAGAGGGACAAGCCAATTAAGTAATTCTTATTTAGAATTTTGTCCAACCGTGGATACAATGTTGCTTGACCCACAATCTAATTCAGTTGTTTGGATTCTAGGTTATTAAATATTTAATTATGGTAAAACATAAAACAAAGAAAAATGCAAAATGACCCTCACTCCTAGGCAGCTTCCTTCAGATTCTCTTGATACACGGGTAGGATGAACAAAGAAGGAACAGAGAATACTAATTATTTTCAGCTATTAATAAACCCTAGTTTAACTGATGGGACCCTAAATGGTACCCTAGTTTCTAATGACCAAGAAGGTGACATTATATGGGAGGAATCAAATTCTATCAATATTGGTTTGGGTATCAATAAAACCAGAAGACAAAAGAAAGTTGTAGTGAAGGAACAGATGACTTCCTATTTTTCTTTGAAAAAATCCCATATAGAAGCTGGTAGAGTTAGTTTCATTGCACACTCAAGAGATACTGGGGAAGAGAAGAAAAGGGAAAGGAAAAGGAATATGTATTTGCATGGTGTCTAATGAGTGCTAAGTATTGTATGAAGTGTTTTACAAATAATATCTCATTTAATTTAATCCTCACAACAATCCAGTTATTTAGGTACTGCTATTATTCCCATTTTATAGTAAAGGAAAACTGAGGAAAACAGAGGTTAAGCGGCTTGGCCAGAATTACACAGGTAGTAAGTGTCTGAGGTTGGATTTGAACTGACTCTAGGCTTAGTACTCTAGAGTTAATGACAAGCATTATAAAAACAAACATTTAAAGTAACAAATAAATAATTTATCCTATAAAGTGGAAAATAGTTGTGATTCTTAAGACAATGAAGATGAGTTCTCATTCTATCCCTCCCTCTCCAGGACTTTGGGGAAATGAAAACCTCCTTGAGACTAATTTTCCTCATTTACAATTGAGCAACTTAGACTAGATCAATTCTAAAATCATCTATAGCTTCAAATCTATGGTACTCCTATAACTAAAGGGAATATTGTAGTACATAGGGAGGTGAATATTTTTTAATTGTAAATTCTATTTTTACCTTTAGTTCTAGTTTCTCTCCCTCCCCTTACCACTTCCCCTGAACTTTTAGAAGGTAAGAAATAATATGCATTATATGTATGAAGTAATATGAAACATTTCTACACCAACCATGTTCTGGGGGAGGAGGTAAGTAATAAAAATGAAGAAATGAAAAAAATGCTTCAATCTGTACTCTGATTCATTCAGTTCACTATCTGGAGGTAGGTAACAATTTTACTTAGTCTTTCACAATTAATTGTCATTACAATATTGTTACTATTTACATTGTTCTCCTGGTTCTGCCCATTTCATTTTGAACTGGGACATATAAATTTTTCTAGGTTTTTCTGAAACTATCCTCTTCATAATTTATACTATGATAGCATTTTACATATTCATAGGCTATAACTTGTTCAGACATTCTCCAATTAATGAGCATCCTTTCAGTTTCCAATTCTTTGACTCTAGAATAACAATATTTTTCCTGAATATCATTCCTTTCCCTTGTTTCTTTTGATCTCCCTAGAGATTAGACCTAGAAGTGGAGAAAAAGAAATACTTAAAATACAGTTCCCAAAGAATTCTTCATATTCTTAAAAATTCTCCTAAATAATGTATACATAGATTTTGATGACTTCAAGAAAGGATGTTTATGGACATAACAAATGTATTTTTTTAAAAATCACAAGTACATTACTATAAATAAAGACCTGAGCAAATAGCAAATTTGAAATTCTAAACTGCAGATCTGACCACATTACTCTCCTACTAAAACATCTTCAATAGCTACCTATTACCTGTAAAATAGCATACATATTCCTTAGTAAGCATCTGAGGCCCTCCCCAATGTGGTTCACAATTATCTTCTAGCTTTATTTCATGCAAATTTCCTTCATGTACTCTCATTTCACTTAAACTAGCCTCATAGAAATTATCTATAGGCACCATACCAATTACCATCTCTATGCTTCTGTGAAGGTGGCTCCCCATATACAGAATTCACTCCTTCTACCTCTTAAAATCCCTAGTTTTCTTCAAAATATAGCTCAGATGCCACCTCCTTACACAAAGCCTTTCCTGATTCCACCTTTGTTGGTTTTCTCTCACTTTTGATAAAATTTTGTATAACTTTAATTTTTTTGGAGGGATTGGGAATGTGGGGACCAGCAGAGACTAGAGACCGTTGCCTCTACTGTTATTTTGTCACTGTTGTTCAGGGGTAGGTTTCAGTCATGTGCAATTTTGTATAATCCTTTTTTTTTGGAGGTCGAATTTGCTGGTAATGATATTGGAATATTTTGCCATTTTCTTTTACAGTTAATTTTACAGATGAGGAACTTAAGGCAAGGTTAAATGATTTGCTCAGGATGACACAGCTAGTAAGTGTCTGAGATGGGATTTGAACCCAGGTCTACCTTACTCCAGACTTGGCAATCTATCCATTGTACCATGTAGCTGCCATTGTTATAGGTAAAATCTTATGTGGAAAAACAAAAAGAAAACCTTCTCTGCCAATACAGATGGGCAACTATCTAGTAGCTGAGTTACAGAAAGTTCTCCAGGTTTCTGGGTACAGGCAGCTGTGTCTTGGTGATTAAGAAAACTGAGCCTAAAGCCCAGAAGATCAAAGTTAAAATCCAGCCTCAGACATTTGCTAGGTGTATGATCTTAAGCAAGCCACTTAACCCTTCTTTGCCTAGGAGGCAACTAAGTAGCTCAGTGGATTGAGTTCTTGGGATGGAATTATAAAGATTTCAATTCAAATCCAACCACAGATAATTCTTATGTGTGTGACCCTGGGCAACTCACTGAAACTCTGATTATCTGACAAAAGCATGAACTGGAGAAAGAAAAGGCAGACCATTTTTTTTATGCTTGTCAAGAAAAAAAACCCATGGATATCTATGGTCCATGGAATCATGAAGAGTCAATGTGACTGACAACAACTGGGATCATGGGTTCAGTGACTTGCACAAAGTCAGCCACTGTGCATCAGTGGGAGGGTCTTCACCCAAACCAGCTTCCCAACTTTGAGGTAACCTCTCTTTTCATTCGATTATTTTGAATAGGCTTTGCATATACAAAACATCTGTGTACATATAGTCCACAAGTAGGAAGTATGCTTCTTGAGATCAGAGACTCTTCTTTTTTTGTCCTTGGACTCCAAGACTCAGATTTCCATGAACAAAACAGGAACTTAACATATTATTGTTTAATTGAGTGGAACTGAAGTGTTTTCACATTTCCAATTTGTTTCCTTTCTTACCTCTATATAATCTTTATGAGAAAGATTTACACAGAGGTTAAATATATCCAAAATGAAAATAGAAGACTACAATAGGTTGCCTTCATGAATAATGTAAATTAGTTAACACATGTAAAGCACTTTGCAAATTTTAAAGCTTTACACAATGTTATTCTTATTCAAATATTTAGCACTGTGCCTGACACATAGTAGGTACTTAATAAATATTGGTTAACTGACTGACTGACCATAGTGGATGATCAGGTCAGTCACAAAACTTACTGAAATGGGTAGCTAAATAAAACAAGGGGCTGATTTACTTATATTGATTGATTACAAAAAGTCATTTAACTAGTAAAGCAAAATAGACCTTTAAAAACCCTTTCCCAACATGGCGTCTTCCATCTAGATTAAGTTCATTCATGAATCCTTGATATATGCATCAACAAAGACAGCTTTTTTTAATGACTCTGATTATCATTATTACTGTTCAGTAGAGGTGTTCACCACCATCCTAGAAGATGTAATGTATAGAACCTAAAGAGAAGAAGAGCTTCTACTTGATGAGACTCTTCACATTTTCCTATTGGAAGGTACCATAACTACAAGTCACAGAAAACTCCACAACTTCTCCACAAAGGAAGAGCTATATAAATAAACAATACTTGTTAAGTTGTCCATGACAAGCCATTGAGTTAGCACAAATACTTTGTATAACTGTCACAGAATGAAAATGTGATGAACCTAAATTTGAATTGGGAAGAAATAAGCAGGCTAGGTTATTTTTTTGGAAATAGTCCAGGGTTTTTTGTTATTCCAAACTGCTACTGGTCACAAAAACCAAAACACAAGTTTCCTTGAATTGAGTTAATGTAGTATACAGGATAGAAAGAAAGCCTTGGAGCCAGAAATGAATGAAGAAAAGTACTTAATGCAAAGCATTATGCTAAGATTTGGGAAAAAGAAAGATGATATTTGCTCTCAAGGAGCTCACATTCTAATGAAGGATGAAACATACTTAGGAGGTTTAAACTACACATCAGGTGATAAGGTCCTGTGATCCTTTGGATGCAGCCTCAATAAAATGTAATACAACTTCTTAAAATCCATTTACATTACCTAAGACCATATCTGTATCTGCTTAAACCATTTGATGGTGCCAAAGATTTTGAAGTGAGAAATTTTTCTTCCTTGTCTTTAGTAGTTGTGGTGACTGAGTTGGTGAAAGCTACTGCAGTGGTTGAGGAAGATGATAGGTTGCACCTCCATTAGGGTTGCTTTCTTGAACTATGAGTGAAAGTAGTTCTAAGGCCATGAAAGATATTGGTATTTTCAAGGATCTTGGGCTCAGGGTCCTAGGCTATGTCCATCAGAGTTTAACTAGAAATGTGTCAAGGTGGTTTGATGCTCCTGGTACATATTACCTCCTGCCTCTTCCTCAGGATTCCTTGATGACTCAGATTGTTTGCCTTCCCTGACACATCAGCAATAATTTGTTGACTATTATAGGGTGATGATGGGCTCTTTCTCTGCAAGAGTTGTTCCCTCACTGATGGCTGCCAAGACCTGAGTTTAAATCATGATTATTTTTATTTCAGTCCCTTCACTGAAAGGCAGGAGTGGTACAGGGTCTAAGGAACTATCCTTGAGCCCAGGACAATGTAGGGTCAAGTTTGACTTTTGTTATATACTGCCTGTGTGACCCTAGTAGTTATAAGAATTATGATAGTCTAGGAAGGTAGTCCAGACAGGAAGCTGGCTTTGAAACCACAAAAATGTATTTTCAAGTCCTGACCCTGGGCAAGTCATTTAACCACTCATCAATTTTTAGAACTACAAATTGCAGATAAAATGTTGACCAATCTTGATAGCAGGAAGTTTCTCCTCTAGTAGTTCCCTATACCAATAGAAAAATCAGGGTCTAGTACCTATCTTATCCTTCTATTAATGATATATATATGTGTGTGTGTGTGTGTGTGAATTATGAAAAAAATCACAATCCATTAAAGACATTTCTTACTATTTTCTGAAGTATCAAAACTGTGGATCATATAAGGAGCAGTGGAAGGATGATGTAGGCTACAAGTTATTACAAATAATCACATCAGCATAAAGTGCTTTGTTAAAGATCATATCCAAGAAATATATCATCATAAAAGGTAAGACAATTGGCCAGTAGAGTGAGAAATAACAGTGCTTCTCTAGAACCCACAGAATATTAGATAAACTAGAGGAAGGTCCTCAGGACAGTTTGGGAAGAATCCCTAAGACAAATTTATGAGGAATTAGGAACCATGAAGGGGGTTGAAGCCTCCACCAATGGAAGTCTTGCTTGTATTGATGTGATCAGAGATCTATAATAAACAGTCCTTTCTAAAGATCATTCTTTTGATTAAAATTGCTGTTTTGAAAGTATAATTGAAAAGCCACGGTTTAAGGTACTTTTTTTCCAGTTCTAAGTTCTGTTATATATTTTTCTATATATGGAATTTTTGTTACACATCTGACCTTCAGGTTTATGACTAGGAGTGGGATATCTGTGTAATAAATATTTTACTCAACATAATTCCAATTCCCCCTCTAAAATATTTGGAGCATTGCATTGCTTTAGCAACAGAATATTCATTTATATGACTACTTTTTTTCCAACATTAACAAACTCCTTTCTTTTGTCATTTTTTCAGAGCATTACTTTCTCTGTAAAAACAATTTCTCCAGCTCCTCTATGGAGGACATATTGAAATGAAGAGAAGCATTGCATGGGACCAGAAGGCAGGAAAGTATTGTTATCTCTATTAGCACAAGGTAGAAGAACTGCAGAGAGTCCCAAAGTAAGTCTGGGTGAAGATGAAAGTAGAATAAGCAGAGTGGTACTTATATAAATGGAATGAACATGAACTTCCCCAAATGTGATGTGGGTTTCCTCCTACTGTGCCAGATGTACCTTTGCTCCTTTAAAATGTGAATGGCGACCACTCTATTGGATTAATTTTTCCACCTTCGAAAAATGAACAGGAAGAGGGCATAGATTATCTAATGAACACCTCTTGCTTTAAGTTTCATGTTTTAAAACTCATTGGTCAGATATAATGAACTACAGAAACAGAAAGAGATTAATTCTTTTTGTTCTGATTTTTCTCATCTCCTGCCAGCCCTTGCAAATACAGGAAGAATGACTGCATCTCTTTGTATGAAGAGATGAATAATTCCGGAAACTTAACCACGCCTCAGAGGGACCAAGCAAGTTCCAGTTAACTAAGTGAAAGGTAAAGTTATAAGTGTAAGGCCAGAGTGTAGGTGGAAAGTCAACTGTTAGCTTGGAACCAGAAAGGATTATTTTGGCCAGGCTCCTCCTGAGGTTTAAGTACCTACTGACTGAAAGCAAATTGAACATTAAGAAAAAGCTAGAATGACTACAGGAAAATAAACAAAGAAGCAGTGACCCCCAATTGGTGCTGGTAGAATTTAAACCTCTTGTCCTTCCCCAAAAGTTGAAAGAGAATAAATATTCCTCTTTGTATCGTATCATTTTCACTTCTTTAGATTTCCAAAAATAAACTAGTTATTGGAGAAGATATATATATACATATATGTATATATATATATATATATTGGAGGAGTGGAGGAGGTATATATTTATTCAGGAAGGTGCACCCAGAAAGCAAGGGGAGAAAGGAAAAAATAGGACCAAATACAGAAGGCTATACTTTGTTATTTTCACAGGAAATGTTTAGAGGGTTTTCTGGTCAAATTTAGTAAGTCTACATGCACCATATAGGATGCAAAGCAAAACAGAATAGAGGTGATTACAAATCACTGTTCATTGGGCAGGGAATTTTCATTTCATACATCATTCACAACTGGATACAGTAATTCCACAAGGGCATTACTTATTCTTAACACACACATACAAAAGTAGAAAGGGGAAAAACAAAAATGTGGCTGTTCTGATGACTTGGGTACACTGCACATGGATTTCATTTCATTCCCACTACATTCCACAGGGTGTGTTATTCGCCAAGTTTCATGTGGTTCACTCAATAAGTACATATTTATTTCCGATTTAGTTTTCTAGAACTGAGTTCTATTTTTGCTCTCTCATCCTAAGATACAGTTTGAAGATTAATTTATATGCTTTCTTACTGTTACACTAATACTCAAATGGGTCTCCAATCTCACTGATGTGGGTTCTTTTTCCAATGGTACAGATTGCTTGCTCTTGCCCCAGTCTTCCAATAAAACGTTCACATTTTGCCCACACAACATTGTTTAGTCCTTCCCTTAAGTATTTTGATGATATATTAATAAGAAGAGGGGACCTGAGTTTCTATAAGTCATAACTTATTCTTACTATTTTGCATCATAGAATCATAAATGCAGAGTGAAACTTGCATAAATGGGATGGACGCTAGGTGTCTACAGATGGATTTTCTCCCTCTGTGCCAGATTATTTTCATTTGGCCTGGAACTGTGGACCATACCTTTCACTGAAAAGAAAAAAAGTAATATTTACTGAAAAATAAATGAGATAAGATGGAAAAAAGAATCCACTGAATACTCATCTTTATGCTCACTATTTAAAAACCCGTTTTTCAAATACAAATACAAAAAAAAAGTTAGTTATTTATGTGCTGACTTTTCTTATCTGTCAACTCTTAATAAATCAAACTTACCATTACCAAACATTTGAGTATATTTAGTAATCCCCTCCTTATTTTACAGTTCATTTTACAACCCAGGCTTAGAAAGTTTGTTTCTTAACCAGTTTAATATAGATAACAATTACAAAGTTGGAATTTGAATGTAGATCTTTTGATTCCAAATGTCTTTTTTTTTCTACTACCTTACCTATTTTCTGACTATTCTATATTCTTTTTCTTGTCTTCCATTTTTCTCATATGTTTTATATACATTTTCTACATGAAACAAATGATGTCCTATCAAGGGCAGCTAATTCATGCATGAGCATATGCATATAGATATGGAATAGAGCACCGGACTTCAATTCAGAAAGACCAGAGTTTAAATCTGACCTCAGACACTTATTAGCTCTGTGACTTTGAGTGAGTCTCCTAAACACTGTTTGCTTCAGTTTCCTCATCTATAAAATGGGAATAGTAACAGCACTTACCTCAGAGACTCGTGTGTCGATCAAATGGGATAATTATAAAATGATTAGCACAGTGCCTGGCACATAGTTTATAATATATAATTATTAATTAATAGGTAGAAGGAGGAGGAAGAAGATGATAAAGATCAAATCCAAATAAACATTACTGTTCATAAACTAGAAAACTGTTTGACTTGGTGTTTTGCCTGTACTTATCAGAAGTACTTAAAACAATGTAGGCAGGAAAAATGGCCTTTTAAGTAAGTAAAATGAGAAATCACCTGCCTGGTTTGATTTCACCTGTACTGAGATCTCTGAAATCTACCTTTCCTTTGCCTACTGGTTTACTCCTACCTTAAATTCTAAATATCCTTTTATCTTAGTTTGAATGAGTTTTTAGTTGCTGTTCAGTTATTTCAGTGTCTGGCTCTTTGTTTCCCCATTTGGTGTTTTCTTGGCAATGACATTGGAATGGTTTGCTATTGCAATCTCCTGCTCATTTTATAGATAAGGGACTGAGTCAAACAGGGTAAACGTAAAGGAAGGTGGCCTAGCAGTATCGGATCTTAAACTATACTATAAAGCAGCTGTCATCAAAACAATATAGTACTGGCTAAGAGATAGAAGGGATTATCAGTGGAGTAGACTTGGGGTAAATGACTTCAAAAGACCCCACCTTTTGGGACAAAAATCCACTATTTGACAAAAACTGTTGGAAAAACTGGAAAACAATGTAGGAGAGATTAGGTTTAGATCAACATCTCACACCCTACACCAAGATAAATTCAGAATGGATGAATGACTTGTATATAAAGGAGGAAACTATTAGTAAATCAGGTGAACACAGAATAGTATACTTGTTAGATCTCTGGGAACGGGAAGATTTTAAAACCAAGCAAGAGTTAGAAAAAATTACAAAATATACAATAAATAATTTTGATTATATTAAATTAAAAAGAGTTTGTACAAACAAAACCAATGCAGCCTAAATTAGAAGGGAATCAACAAATTGGGGAAAATTTTATAACAAAAAACTCTGACAAAGCTCTAATTACTCAAATATATGAGGAGTTAAATCAATTGTACAGAAAATCATACCATTCCTCAATTGATAAATGGGCAAGGGACATGAATAGGCAATTTTCAGGTAAAGAAATCAAAACTATCAATAAGCACATGAGAAATCTTTCTTATAATTAGAGAAAAGCAAATCAAAACAACTCTGAGGTACTACCTGACATCTAGTAGATTGGCTAACATGACAGCAAAGGAAAGTGGTGAATATTGGAGGAGATGTGGCAAAATTGGGACATTGATGCATTGCTGGTGGAGTTGTGAACTGATCCAACCATTTTGGATGGCAATTTAGAACTATGCTCAAATGGTTTTAAAAGACTACGTGCCCTTTTATCCAGCCATACCCACTGATGGGTTTATACCCCAACAAGATCATAAGGAAAAAGGCATGTACAAAAATATTAATAGCTGCACACTTTGTAGTAGCAAAAAACTGGAAAACAAGGGTATGCCCTTCAGTTGGGGAATGGCTGTTCAAATTGTGGTATATGCTGGTGATGGAATACTATTGTGCTCAAAGGAATAACGATCTGGAGGAATTCCATGTGAACTGGAATGATCTCCAGGAATTGATGCAGAGTGAAAGGAGCAGAACCAGGAGAACATTGTACACAGAGACTGATACACTGTGGTACAATCGAATGTAATGGACGTCTGTACTAGCAGCAATGCAATGACCCAGGACAATTCTGAGAGACTTATGAGAAAGAACACTAAGCACATTCAGAGGAAGAACTATGGCAGTAGAAACGCAGAAGAAAAACAATTTCTTGAACACATAAGGATTGATGCAGATATGATTTGGGATGTAAAGTCTAAATAACCACCCAGTGCAACTATCAGCAATATGGAAATAGGTCTTTATTGATGACCATACATGTAAAAACCAGTGGAAATGCGCATCGACTACAGGGGTGGGGGAGTGAGGAGGGTGGAGAGGAGAATAAGAACATGAATTATGTAACCATGGAAAAAATTTTCTAAAAATTAAAATTAAAAACAAAGAAGCAAAACAACAACAACAACAACAACAACAACAAAAAACAAACAAACAGGGTTAAGTGACACAGCCAGTAAGTGTCTGAGGTCAGATTGGAAATGAGGAAGGTCAGTATTCCTGACTATAGGTCTGATGCTGTATTGTGCCACCTCACTGCCCATTACTGTTCATCATAAACTTTATTAAGGTAACTTTTTCTAAGGGGGATATAAAGAAAGTATAATGTCACTGGTGACTGTAAAAAGGTGAGGAGTCATTGAGGTGAGGAAAGAAATAGAAAGATGGTCAGAAATTCTCAAATTAAATTTTACTTAAAAGATTTTAACCGCCCAACCCTATTTTACCTCATTTAATAAATTCTCATGTGGCAAGTGGTAAGGCAGTAAATTATAAGAGAGATAGATTTGGAACTGACTGAATGGCTGACCCAAAGAGTAGTCACAAAAAGTTCTAGGCCAGTTTAAAAGAAGGTCCAATAATGTACAATGTTTAACTGTGAGGGAAAAGGGTTGGACTGATTAAAATCTTAACAATTTACCTCTTTGACTTTCCCATTATTTTTTAGTTTGTTGAATCTGTTAAAATAGGAAATGAGTTTAGTCTGGTAATGTTTTGTTCTTGAAAAAGCCATGCTAGCTCCTTAAAATTACTAGTCCCTTTTCTATAAGTTCATAGACTATCCTTTTAATAATGTATTCTAAAATATTTCAGGAATTAAAGCCAAATTTATTCATCTATAGTTTACAAAGCATATATTTTTTATTTTTAAAAAAATAGGATTTCCCCTTTTTTAATATTGAAATATGCTATCTTTTGGCTTCTTTCTGATATTCTTTCTTCTATTTTTAGATTTTTAAGTTCTGAAGTGGCCAGTCTCCTTTTTCAAAAATTATCTTTTTTATTATTTAGGAAATTTAGCTGTTCTTTCTTCTAAAAGATCTATTCTGTTTTTTTTTTCTTTTTGAATTCTTCTTTGAAAGCTCTAATTGCTGCCCTAATTTCCATCTCTCCATCTTACTTTAATACTTTTATCAAGCTTCAAAATCACTCTGGAAGTTCTAGAGGTTATTTCACTTTTATTTTAATTTTTTGTGCATGGCCCCATTTTTTGAAGCATTACTGATTTTTTAAAATAGAGAACAGTAAATTATGTTGACAAATTCTTTCCTTTTTCCTATTTGCTTAAAAAAATAAAAACAAAACCTTTACCTTCTGTCTCAAAATCAATAATAAGTATCAATTCCAAAATAAAAGAACAATATAGGACTACACTAGGCAGTTGGGGTCAAGTGACTTGCCCAGGGTCACACAGGAAGTGTTGGAGAACAGATTTGAATGGAGGACTTTCTGTCTCCAACTAAACTTGATATTTAGTTTTGTTTAGTAGGAAGTGACCTCAGAAGCCATCAAGTCCAATATAATCATATTACAGATAAAGAAGGTGACAACTAGGGGATTTGCATGACTTGCATAAGGTCACAAAGATAGGCAGAATTTGAATCTAGGTCCTGTGATTCTATAGTCAATATATTTCCTGTTGTTTCTTAGGGAAGGTCATTGGGGTATTAGAGAAACAATCTTAGATTTGAAATCAGAGTATCATAGTTTGATCTGACTTTGCCATTTTCTATCTCTATAGCAATGGACAAATGACTATTATCTCTTTGTTCCTTAGTTTCCTCATTGGTTAAATGAAAAGGTTGGAAGAGATAGTTTCAAAGGTCTTTCTAGCTCTATTTCTATTACAGGTTCTCACTCAATCATCTTGGCTACCAGCTCTTGCTTAATGCTTAACGACTTTTCAAAAACTGAACTCACAATTATGAAGATGGAAATGGGCATGGGACTAATTAGGCTATATAATTAGGATCAGAAAAACTGAAATTTGGAAAACTTCAAAAAAAAAGGCAGCTTTCCCATGATATATTTGGTCCTTATAGCAAATATTTCAACAAAGGAACCTAATTTCACTGTTAAACATATTCTTGTATATTGTATAATAGTGAATATTCAAATAATAAAGGCATAAGCTCATTTGAACAGTACTCAGTAATGATCTCAGAAGTTAACACATAAATATATACATATAATGTGTATTTCATAAGGTTACTATTGGGAAAGTTAAACTTTAAATATATACCTGTGTAAATATGTAAATATGTATATACATATGTAGATGGACAAATGTAGCAGGATTGATTTTAGTCAGTATGGCAGAATTCAAAAGATATTCTTTAGTTAACATCTAACTTAGCTAATCTGTAAAGTAGAAAATATATTTAGTAGTTAATGGGAATAGGTTTTTGCTTTAAATTTGCAACATTGGCCTCTTCCGATGAGTCCATTAAATCAATTAAAGAGAAATATGCTTTGGCAGAGATGAGATCTTCTGATTTTTAAATTGGTTTTTTAAAGAATAGGTAGAATTTGCTTAGAGGTGGAATTAAACCAAGATTTCCAATATCCCAATTGAGTGTTCTTTTCAACAATTTACACTGCCTCTCTGTGGTGTATTTACTTTTAAAAGACCTTAAGTTATCGAGGAGTAGGAAATGTGTGGACCAACTTGAATTCTTCATTAAAAGTTTAAGATTTAAAAATCTATGCCTACAGCCCTGCGGCCTGTCAGAGTAAATAACTGAATCAGGTTGGCTAAAAAGTTACAAGGCCTCTTCATATCCCCCCTCTCCCCCTTCCCCCTCCTTTCCTTCTCTTCCATTTTGAGGTTTCCTAATCACACTTCTTATGGCTGTTGGCATTGTTCTGGGGAAGAAGATCTGAGGGAAGTAAACTTCATGTTTTTCAACCTATCAATCAATGAAAAGCAGTATTTTAGCAAGGAAATTCCATAGGGAACAAGTCTGCATTTACAAGTTCAGTGACCTCGCCGAGTTGCCTCAAAAAACAGCAGTACATCAATCTCAATCTTAGGAAAGATGAATAAACTACCCTTTTATCCTGTATACTCTTCCACTAGAAGCTCAGAGGCAAAGGAGAAGTTAGAGGAGGAAAGCATTTAATAACCCTGAATAAATACTTCACTACCTGTAGACTCTTTCCTCTCCCTCTCCTTCCCATTATCCCCTATAACTTGGTTTTTTGGAGGAGGGCAGGATACGTAGTTCTGAGCCACCTCTGAAAGGGAGACCGAAGAACCCCATATTTAGAACTGTGGTTCCTACAGAATGTTCCTCATGCCACTAGCTTGCCGGGATGGGAGGAGATCCATTGAAGTGAGTCCACAGAATATTTAAGAAGTGTTTCTGTTTTCCTTTCATGCCTCCCTGTTCTTCTTTGTCCTTCACACTCTGGCAGGGAATGCCAAATGAGATAATACTGTAAGTAACCCCAAGCAGTCATTTTTCAAGCTATGTCTTCCAATTACTAAACACACACCCTCCTGTCTTGCGATGATTTCTGATAACCTAGTTACCTGATAATGAATTGTGCAGAGGTTTTTTATTTAAGGGGTACTGGGATATCTAGGTCTCACTGTCAGACAGAAGCAGCAGCTGGCTTGTGAAGGGCTAAGCAAGCTGTTTTCTAAACTACTCAGTTCCTAATGCCATCTTCTATGGCCCGCTTGTTATTTTGATTTAAACTGATATATTGTCTGCCCAACAGACCACTTTGCACAATGTTACTTATTGGACTTTGAGAAAACGTATAGCCATTTTCTAGTTATGAGGCAATCTGGTGATGGTACAGAGGAAGAATTCTTTTTAATTGTACCTCAGGGTTATTGTTTTAAAAGTGGTAAATTGCAAAACCTTATTATTTTTGGTTTGCACGGCCAGCTTACAGAGAACTGGAGGATTCAAGTGAAAGTTGCTCTTTCTGGGCCATTGTGGTTGATGTTCTATTCCTTACTTGTGTCAAAATCTTCTATCTAAAGTTAAATTGGAAGGCGCATATGCAGCTTTGTGAGATGCCAAGTACCCTAGCTTTAAATGTTCCATATGTCTGAGCCAGATGAATAATTGTCCATCAGCCTATGGTTCATTAGGGACCACAAATCAGTTGAGTGGGAGGTATTTCATAGGAAGCTCTACAAACCTTAGTTTTGCTAGATTCCTGATGAATAGAGCAGCCTAGGATAAGAAGCTTTTATCTAGGGGTTCCAAGGTAGTTAGGCTGGTGACAGCTATGGACTGTAAAGCTAATTGGGCGAATAAGGAAAAGAGGTAGCAATAAGATCTGGGCATAGAAGGAGATATTCCTTAGGTGCTTATTGGCTGATAGAAAGCTTGGCCGGAAGGTTGATCTATAATGAAAGGCACTAAAGAATTAAGCCTAAAGAAACATTCTCCATAGGAAAAAAAAAAGCAATAAATCTTGCAGCTGTGATTTAGAATTCTTCTGAGGTAAAGGGACCATTTGTGCTGTATTTGATTTCTAAATTGATTTGATGTTTATTAATGGCTTAATTTTTATAATCCATCGAAGTCTAGTGGGAGTGAACTATTCTAGTTGAAACTCATATTAGTTAACTTTGTTTTAATTGTAATTTTTAGGCAATCATCTGTTTAAAAAACTAAAAGTATAGCACATTTCCAAATAAATGTTTTGCTTTCTTTCTCTTTTTCTCACGTCTGCATATGGCAAGCATTCGATTGCATTGGCTTTCTCCTCCTTAGCCCCATCCTCACAGAGATTTTTCCAGGTCAAGCAGATACATGAGAAAATAAGGCATCCACTTTAAAGGTTATGTGACACCCCCAAAAAACTATGAAACTACTGAGTTTTGTAAAAGAATATGTTGAAGTTCATGCTAAAAGAGATGGCAGAGGTCTAGGACAATGACATGTGCCTATGGGATTCTGAGATTCAAGCCCTGATTCATGTATTATGTTGATCGTCAAGTGCCAGTGAATGTACACCTGTTCAAACTATAGGGTAGCCAGTCATAATCTCAGAAAGTATTTTTTAATTAAATAGATTAAATGGGGAACTGTAAAGCAAAATCAATATAGTTTCACCCCCATGAGAGGATTTCATCAGCTTAAAGGCATATAAGGAGTCATTGTCTATCTGTCCTGAGGGGAGGGGCAAAAAAGGAGAGGGTGGGGAGAACTTTTCCCCCACCCCCATATACTGATGAAATGCTCAGTTACTTGTTAGGAAAGAACTCCTTACTTACTCTTCTTTCTTAAGTGTTTTTATGAAGAATAATTTATTGAATTAGATTATAGTCACTTTTGGAACATGCTAAGGACTTACTGAAACCAAGGACCAGGGAGATGAAATGACAAGAGTGTGGCATTGGATTTGGGGGTGGAGATTCGGATCCCCAGCTACACAGAACTCATTATTTCTATTCCCTATCATTTGCCTTCCTTTCCTCATTGTAAGAGCAAGAGGAGCTTGCATATATATGGAATCATACAATTTATAAATAGTTCCACTCATAATGACCCTGTGGAGTATATAGGGCATATGTATGTCCATTTTACAGATGAGGAAAGTGAGTCTTTGGTTGATTAGAAAACTTATTAATGTCTGCAGGGTTAGTTAAAGAATCTGAATAAAGCAATTGATTTGTAGTCAGTGGGGATTTGAATTCCCACTGCTACATAAGAGTGAGGCAGGGGCAGCTGGGTAGCTCAGTGGATTGAGAGCCAGGCCTAGAGACGGGAGGTCCTAGGTTCAACTCTGGCCTCAGACACTTCCCAGCTGTTTGACCCTGGGCAAGTCACTTGACCCCCATTGCCTAATCTTACCACTCTTCTACCTAGGAGCCAATACACAGAAGTTAAGGGTTTAAAAAAAAAAAAAAAAAGAAAAAAAATTAAAAAAAAAAAAGAGTGAGGCAGCATCATGGTACAATGGAAAGATAATGGATTTGGAGTCATAGTTCCTGGGTTTAAATCCTAGGTCTGCAACTTATTACCACTGGAAATCTGGGCAAGTATCCATAACTTCCCTGAGCTTCAGTTTCTTCATATGTAAAATAGAGGATTTGAATAGATGATCTCTTTCATCTTTCAGTCTATGATCAGATGAGTGGTATTATTTTGTCACCTGGATCTTGGTATCCCCTGCTGTAAAATATGAAACTTGAACTAGATAATAGAGATTACCTTTAAGGTACCATGAAAATCTTAATCATTGAATTCTTTTGGTTGATCCTCAGAATTTCTTTACTATGTATCTTTTTCCAAAATATTCAGTCTTTAGTCTCAGGTCCTCCAAAGAAATGGATATTCTTCCAGTTCCCTTCCCAATTTGAATCTTAAGATCCCATAGGAAAACTGGAATAAATGACTGATTTGTCTTTCTTTGCATCCTCAGCATGCAGCACAGTGCCTAGCATATAAAGAAGGCATATTAACTGACAGATTTGGGGGCAGATGGGAGGGGAGAGCAAAAGTGCTGTGTGTTGTAGGTGGAAACCAGGACACACAACCTACTTCTCATTTTTTTTCCTGAAAATTTTCAAGGACAGAAGGGCCATTGCATGTTCACAACAGTAAGCTTAGTTTTTTTCTTTTATTTTCAATATCGTAAACATTACTATTGTTTCTTTAGTGGGACCTGGTAGGCAAATAGAAGTATGTTGGGCTTATTTAATCCCTAATGTGGAATAGTTTGAGGAAATAATTTCTACAAAGACAAGAGGCTATATGGCATCACAGTGTCATTATTTAAAAAGACAAGATGAAGTTTTTCAGAGAGATTGGAACATGCATGAGCATTCAATAAATTGGTTTTAGTCTAATATCCAAAGTATAAAGAACTTTTTTGATTGAGGAGCCAGAACTGGGGTGGCTAAATAAATAAATTAATAATCAGCGTAAACTTTTCCAATGAGGGCTCTTTCTGGACTTGCTGGCATTGAAGAAAAGCATCATACTGAAGGCCTCTGGTTGAGGGAAGAGCCTCATGCCCTCTCCCATTCATAGATAGAATGAATTCAAGAGCACATGACATTGCTGTTGCTTCTATCTGTTGTGTCCATTCATTTCCTCTTCTAGGTAAAGGAGAGTAAAGAAGTCTATAACCCTGTGATTTTCATAAAGAATCAGGCAGTCAAGGAGTAGAGAAACCACATTAATTGTAAGCCCACTTTCTTCATCAACTCATGTGGTGTGAGCTCTCAAAGTCTGTGCAAGAGGCTGATTGAATGTTCATGTTCTGTCCTTGCTCTAGTCTATAGGATAAGTAGATATTCCCTTTGTAAAAGTTAAGCAACGCTAATTGAATAATGTAACTGCAACAGTAGAGCATGGAATCCCAGAATAGGGGCTGAAGTTGATAGCTTTAGAATAGCCTCAATCTTAACAGTTTAGGAATACTGAGCTCTCTTCACTGGGTGGTACCATTCTCTTTGTAAAATATCTGATGGTGTCACCTTACCTGTTAGAATTTAAAGTTGCTGTTTGAATGTCCCTGATTTTCTCAGAAAATTCACACATCTAGGGGGGGAAGAAAGTAAACTACGTGGAACAGTTCTTCCACTGTGAAAAATAGCAAAATTCCACACCTACAACAAATTGCAAATTTTCACATATTTGCTCCAGGCAAACATTTGCAATTTTCGCAGCAAATAAGGCTTTTGGCTTCAATACACTATTTTTTTCTTCTTCTTCTGTAAAAATCACCACTGATATTTTCACAAAAGCAGAAAAATGTATGAGGCAAAACTAAAGATAAGATGATTTTAGAAGGCTAATCAGTATGAACATTTGGATCCCTTATAGTAGGATAAAGTTTCCTCAGTTGTAAAAAGGGGATAATAAAAGCAACTATCTTATAGAATTATTGTGAGATCAAATAAGATCATATTTGTAAAAGTTGATTATGTCAAGCATATTACAGTTTCTCTCTCTCTCTCTACTTATATATTTATACACACACAGAAATACTTACTCCCTTCCCTTCTTCTCTCTAAAGAAAATTATTCAGGTACTTATTTGGTTCTGTTTTCTATAGGTTGCTTCACTGGGGCTGGTGCAATTCTCAGCAAGGGGGAAAAATGTGGTAACTTCAAAGGGATTGGATTTTATAATCTTGAGTCCAACTCCCTCCAATATTCCTCCTAGTTCAAATATTCTCTGAATTTGTGAGTGAAACCCTCTATCTGTTTATTTATGAATGTGTAGGTAAATGCATGAGTCACTGATATAGTGACTGTATGTGCCAAGCAATATTTTTAGGAGTGGAGAGCCTATGAAACGAATAAAAAGAAACAGAATGCCACAATCTAAAACATTTGCGATTCACTCTTGTACATATGGCCTTGAGGTTTACTATCATAAGAAAACAGGAGATATTGTCTACAAGAGAAATGAAAGCCAAATTTGAGTGACATCCTCCTAAGGCAATAGGATTTAGCTCTGATTTTTCTTGTTTATAAAATTGCTGTTTGGAGAATCGAGTCTGTCATGAACCAAATAATCTTTATATTGTTACTAAAAATCTCATGTGATTTCATTACACATAATAAATATAGGTGTAAAGATTAGAAGCATTTGCCAGCATGGCCTTCTAGGTTGATCTTGGAGTTGATGATTCATCTCAGAGTTTCTAACACATTTTAGCTGATGACCATGGACAAGTCATTTAATTTTTGAGTGCTCCCAGCAAATATTCTGGCAAAGGTTCTAGACCCTTTTGTGTATCATAGACTCACTTAACTATCTAGTGAAGCTTCTAGTGAACACTTTCTCAGAATAATGTTGTCAAATACATAAAATAAAATAGATGGGATCACAAAAGAAACTAATTATATTGAAATGCCAGATTTCAAGAACCCAGATATCAGGTTAAAAACACTTGTATCTACATCTTCAGAAGCTTACATATAGATAAAATAACACAACCTGCCCCCTTTCCTACCAAACCCTCCTCAAGAGTTGGACAAGGGGTTTTTATCCAGGTATTTTTATTTACATTATTTAAATTATGAAGGACCCTAGGTCAATAGGATATAGATGATTTTCAACATATTTTCCATTGAAATATTAGATGTGTTCTTAGCTCTCAGAGTGGTGTGCTTTAATATACTGAATCTATTAGAATCACAGATTTAGGACTGGAAAGGATCATATATCAAAGGCCATGTATAAACCCCTTTATTTTATAGATAGAGGAAGGAGGCCCAGATAGGTTGTATCTTGCCCAAGATAACATGCATACAGAGTGACAGAGGCATGATTTGATCCCATCTTAACTACTCCACCTTCCTACCAATACACATTAAATTAACCCATAATCTTAGTTACTTGATGCTACCAGGCATAGTCTATCCAATATACTTTGGATCCTCATTGTAAGTTTGATCTCGTGATCCAAATCCTATCGAGGGGTTTGTCCTTTTTGCAAAAGGGGCTAACCTTTTGTTTCTTGAACCTTAGAGAGGTTCAAGGTAGACCTTCTTTATATCAATTAATAAATAAACATTTATTAAACTCCTGTTAGGTGCCAGGCACTATGCCAAGGACTAAGATTTTGAAGAGACAAAAGATAGTCACTCAAGGAATTTATATTCTAATGCTGGAGTAGACATGTGAACAAATGTATACAAAGAAAGCTAGAAGTAGCAGAATAATTAGGAAATAATATAAATACCAATAAAAAGAAAAATACAAAGAAATAGTAGAATAAATAGGGGGAAAGTACTAGAAGTTTAAGAGGTTTGGGGGAATATTTCTTATAGAAATTGGAATTTTAACTGGGATTTAATGGAAGCCAAGAAGTTCAGTAGTCAGAGAAGAAGAGGAGAAAAAATGTTCCAGACATAAGGGACAACCAGAGAAAATGCCCAAAGAAGAGATATGGAGTATCTTGTTTGAGGAACATTCAGAAGCCCAAGGTCAATGGACTGAAAAGTACAATTGGACTGTAATGCATAAGAAGACTGGAAACATAAGAGAATAGCTTATTGAAAGTCTTTGAATGCCAAACAGAGCCTTTTATATTGGCTCCTGAAGGCAGTAGGAAATCATTTCATTTTATTGAGTAGCAGGCATGCTTGTGAGTGAGTGAGTGTGTGTGTGTGTGTGTGTGTGTGTGTGTGTGTGTGTGTGTGTGTGTGTGTGTGTATGAAAGAGAGAGACAGACAGATAGACAGACAGACACAGATAGAGACAGGGAGAAAAGACAGACAGAGAAAAGGAATGAGAGAAGGTGGAGAGAGAGATGATCTACTACATTTAATCAGGATAGGTGACTTGAATATTCTGAGTAGAAATCAGTATCCTTTGGATAGAAAAAATAGTACAAAATGTTCTGGCATAAAAAATAAAAGAAAATGTAAAACTTGAAATCACAACTATACAATTTCAGTCTTGAATCTTCATATTGACATATATCTGTAAATAATAACGGTTCTTCATACAGGCAGCCCAAGTTTATAGACTAGTTATATTTCAAGAGTTCACTTACAAATGAGGTATTTGAAACTTGAAAAATGCTTTCCCTTTGAAACAATATTCTGTAATAGGTTTAGCTTTCCAGACCAAATCACCAAAAAAGACAAGCTAGGCCAAAAATAATTCTTTAAGCATTTACAATACACCAGTAATTGTGAGTTAAGTGATGAGATACAAATGTAAGTAAAAAGAAAGTTAGTGGCTACCCTCAAAAATAATACATCTTAATCACACAACACAATATATAAAAGGAACCTGCAAAAATAGGGGTAAAAAGTCTGATTTTGAATTTGAAATCTAAGACCTCCCCCCCAAAAAAACCTTACCAATAGGAGGAAAAATGACAAACTCATAATGGAACTGAAGTAGCAAATTACTGTGTAAATAAAATTACAAAACCAAACCACTGTGTTTCCATGAGATCATAATTTAATATTCCTTTTTAGTGCACCAAATGAATTACAGTGGAATTAAAAACTTCTCTTTCCTTTACCTTTCCTAGCTATTAGGCAATAGGAATAAGAACTCCCTTAGCTGTGAGTCCTTTACTGTGGTTTCTCTGGATTTATTGGAAAGTTAGAAAGATGGAGATGAGGAATGTTAAGCACAAAAGATACAAGAAGCAGCTGTGGAAACCCAGGCTCTCTTAATGATGTGATATCAGACCTCAGAACATTTCTTAATTCTTGACAGTTTCTTGGTTAATTTTTTCCTTCTACAAATTCTCAAAATTGGACTATTCATTTAGCTTTTTGTTGCACTGAATGAAGATTTCTTTCCTTTCTGATTTTATTTAGAATAATATACTATTTTCCTTACTTTTTTTCTTTTTAGGGTTTTCCCAAACAATATTTTCTGCTTTTAAGGTGGATTAAAATGTCTCCCTCTAATTCATACTTTTATAATCCCTCACCTTTCCACCGAATCTTCATGTACACATATGACACACAAACAGAAGAAATCTCTGTCTGTCTGTCTCTCTCTCCTGTCTCTGCCTCCATTTCTCCCTTTTCCTTTCTATCTAGTGGAGGAAACTAGAAGAAAGGAATTAAGACATATTTAGATTTCATTTTTCAACAGGCCATTATTATGGGACTGCTATTTGCATATATAGATGTAACAAAAAAAAGCAATGAAGTATACTTTCTGAATTGTAGCTTATCAAATAACAGGCAATTCATATTACTCTTTGTAGGCAAAGTCATTATTATCTACAGCTTCACCAATTCATCTTTTGGTGCAATATTTGTTAAACATCTCCTAAATGTTCCAGTCATACTCTTTCTCTAATGGCTGAATTCCTGGTTAGTTCCCATTGTTACCGTTGCTTTCCTGCCTTTTTGTAGTGTAACACACTCTTTGAAGTAGGTTAGAAGGATCTTCCTCATAAATCATGAGGTTATGTATGCCTTCTGTGAAGTGGTAGAGGAGGGGAAGAGGAAAATACATACTATCATGTCCACATCAACCCTTGTGTTCAAGCAGTTCTTTTTCTTCTGTGTTTCCACTCCTGTAGTTCTTCCTCTGAATGTGGGTAGCGTTTTTTTTTTTTTCCATAAATTCCTCAGAATTGTCCTGGGTCATTGCATTGCTGCTAGTACAGAAGTCCATTACATTCGATTTTACCATAGTGTGTCAGTTTCTGTGTACAATGTTCTTCTGGCTCTGCTGCTTTCACTCTACATCAATTCCTGGAGTTCTTTCCAGTTCACATGGAATTCCTCCAGTTTATTATTCCTTTGAGCACAATAGTATTCCATCACCAGCATATACCACAATTTTTTCATCCATTCCCCAATTGAAGGGCATTCCCTCATTTTCCAGTTTTTTGCTACCACAAAAAGTGTGGCTATAAATATTTTTGTGCATGTCTTTTTCCTTATGACCTCTTTGGGGTATAAACCCATCAGTGGTATGGCTGGATAAAAGGGAACACAGTCTTTTAAAACCCTTTGAGCATAGTTCTAAATTGCCGTCCAAAATGGTTGGATCAGTTCACAACTCCACCAGCAATGCATTAATGTTCCCATTTTGCCACATCCCCTCTAGCATTCATTACTCTCCCTTGTTGTCATTTTAGCCAATCTGCTAGGTGTGAGATGATACCTCAGAGATGTTTTGATTTGCATTTCTCTAATTATTAGAGATTATGTATTTTATGTTATGTAATTAAAATTTTTGTTCTATGTTCTAAATTTTAGTTCTAAAATTTAGTTCTAATTTTAGTTATAATTGGGATACACCCATGGTGCTAAACTTGCTCTATAATGAATATTTTCATCTCCTTCTAGCATGCATATTCCAAAAATGCCCAATCCAATAAAGACAGAAACATAGAGATAGTGACAGAGAAATAAAGACAGAGAATGTACCAAGAATGACTTCTTAGTGATCTTGGTGGTAGACTGAGGCACAAGAGTTTCACAATGGCTAAAGGACTGGGATTGGAGTCAGACTCATTTTCTGAAGTTCAAAGTGGGCCTCAGACACTAGATGTATGACCTTATGCAAGTCACCTCACCCTGTTTCACTTAGTTTCTTCATTTGTAAAATGAATTAGAGAAGGAAATGACAAACCATTCCAGCATCTTTGCCAAGAAAATCCTGAATTGGGTCCCAAAGAGTCAGACACAGCTCATAAAACTAAACAACTACAAGGGGTCTAAATTACTGGTCTGTGGTCACAGACGTCCTAAATGTCTTTGGTAGGATTTGAATTGAAGCCATTCTACCTATCATATTCCTATCTAAGGAAAGCATTGGTAATTTTCTTGGCAGATTGGTAAGAAAGAGGAATTTGAATTTGGGGGAATTACTTCACATTTCTGGTTCTCAGTTTCTTTATCTATAAAATGAAGTCTTCCAAAAATAATCTCAGAAGGTCTTTTCAGTTCTTGATTCCTATAGATTCAGCTGATAACACTCCAGACCTCCTTATCAAGGAGACTGTGAAAGGAGGAGAATTTTCTGAAGTGTTATGTTCAATGAGTAGATGAAAAACTACTGTCTAGTCAGTTATTTTATTTTTGAGTTTCTATTGTTGTGGGGAATTATACTGACTATTGAGGAAAAAGAAAAAAAAGAATATGAACCCTGATATTAAGGAATATGTTACCACCTGAGAAAAAATGCTGACAAGTTAGGAAGGAAAAAGATAAAAACAAACAAACAAAAAAAACCACAAAAATAAAATTCTTTGCAATTATAAACAATATGTAAGGTTATTGAAAAGAAGATTGATTACTCCTTTCAAGACACTTGATCAATCATTCAACATGTATTAAATGCTTACTATGTAACCAGATTGTGTGCTAATCTCTGGGGAATATAAAGAAAAAGTCAAATGCGCAATCAAAAAAACCCTTTCTTCAAGGAGCTTGCATTCTAATGGGGGAAGAAAAAATATGTCAGAGAAAAATAAAATCAGTATAGATTAGATAGGAAGTAATTTAAGAATAGGTGTTCCTTATTTGGAATCTCATAATTTTTATCTTTCAAATATTTTGAGTTGTTAATTACATTTAAATATATTTAGTTTTTATTTCTTTTGTAATCCTTTGTACAGTGTTATATTTTATGCATTTTCAAACATCATTCTGAGAAAGTTAAACATGGAGGCAATACCTACTAAGTGCTGGGCACTGTGTTAAGAAGATATAAAAAGCAGCAAAAAAAGTCACTGCCCTCAAGGAACTCACTGGGGAAGATAATATACAAACAAATACGTACAAACAAGCTATACTAGGGATTAATAAGACATAATTCAAAGGAAAAGCACTAGAATAAAGAGGGATAGGCAAAGGCTTACTTTAGAAGATAGGATTTTCATTGGGATTTCAAGGATGTTAGGGAATCAAGGAAGAAAAAGTGAAGAGGGAGAGCATCAAAAACTTGGGGAACAGCCAGAGAAAATGTCACAGGCTTCCCCAGACTACTAAATTGATCCATGACATTAAAGATCCAGAATTCTAGAGGATGTCACTAGCAGCTAGGAGGAAGGAAGGAAGGAAGGAAGGAAGGAAGGAAGGAAGGAAGGAAGGAAGGAAAGAACGAATGAATGAACGAACGAATGAATGAACGAACGAACGAAGGAACAAAGTAAGGAAGAATGAAAGGGAAGTGTATTGTTTAAAATTATTGTAAGCCCTGGGAGACTATGGACTCCGGGCTACAACTTCCCTAACACCTCCCACTTCTGAGGTGTGGAAGAAAGTATAAGAGAGGGTGTTTGGGGCCTCTGAGGCTCTTGAGCCCAGAGGCTGGCAAAGGCTCTCTACTCTGGAGCCTGGAGGCTCTCGGATCCTGAGCTCTCTCTTGGCGCCTTTTCCCCTTCTATCTACCTCCTAAATTTCCCTAGATGTTCCCTTTTCTAATTTAAATAAAACCCAGCTATTCTAAACCCTAAGTTGCTTTCTGATCTTTTATTTGAGTCCTGAAGGGCTCTGGTCAATTTCCCCCTGCCGGGGCTGGGGACCACTACATTCCTTTCCCTTCCTCTACCTTCCTCTCTCCTTTCTCCCATCCATCCTTCCTCCAACCTACCTTCCTTTAACCTCCTCACAGAAGGAAGGAAGGAATGAACAAATGAATGAAGTAACAAAGGAAGGAAGAATAATGAACAAACAAAGGAAGGAAGGAAGGATGGATGGAAAGATGGATGGAAGGAAGGATGGATGGAAGGGAGGAAAGAAGGAAGGAAGGAAAAAGGATGGAAAGGAAGGAAGGACAAAGGGAATGAGAAAGGAGGAAGGGAGGGGATAGAAGGAAACAAGGAGAGAAGAGGGAAAAAACTGAAGGTAACAGGTCTTGAAAATAATATATACCATGTAGGGCAAAATCGTAACTGTACAAAAGAATGAAAAAATGAAAATTGATTTCTGAGATATTATGATGACTCAATTTGGTCCCAGTCATGGAACATATAGAGAAATTTTATCTGGCTTCCTAGTACTGCAGGAGCTGGAGGAAGTGTGAGTATGGAACACTGCTGTATGTAGCATCAGACTTGATGTCATATTGCATAGTTTTTTGAGCTATCCATGTCCCCATTCCCACCTCTCCCACTCTCTCACTCTACACACATTATTTATTCTTTGTTATAAGGGATAATTCTGTGGGTAGCAGAAAAGAGAGGAAAATACATTAGGAAATACAGGTGATAAAAAAATGAAGAGAACTTTCCAAGGTTCCCATCAACAGTAGTTTATATATAGTTTATAGGTTATTATACAGAATTATCAGGCTGGCATTTTAATCACTCACAATCTGACTTCTCACTACATTTACAAGGCTTTTTTTCTGTTTAATGCTATCTTCTTGTATCTCCTGTTGCATCCAAAGGGCATTATTTGTTAGGTCCCAAACTTGCCATCCGAGCTTCTGTTTCTGTCCATTTGTACAACCTATTGACTTCAAAGTTTATAATGTATTCTCTACTCCTTTCTGCCTGTCTCTTTGCTATGTGCCTTTCCTATGGGGAACAGATTCTCCCAATGCCCTTAGGACCTAGTGCTCAGTGTTCTTTCTGTCTTAAATTGATAAAATATAAGTTCTTTGTGAGCAGGGACTCTTTTTTGACTTTGGTTTTTGTATCATAGGTGCCTAGTATAGTGCTTTGCAGAGTTACCCTTCAAAGACTATTTGTGTTATAATTTCTGGTAATCAACTAAAAAATGCTATACAAACCCACAATAGGAATATCACTGGTGTTCAAATAGCAATGTGGTCCTGATGTTGTTCTTTCTAGTATAAATAATTTTAAAATATATGTACAATTTCCCACAGAATTTTATTTTTCTTCCTTTTGTTTTTGTTTAATAGTCGCAGACTAGCACATTTGCTAGGCCCCTTTGTGAATATTTAAGCTTCTCTATCCATCTTACCCTAAGCTGCACTATCTTTTAGCCTGAATGACACTGAAAGGCAGTGTCAATTATGAGGAATCATGGAACTTACATCTAATGATACATTTAAGGCCAATCCATTTATCTCTGTGATCATGTAAATGCCTTGGAGTTCACCAGGCTTTGCCATGATAGGGCTTTATAGCTACTTTGGAGTCATTTCATTGTGTGTACCTATATTGGTGCAGCTGCCACTAATGTTTACAAAATCCATGTGGTATACACATCCTTGGGATATGTTTGCAGAGGTTAATGCTTAGGCACAGTAGTTATATTTATTATCTTAGCTAAAACAGACCCATAGGAGCCATTAAACCTCTGAAGAGATTAGAATCTATAGTATCTCCCCATTCTTTTTTAAATTTTCACTTATGATCTTCTTGGATGAGGTCCCCCACCTAGCCACTCCAATCATGCATGAATTTAAGCAATAGTGGCGATTTCTAAATGTTAAGATACTCACTTACCTATAGGACATAGGTATATGTATGCATATGTGCATATATATGTACATATATATGTGCATATATATATTATTATATACATAATAGACCATATCTACAAAGGGTTCAGGATCCCTGTGATAGCAAGAGCTATCAAGACCAAAAATGTGTTTCCCCAAAACCACTATCACAGTACACTTTTCACATATAATCTCACTTGATCCACAACAATCCTAGCGGATAGGTGATATTATTATTCCCATTTAATAATTCAGAAAAGTGAGGCAAGTAGAGTTTAAGTGAATTTTTCTAGAGCCACACAGCCAGTCAAGTGTCTGAGGCTGGATTTGAACTTAAATATTTCTGACTTCAGACTCAGGTATGTTTTATCCACTGTGCTATCAGTTTCCTAAAATCAAAATAAATGCCTATCAATGAGGAAAGGCTAAATAAGTTTAATACATTACTATAGCAAGATATTTAAACTTAAAATGTGTTTCCCTAGAACCACTCTTGAGGAATGTAATTTTCAGAAACCTTTTAAAGAAATTCACTGGGAAATCATATATTGCATTTTGAGTCTACCCTGTCCTTCTCTTACTAGTTCAAGTCTTCTTTAACCTCTCACCTAGACCTGAGCAACAACCTCCTACATCAAGAATTTGTAATTTTTGTGGATGTCATGAATTTGAATGAAAAATATACTATTGTTACTATGGAAGATACAAAGATGAAAAGCAAGCTCCTCCCAAAGGGGCTTGACTTTTAATTGGGAAAATCTCTCTCTCTCTCTCTCTCTCTCTCTCTCTCTCTCTCTCTCTCTCTCTCTCTCACACCCACACCCACACACCCATTCACACACTTCACACACACACACACACACACACACACACACACACACACACACACACACACACTTTAAGGGAGAGTCAGACAAAAAGGACTAGGAATTTTCTGATGTGACAAGTAATCTTCACCTGGTGAGACCAGAATAAGCCTCACTAAAAGTCAACTTTTGAACTGAGCCTTGAATGAAAGAAGGATTTCTGGAGGTGAAGAAAGGAAAAAAAGCATTTTAGGACAGGATAGAAGGATGGAGTGAAGTCATAGACAGAAGAGAGTAGGATAAGAGCTTTTTAGAATTGTCTCCACATCTTTATCCTTTTAACAATCACAGAAATAGGCCTTAAAACTTAAATATAACATTCTAGGAGCCTTGAAATAGGCTTAAACCAATCAGCCAGAGAGTTTTATTTTCCATTTTAAATAACCCTTCCATTTATATCTTCCTTTGGAAAATCACCATGATTCTTAAAGTGAATATATAGTAATGTGCCTGAAGATATAGTTTTAATACCATGGGTCATTGTTATACTTTTTTATTACAAATATCGTT
Source organism: Gracilinanus agilis (assembly GCF_016433145.1). Lineage (NCBI taxonomy): Eukaryota > Metazoa > Chordata > Mammalia > Didelphimorphia > Didelphidae > Gracilinanus > Gracilinanus agilis. Next base: position 284,453,986 of record NC_058132.1, on the reverse strand, counting down.
TTCCGTCTAAATCATTTCTTTCAGGCCAGGCCTAAATTCTTTTGGCCCCTAATTTTTGGGCTCATTTGCATATATGACAGCAGTGAGAGGAAGTCGTGATAAAGTGGGTAGCCATGGAATCCAAAAGGCCTGACACATCCTAATGATGTGACCCTAGACAAGTCATTTGACCTCTGAAATGGACTAGGAACATTCTCTTTTTTCCTTAAATTATTTTCCCACGTTACATGAAGATGCAATTTTAATAATCATTTTGTGATTGATCACCATGTTCTCTCCCTCCTTCCCACCCCTTCTCCCTCCTAAGATAGCCGGTAATATGAAATAGGTCATATTTGTGCTGTCATACAACACATATTTCCATATTTATCATGCTGTGAAATAAGGCACATATGACTCACACGAGACAATTCATGAAGGAAATAAAGTGAAGAATGGCATTCTGCAGTCTGCATTCAGATTCCATCAGTTCCTTCTATGTTGGTGGAGAGCCCAGGCTTATTCTTAAACTTCTCTAAGATTGTAGGTGACAAAGCAAGTCCTGACCTACATTATTGAATGGTGTTCCCTCGTTAGGAGTTCCCTACATGAATGAAATCACAGATCTGGTAGAGGGGAAAAAAAAAGCAAAGGCCTGGCAACATTTGGCTGAACCTTGAATATATCTTAGGTCATGGAGGAGAGTAGCTTCAGAAAAAGGGTTACATTTTCTCTAAGAATACATTCCAGTTTGGGAACTTATGGAACATCTTTGGTATGGCTGGATCATTTGGTCAGAGCCTCAGCACACTTAGTCAGGAAGGGTTTGGTGATTTTAAGCAATCTTTATCCTCTTCAAGCCTCCCCATTCTTGTTTATATTTTCAAAGACTTTCAGCTAATTGGAGGCATTACTCACCAAATTTTTGTCAACCCAGACATGTTGATATTCAGCCCCTACCTATGAGGCAATGTCTCTGGCTACTTAAAGGAACATTTGAACCATTTTTAAACCTGCAGATGTTAAGAAATGAGGTCTCATTTATCCAGCCTTTTATTTTTTTAACATTTGCCAGGGTGTTGACTTTTTTTAGCTGTTGCAGAAATACCAGGAATATTTTTAAACCTTATCTGATAGCCTTTGACATTGGTAGGGATTGCAAAACACCATAGAGTACCCCAAATATAGCTATCAGTTATATAATTTGTAATCCATGCAGTGATCCTAAAGTTGGCACCACTCTACTGAAAACTGGCATTGGCCAATTTTATTTCTCCCAACATCCTTGATGATCTAGACATTATCACAAGAAGGTAAAGTTACTATAAAGACAATTTTGTCACAGTGCTTTGATATAAATGATTCATGATAAATAGCCTGGAAATGAAGGAACCTCATTTGGAATCCAAAATAATTTTCAGAGGTTCCTAAGAGTTGTCAAGCTACCAGTTTCCATCCCTTGCCACTTCAACATCCATAGCTACTGAAGAACTAGAAAAGAAAGTTCTTGCCACCAAAGTCCTTGACACTCTCCAATGGTTCAATATAAAAAATACAAAAAGTATTGATTAATATAAATGACATTAAAGAAGATGCATTACTATCTCTTTTACTTCTGCATGGTAAGGACTTACCCCTATTACACTATGAGTTTCTTGAGATCAAGGATTGTCATTGATTTTCTATTTTTAATACCTCATATTTTGCATATAGTAATCACTTAATAAATTGTTTTCTTTTACTCATTCATTCATTCATTCATTAATGGGATTGCTTAGCTAAAACCCTGTTTGCTAGCTTTATTTCTTTGTAATCCACACTATAAATTAACTATGCATTTATTAAGTTCCTACTATGTGTCAGCCGCTATACCAGGATACAAAGACAAAAACGAAACAAGCCTTCATCTTAAAGAACTCATATTTATTGAGAAGAGACAACATATACATTTATAAATATATGTAAAACATATACAAAATATAGATACAACTATTATATATGCATATATACATATATATTTTTTTAATTGAGGTGATGGAGTCAGCAGCTATAAAGACTAAACCAGTGTATTTGCATTTTTGTATTAGTATTTTTTTCAAGTCAACCCTTCAACTTTGTCATTTTTTTCCCCACCATGAAAATTGTTCCATCCAATGGTGTCTGGAGCTAACTAAACTCATGGGCACTCTTAAAAGCCACTTGTTAGATTTTCAGAGTGAGAATTTCCACAAGAAAAGTTCAAGGTTCGTTTTTTTATTGTGTCAATTGCCTAGATATAAGAAAGTGATGGAGAATTTGTTAATCATGTCACATATTTATCCCAATTCCCAGCTGATTATTAAACATTCCTCAGCACTCACATTTCTCCCAGAAGATTCATGGATTATTTTGAATACAACTCAATTCTTTAAAAATATCTTTGAGAAATTACCTCCCATATCAGATTATCTTTTTGTCTTTTCTAATTGTGTGAATTGGGCAGAAAAATAGGTAAACAAATTCAAACAAGCAGTATATTATATATTTTTTATTTTTTTCTTTATTTTTTGAAGATATTCTCCCCCTGGAAAATACATGTACAAAAATATTTATAGCTGTACTCTTTGTGGTGGCAAAAAATTGAAAAATGAGGGGGTATCCATTGATTGGGGAATGGCTCAACAAATTGTGGTATCTGATAGTAATGGAATACCATTGAGCTGAAAGGAATAATGAACTGGAGGATTTCTACTTGAACTGGAAATATCTCCAGGAATTGATGCAGAACAAAAGGAGCACAACCAGGAGAACACTGAACACAGAGACTGATACACTGGCCCAATTGACTTTCCTACTAGCAGCAGTGCAATGACCCAGGACAATCCTGAGAAACTTATGAGAGAGAATGCTATCCACATCCAGAGAAAGAACTGCGGGAGCAGAAATGCAAAAGAAAACCATATGGTCGATCACATGGTTCAATGGGGATATGATTGGGTTTTGGCCTTAATAGATCACTCTATTGCAAATATAAATAACATGGAAATAGGTTTTGAAAAATGATATATGTATAGACCAGTGGAGTTGATTGTCAGTTCGGGGCGGGGGGAGGGAAGAGGGGGGAGAAAAATCATGAATCATGGAACCATGAAAAAATATTTTAAGTAAATTTAAAAAAAAAGAATAGAAAAAACTAGCTTAACTAGCATGGAGGTGGTGGTTGAGTGTTTCACCAAAAATTGGTAGTTATTAAAGTCTTTCTATCACTAATTTTTTTTCAGCACAATTAAGTTCTTTGAGTTTTTCTAGGAGTTTAAAACTAGACACCTTCCATTTGGTCATATATGTATTCATATAATAGGTATACTTATATATACTTAGGTTACATATATATATATATGTATGTATACACACACACATATGTTGGTCATACCTATATCAGTTTGCCTGTATTCTCAATGAGGGGAAAGGGGAGAATTTTAACTCATTTTTTAAAAATGAATGTTAAAAATTATTTTTACATGTAATTGGGAAAAATAAAATATTAAAAGACAAAAAAAGAAATATTCTCCTTTCATTCCTCCACCCCAGAGTGATCTATTTTTTTAAAACTGAAAGTAGTGTATAATATGTGTAGTATATAAAGTATCCAGTGATTTCTATTTTGTGGTAATATCAGGAAACATGGAGTTGGGTTGTACTGTTAGGTCAATTCACCTTATTTTTTTTTTAAACCCTTACCTTCCATCTTGGAGTCAATACTGTGTATTGGCTCCAAGGCAGAAGGGTGGTAAGGGTAGGCAATGGGGGTCAAGTGACTTGCCCAGGGTCACACAGCCAAGAAGTGTCTGAGGTCAGATTTGAACCTAGGACCTCCCGTCTCTAGGCCTGGCTCTCAATCCACTGAGCTACCCAGCTGCCCCCCTGGTCAATTCACTTTAACAAGCATTCATTAAGTATTTACTATAAGCAAAACCCTCTACTAAGCAATTAGAATGCAAATATAGGCAGAAAGATGTCCTTGTCTTCAAGAAGCTTAAAGTCTCACTGAAAATTATGATTGACTATAGTGAGGAGTGATGTGTCCGTTTTCAAGGTGGGGGAAAAGACATGTTTTGTTTACCTGAAGTAATATTATTGACTTGCTACAAATAAACTGGCCTGAATGTTCTAACTGCTGGCACCTAGTTCTAAACCAAGATCAAGACCTAGATCAAGTTTTTCATGCTTTTTTATGTCTAGAGTATTTGGTAATATATAATCCTTCTGCCTTATAGCAAGGACCTTTTCATAATGTATGATGCTAATAAAAAAAAATACTGGTTTTTAGTTTGGAATATAGAAACTCCACAAAATGTGACAGGAGGATTTTTAAATAATAAGGTGATCATAAACCTTAGTTCAGTGAATAACGAAGGTAGATTTCCCTCTGGGGAACTAGTTGAAGAGGGTAAAGGCTTGTCTGAATCTAGGAATGTAATCCGGATGTGACAAGTAAATTAATCCTTAGAAGAAACAGTGATGTGGATGGTTTTGGAGCTGTGGTGAAAGACAGAATTTATGATGCTAGATTCCTGAATTGGTATTAATTTACACATTGCATATATAGTGTGGGTGCCTGAGACATTAAAAACAAATTCCATTTGAAAAGCTGCATTTTTAAAAATCAGGCAATAGAGAGGGATAGGAAGCAAACAAATTATATTTATAGGAGAGGAATGAACTATTTTATCTCATTTTTTTCATATGCAACTTTCAAAAGGCATCCAAATTGGGATCCTGGATCATTAAGCATTTGACATTTGTCCAGTTAAAACTATTGACTCATGCTTTCATTTCTTCCCCCTCAAATTACTACAGTGCCACAGCTGATCTGACTATATTTTCCATTTCTTATAAATAGCCACAAGAAAAGTATTAATTATCCTTGTACGATTTAATGCACCAACTGCCTTAACCTTTCAGGTTTTCTTAAACGCCAGCATAACAAGGCATATCCATGGCAGCAAATGTGATTTATGACAGGAATCTTTAATTTCTGTTTTTAAATATGTTACCCACCGATCTGCATACATTTAAATTCGCCTGCAACACTTTCCTCTGTCTTGAGGCTGTTGTTTAATATTCAAGGATGATTTTTGTCCACATACATTTTGGTCTATGTCACCTCAGATTAAATTATTACTGTTTGCAGCCCTTTTCGGAGCAGGCCTCAGGCCCTTATTTACAAGAATCAATGAAACAGTAATGAAAATCCATTTTTCATACTATCAGCTCTGGCCTGCTTTTATTTAGTTAGCTGGGTCTAAGCAAGCAATTCATTTTGTGCAAATGTCATGGAGAGAAAAAAGGATGAGCCGTGAAAGGGTTAATCATGAAATAAGACCTATACTTCCCCCCCCCATAGTAAAGAGCATCTGTAATGTTAAAATTTTTAAAAAAGCCCTTCCTTAATGTATGCAAAGTAATGTATATTGACACATAAGCAAGCCTTTTCATGATGAATATTGAAATATATATGCAAAGCACAGGAAATGTGTAACATGTTATAGATCTTTCAGTGTACATTTAGAGGAAATGAGCCATTTATATTCTACAATTTAGTGAATACCTACTGTTTATTGGTACAGAGCACATAGGAGTATATTTGTCTTAGTAATTTATTTAGGTAAATATATTTATTCTTCTAGGGGTTCTTGTGCTTTTCCCGATTCTATAGTACTAGACATAAATATTTAAAAATGCATTGTCTCAAATGTTATTCATGTAATTTATCAGAGAAAACAGTAGAGTTGTAATAACTTTTAAGCCTGTACCTACTCTTAAACCTGAGATTGATTTAGAATGCAGGAAACTGAGATGGCTTTTCTTCCTACTGCCGAGAAGAGTTATTTACTAGTTCAACTAGAGATAGGCAAAAGGAGTAGAGGTACTAACAGAAAGAGGGCAGCTTACCCCATTTTTGTCAGCTTTTCTGAACTAATTCTATGCCTAAAAAATAAGAGTTGATGAGATGTAAAATATTTAATTATTATAAATATTTATATTTGCTGACCATCTTTATATTATACATACATATGTGTGTATACATATATAACATACACACATGCATATATATACATATATTCACTTAGATACACACACATACACGTACACACATAAACAATCATCACTATTCCTTGTGGGAATTTCTTCTGAAATACAATGTATTTGACTAATAAGCCTGTCAGTCCAAATGATATTAATAGTTTTGAAAACCTAGTATTATCCTCTGAATATCTCAAAATAAAGAAATGACATCTCAGAATTGAAACGTAGATTCCTTATTTCCACTGCCTTTCTCAAAGAGAATGTTCATTACTTACAATCTTAGGTTTCTATCTGAAATTTGAGAATCTGTTTTTGTTTTTTTTGTTTTTTTTTTTTTTGCCTTGGGATTGATCTTTCCAAAGTTTTCTATATTTGCTGGCCTCAGTGTCCATAAAATTGAAATACTGAATGGACCGAGCTGGGTTCAGGGCATACGTTTTGACCACTTTACTTAGTAATGACAATCAAGTACATATGGATATATAGCATAGTATAATTAGCCCTGCCATAAAAGAAGTGACAATGATTATGGCATAGATCAGGTGAACTCGATTTTTTGGCACCAAAATGGAAAGGGATCTAAAAAGAATTAAAAACTAAAAATGACTATATGAAAACATACTCCCAATCACCAGTAATAAGAGAAATATAAATTAAAATAAATCTGAGGTTTTAAGTCATATTCAACAAATTGCCAAAAATCACCAAAAATGAGAAGACATCCTTGGAGAGAAGATATGAGAAGAAAGGAGACCAGTAAACTTTTAGTGAATATATGAATTGGTTGAGCAATATCAACTTAAAATTTGAAATTTTCCAAGAAAAATGTACTCAATTTTCCACAATCTTTGATGTAGGGACCTTATTTCTCAAGGCAGCGTATTCCACTTTGTGTAGTTTACATTATTAGGAATTATTTCCTTACATGCCATCTAAATAAATATACTTCTTTGCAACTTACAACTATCACTGTTCTGACTTCACTCCCTGCCAGAAAAAAAAATTCTACTCTTTCTTCTACATGACAGCATTTCTAATACAGCATATTTTCTGAAACTACTATCCCAACTCCCACTTACTCTAAAGAACAGGGGCCTCTGAGTTTGTCTACTATGAATTAACCCTGAGAATTCGGGGGTTATATAGTTCATAATCACCCACTGCTGAATCCTCCCCATTGATTATCAGTGATATACTTTTTTTCAGCTTTCCTTTTGAACTCTTTTACAAATCTTGTATCTAGTTTTCCTTATCTCATCCCTCTGTCTTTTCAAATACTATTGTTAAGTGTTCTAGACATCCATATAGGATGCAGAGGGGAAGATGTGAAGTCTAAAATTCTCTGAAACCTTTGAAGTGTAAAAGGTTCCTCTCTGAAAAAAAAAGATGGTATAGGAAGGTGAGAATCAAGTCAAGTCTGACATATTCTTTCTCCTTCCTCCTGCTCCCAAGGCTCAACCAAAATATTCCTTCTTAGGGATTTTGTGAGAATGCTTATTCCTTCCTCATCTCTACTCAAATATCTTGTGTTAAATCAACTAAATACATTATAAATAACCCACAAGTCACAATCAAGTTTTCTCAATCCATCCAAGTACATTCCCTACACTCTTATGGAAATGTCCTGACTTTTTTTACATTTACAACATACTTTATCAACTCAACCCTATCCTTATATTTGAAGACAGGAGTCATTTCTACCCTCCACACACATATTTCCTTTTTCAATGTAAACATAACAGGACTCTCTAACTAGCCTCATAAGAAGTGATCTGAAATTCTACCAATTTGAGACTGATTTATTCTAAAGGGCATCTTCCTTTGAAAATGAAAAGACCTCTGACAAGGCTGAGGGCTTATCACTCTTTTAGAACTTAGTGTGAATTAGGCCAGTCAGATTTTAGTTCACTGAACTCTAACTGCTTTTTTGACAAAGAACTTTGGCTTGTGAAGAAAGTAGTTCTCTTTGGGTTTGGATCATTTTAGAAGATGTTAGGGCTGCAACTTCTTTAGCAGGTGAGGTTTAGGGCAGTTTGAAGACACAGAGCTCCTAAGGCATCCTACAAGGTGAAAGAGGATGTATAGGAAAGGAGATGGAAGAACATCAAACAAAAACATGAATACTACTTAGGTCAACATTTTGCCTACAATTTATTCTCTATCCAGGAAAGAGAAAACAAATTATATTCTCTTAGTTGCTTGATCCAATTAGGAGTCAAAATTCAGGTTAGTAGTATTCACATCCTCATGGGCTAAATAGACTAGTATGGGCAAGGTTAGGAACTTGGTCACAATTCTACAATGTTATTTCTGTGGATAAAAGTGATCTGAGGTAAGGCAATTTAAAGGCAAGTTTTGAAAATATATTTTAAGTTAGATTCTAAATTTAAAAATAAAAAAAATGATCCAAACTCAAAGTAACCCATCCTACTAATTTTATAATCAAATCTTCTTTTACAGATGAAGAAACTGAGACCTAGACAGTTTGACTTGCCTAATATCACATTCATAGCAAAATGCAAGACTGGGATTCAAACTCCCATCTTTTTCCTTTAAATTCAGAATTATTTTTACCTTATTATATTGTTTTTTTTATTGTAAGCCATTGTTAACCAAATATTTTAAAGTATTTAAAGTATTGTTAACCAAATATGTTTAAATATAATTATCAAACACATAGAATTTTGACATTAAAAAGATACCTCAGTATTCAAAATTCATTTGCCATATCGAGAGGCGGAAGTCTCCAGAAGGTCAGGTGATTTATTCAAGCAGGCTTAAATGTTATTATGGAGAGAGCACTGGACTTGAAGTCAGAAAGATGTGACTTCAAATATATCTTCAGACACTTATTTGCTTTGTAACCCCAACCAAGCTATTTACCCACTTTTGGGCTCCAAAATGGGGATAATAAAATAACTACTTAACAGGGTTGTTATTGAGGTTAAATGAGATGATATTGGTTAAACACTATGCAAACTTTAAGGAACTATGTAAATGCTAGTTTTTGCTATGATCATAATCGTTATCATTATGATTTTGTTTATAGCAGAGACAGGAGTTGAACTGGATGCTCTTAAATCCTGGCTTTGTATTTATACTACACCATGTTGCTTCAACTTGTTACAAATTGTTCATCCTTCATTTTGAGAGGACCAATGACATCACAGAGTGATTTCTTGACTTGAATGTGAATTGGATTTAAGTGAGACAGAGTTACTACAGAATGCCTAAAATTATAAAACTTAAAAAATGAAATAAGGACTAGGGAAGAAAGAGTAGTAATAAAGGCTCAGTTAGCCCAGAGATTATGGAATAGGTGGTCAAAGTAAACACTGACATGACAATTTTCCTGTCTGCATAGTTTTCATTTTGAGAGATAGTCTAGAATTATCTTTCTAGAAGATATGAATAGTGGTACATGAGATAATGAATTACCACTATCATACAGAAACTTCAACTAAAGAACACTCACTGATAGGAAATAAAGATGGAACGGTCTACTTGCCTCCAGAGGAGGATGAGTCAGTATCAGCTCAGGAATCCCCTTACTGATTCACTAAATAGGAGACTGGACAGAATATTTCAGAAAGCATAGTCATTGACTGAGGAGAATGAGCAAGATGAGTAAAAATGATAACTACTATTTTATCTTTTTTATGATTTCAAAGCAGAAATTTCATCTCTTGCAACAATGGGCAGTAAAAACTAACCCTGTATTAGAGGTATATGAGGAGGAGATGAATTCATTCCAAGAATATCCCGTACCCATTGATGATTTCTGACCATTTAAAAAGGAAAAGGAAATATCAATTTCTAAATTTATGTTTAATATTTACAAATATGTAAATTAGGCTGCCTCAGAAAAAAGTAGCAGATGTCCCTATCTTCTTGATGCTGATGGTCTGCTTAGGTATTGCTTCAAAATGGTAAATTTGAAATGAGTGTTATTTTCTAGGGTGCTTCATTTTATTGATCTGAAAGCATTAATATTATGTGATTTCAAAATAATTTACACAAGATAATGTTAAAAACCCAGTTCTCTTTAATGGGATATTCTATTTAATGTAGGGACATATTTAGCTCATGAACTTAGAGCATCTCCATCCCATTTCTGGTTAGAATTTTAAAATTCTTTTAACCTTCTCATACCTCTCAATCCTTATGTCTCAAATTGAGACAAAACAAATTGACTCTTTTTGCCTAAAGAATTGGATCTAATTTGAACTTTATTTCACTTTAATTATTAGTACGTTTCCTAGCATGTACTCTTTAGCATTCAAAATATATTTTGCAAAACTGTGGAATTCAATGCATAGAACTTTTTTTCTATACCTTTTTATTTGAACTAAGAAGTGATTACTAGAATACAATAACTATGTCCTTGAAATTTCATTTCATAAAGTTCTAGAGGTAAGAACATATTCCAAAGATTCCAAATTTATGTTTTACAAATTCTTGGAAAGAAATAAAAAAAAGCTTTTCAATTTCTTAGCTTTGAACACTCAGATACTAGCGAAGTGTTTGGTATTGGCAAGAGAATGTTGGACTGCAATGAGCAGGCACCATGCTCATCCGCTGCCAAGTAAGTGGAACGATTGGTCTCTCCCACTTCAGAAGTCTGTACCTCAATGAAATACAATATTCCCCCTATCCTCCAAATAATAGCAACCTATCTACTTATATGTCCCTGGTTTGTTTTAATTTAGCAACCAACAAAGAAAACACACTTCGCATTTGGCAAGTCATTAATTAAGTGTCAGACATGGTTGTTTCCAATATCGTAAATAATGTTTTGGTTTTTCTTTAAGTTCTCCCCTATGTACATATCTTCCTTACCTATGTACCTCATCACCACCTCTCCTACTACAATATTCAGGACATCTGTGAGTGTCAGAGCAAATATACACATGATGACCTAGTGTCTATGCTATTATATTTTATAAAGTCTTACTTTGGGGAATGATATTTGATTCATGGATTTGACATTGCTTTTTTAACTGTCCTGTGATTTCATTGTCAAAGAGAAAAACAAAGGTGCTGTTTTTACCTTTATTTCTAACTTTTTGTATCCAGGTCTTTGTTTAAGGAATAAAAAGGGAGTTATCCTGTTTTTGCTTGTTTAGCCTTAGAAGTTATCACATGCTACATGCATGGAACATAGGATGAAGAAGAGAAAGGGGAGAAGGGAAATAAGGTTATTTTCATCATCTTGCAGGTATTATTATCTTAAAATACAGAGCACTAGAGTTAGGCCATATAGTGTAAGGCTATTTGCAAAATTTAGTAAATTAATAGGTAAACTGAAGTATTACTATATGTGTGCTGTGTAATATAAACACATGTCTATACTTGAATTCTCCTATATAGAGGTGTCTTTCTTCCAGTTGCCTAACACTTATGATCAGAATTAAAAACTTACATAAGAGTTATTTGTTTGTGCTTAATTTTTCTCCATTATATGAAATTTGTAGTATTTCTTTCTGTGAGTCTCTTTAGGGGTAAATGTAGACTGTGTATTTTATGAGACTTTTTTATATTTTGTTTTCTCTAACAAGAGGCATAGGATGAGAGAGAAAATAAAGTCTTATTAGATGAAAAGATTCAATTAAAATTTTAAAATAGTAAGATGGAGGAACTCAATTCTAGGGAAGCCAAAAAAAAATTATAATGGCTGAAGATTCCAGAGATTTTGACCCCTCTGCCACTGTTTAAAAGAAGCAAATGGTCAATATTATTGCTGTGAGACTAATCACAAATATTCTTTTTATAATAGCAAAAGAAAAATGACAACTGATCTTCAGTTTTTTATTTCCTTTTTCTGTCAGAAACAAGATGGTAGACTAGAGTAGCATCGTTGCATTTCACATTTAAATGGAATGATCTCAGATCCCTAAAGGCCACCTTTTTAATGTAAAAGTTAGTTGTGAAGAAGTAAACCAGACATGGGTTGCAAAGACAAAATAAAATGTTTACCAATTAATACTTTCACTATTTCCAAACAGAATTTTGGCTCAACATGGTAGTCTCTTATTTACTCATTTTCATAATTCTTTTATTCCCTGTCACTTCAGCATTTTTTGCTACTTTGTATAGTATTAAATAATCAGTTTCTCAACTATGTTCATATATATTTCACTCAATTTGTTGCTCTAGAGCATTTTTTTTAAACCCTTGTACTTTCGGTGTATTGTCTCATAGGTGGAAGAGTGGTAAGGGTGGGCAATGGGGGTCAAGTGACCTGCCCAGGGTCACACAGCTGGGAAGTGGCTGAGTCTAGAGCATTTTTTACATCACACCTAGTATTTACTTTGATTTGTTCCTCATAATTAGTACTCTGTCAATGTTCATGAATTTGTTATGCTTGAAATTATAGATACAAAATGAAAGAATCAATTTAGTTGATAATCAGTGCAGAAGAGGATGAATTTGATTTTCAAAGTTCAGTACTGTTAAGTAATATGTTTTTAACTGACTCTTTGATAGCTAGGTACCTTCTAATTCTAAATCTATGTTACTGTATTTTAAAGTAGCTTTGCTTTCGTTCATTGTGAAGATTTTCTTTTCCTTTTCTTTTATGTTTACAGAAAAAAAATATATATTCCTGTCATTAACAACTAATTTTAAAAAAAAAAAAAGTTTTATAACTCTGTACTAAGAAGAGAGGAATGATTACATGGGGTGGGGGAAGGGTGACTTCATTGTAAACATGTATGAATCTCAATTGCATTTCACCCTTTCATTATCCCAGTTACTCATTTTCTTCTGTCCTCATGAGAGAATTAAACCCAAATAATTAAATTTCAATTTAATTTTTATACTGTTAAAATGTTGTGCATCTAGAATTTAAAAAGCATTCTGTAATAAAACAGATTTTCCCTACACCTTTAAAAAATGAAGGTCATTCATAGATTCTTCATAAATTGGAATTTGACTATTACTGACATTTACTATAAGGAAATGGGAAAAATAATGTCAAAACTGGCCATAAGCTTTATTGAAATGAAAAGCAATTGGATATTTGATGGCATGAGAGTCTCAGAAATATTATTCTTTTCCAAAGATCAGATAAATTCACAGAGTACTAAGCAATTTAGGGAAGACCTTGTTTACCAAATTTAGCTACTTGAAATAATTCTACAAAAACAATAACAGAAACAAAGTAAAGAAAGAAAGGGAGAAAGGGAGAAAAAACTGTCTGTTCTGTCAAGGTTAGTCCAATCAAACTAAAAATTTAATATTTCTTACATTTTGCAAATGCCCAACATCTAAAACAAAGCCCAGTAACAGTTTGCCAGTTTAAAATGTCACACTCGAATAATTTCATTCTAAAATAGAGAAATTGGCAAAATATAATGAATAAGGAATAATAAGCAGATTTTTTTATTTTGAAAAATATAGAAAATGTTATCATTAGAATATTCAGCTTCATTTATTATCTGGTAAGTAGTAAATGATTATTGAATTTTATGTTCAGAGAAAGAATTCCTAACAAAATTTTGTCCAGTCTTTAGTGTGTTTAAAGCTGGACAAGCTGTAGTGACAAATTTCAAAGTTAAAAATAGAATATGTCATATTACTACAAATCCAGAACTTGCATTGGGTAGTGTTTCAAAAGACATCAGAAACAAAAATTTTAGTACTGCATTTTGGTAGAGCTGGAAAGAAAGGGGCTAGGAAATTAGTCCCTTCAGGGAACATTTGGTGTTATTTTTTTTTCTCTTTTTGCATCTCATTCAAATTTCTTCTGTAAACAAGCCTTCTCATAAAATCAGCAAGCTCTATAAAAGTAACTACAAAGTCTTAGTCATCTATCTTTTATCTCCTTCACTGCCTAATTCAGTATCCCAAATGCAGAAGTGGTTTAACAGGTATTCATTTTTAATTATATTTTCCCCAACTAAATGTAGATACAGTTTTTTTTTAAATTTTAAACCCTTAACTTCTGTGTATTGACTTATAGGTGGAAGATTGGTAAGGGTAGGCAATGGAGGTCAAGTGACTTGCCCAGGGTCACACAGCTGGGAAGTGTCTGAGGCCGGATTTGAACCTAGGACCTCCTGTCTCTAGGCCTGGCTCTCAATTCACTGAGCTACCCAGCTGCCCCCTGCAGATACAGTTTTAAATAATCATTTTCTGATATTTTGTTATACATATTATTTCTCTAACTCTCACCCTTTCCCCTTCCCTGGGACAGCAAGTAATAGGAGATATATTATACATATGTTATCATGTAATACATAATGCCATGTCCATCATGTTGAGGAAAAAGACACATATTGCTTATATGAGAAAAAAACTAATGAAGGAAATGAGGTGAAAAATGTTATTCTTCAATCTGCATTCAGGCTCCATTGGTTTCTTCTATGGTAATGGATAGCCTTTTTTTTTTTTTTTTTATGAGTACCTTGATCTTAAATCCTGGCATTGCCGATAATAGTTAAGTCATTCACAGTTGAGCATCATAATTTATTACTGTTATTGTGTACAATGATCTCCTGGTTCTGCTCACTTCACTCTGCATTACTTCATATAAGTATTTCCAAGTTTTATTTTGTTAGTTGTCTCTTCTAGACCTGTTTTCTTGATCTGTTATCTTCTTATTGAGATATTTCATGTTTCCTTCTATTATGCCAGTCTTTTGACTTTGCTTTATTAATTCTTGCTGTCTTGTGAGATCATTGGCTTCTACTTGCCCAATTCTAGCCTTTAAAGACTGGTTTATGGCTATAATCTTTTGGTTTTCCTTTTCAATCTGGTTTATCTGGCTCTTCATGGCTTCCAGCTGGTCATTTCTGGTCTTCAATTTGTTTATCACTTCATTTGATTTCTGAAACTCAATTTCCAATTGCAAAATTCTGCCTTTTAAGCTGTTATTTTCTTTTTGAACTGTTTCACACTTTTCTTGCCAGATATCTTCCATCTTTCTCACGATCTCAGATTTGAACTCTTTAAGAACTTGTGACCAATTTTCATTTTTGGGGGGAAGGTTTGGATGTGTTTAATTGCGTGTCCTCCTCTGCTTTCTGGGTTTTTTTTCTGAGCAAAAGTTGTCAAGTGTTAGAGCTTTTTTCTTGGTCTTTTTGGTGGTTATTTCTTGTGCCTTGCTTGTCATCATCATGCCTTCTCAGCCAGAAGTCTAAGTAAGGCAGGCAGACTCTCTGTGTATAGAGCTAAAGAGCAGTTTTTGCCTGAGGCTACTTTTCAAGTCTCCTGGCTTCCATTGTCTGCTAGGCCTCTGCTGTCTGGGGCCCCTCTCAGCTTCACTTCTATGCCCAAGGTCTGCACTCCCCAGCCTCCTGGGTTCTCTAGTCTAACTGTTCTCAGGGTCAAGCCCCCAGTGGTCCTAGCCAGCTGCCCAGAGCCCAGAAAGTGGCCCATGCTTGCTCCTCCACCTGAGATGCTCCCCTGAGTCTTAGCGCTGAGCTGCTTCCACTGTCCTCTGCCTCTCTCAGCTCCACTCCCCAGCCCAAGATCTGTGCTCTCTAGCATCCTGGGATCTCAGGTCTTGCTGCTCTCAGGGGCAAGCTCCTGGTGGTCCCAGTTAGCTGCCAAGGAGCTAGATTTTGTGCCCCTGCTTGCTCTAATTGGTGTGCAGCCTCTGATTCTGGTACTGTGGGTGGGGAGGGGAAGGGTTGATCTGCTTGCTTTTTGATGGGAGCTATTTCCCCCCTTATAGTGTGGAAATGCCCCAATCCCACGTACCTTTGATTCTGCACCCTGTTGTGGGGTCCCTTCTTTCATCTAGATTTGGTTTTTTGTAAGTATACTGTATGGGTTGATTAAAAGAGTAAAACACCCTGCTTCTGTTCTGCAGCCATCTTAACCTGGAAGACCAGTTTTATTTTTTTAGTCATGATCCTGTTATTCATTTCATATGACACAATATACTATTGAACTGGATTACAATCATATACCACAACTTGTTCAGCCATTCAAAATTGATGGATATCCCTTCAGTTTCCAAATCTTTGCCTCCCCCCCCAAAAAAAGCTATTATAAATATTTTTTGTACAAGTAGGTTCTTTCCCCCATCTTTGATCTCTTTAGGATAGAGACCTGCTAGTAATCTTGCTGGATCAAGGATATGTTTAGTTTTATTGGCCTTTAGTCATGGTTCCAACTTGTTTTCCAAAAGGTTATATGTTTATTGATCACATAGTTCATTAGGGATATGATTGGGTATTTTGACTTTAAATGATCACTCTATTGCAAAGATTAGTAATATGGAAATAGGTTTTGAACAATGATACACTTAAAACATAATTGACTTGCTTATCGGCTCTGGGAGGGGGAGGGAAGAGGGAAGGGAAAGAACATGAATCATGTAACCATGGAAAAATATTCCAAATTAATTATTTAAATAAAAATTGAAAAATGAAACAAACCAAAAAAGTTATATGTTCATAGCTCCACCAACAGTGTAAGTGGCAAGTTTTCCCACATCCTGACCAAGTTATCATTTTTCTTTTTTTTTTTATCATATTAGAAAATCTAAAAGATGTCAGATAGTACTTAAGAGTGGTTTTAATTTTCATTTCTCTAATTAATGCTGATTTTGGACATTTTTCATATGACTAAAGATAGTTATAATCCCTTCTTCTAAGAACTGCACTTTCATAATCTTTGACCATTTATCAATTGGAGGATAACTCATGTTCTCATGAATTTGACTCAATTTGTTATGTATTTCAGGAATAGGTGCTCTTTAAATCAAAAAACTAAATGTTATTTTTGACATTTTACAATTGTTTTAAATTATAAGCCTTATAATAGGGTTTTTAGCAAAATTTAAATATTTCCCTAGGAAGAAAGAAGTCTTTTTATTGAGTACAACTCCTGGATACATACAATACCAGAATGTGACAAAGTGACAAGAGTATGATATTCTAGGGGTATGTACCATTCGTTTATTTGTAAGACATTTCTTCCACATACATAAGTATAATCCAATAGGACTTTATAAGTGAGTAGAGATGAGAAGTAAAGGATAAGAAATAATCAGTAATAATCCTAAGGCCAAGAATTGGAGAAAAAAAGTGGTGGGGGAATGGGGATTAAGAAAAGGTTAGTGTTCTGTTAAGTAAGGAAATAATAGAACATGTATCTAACATTGATGAATTCAAGTCACTTGACTTAGTTGAAAAATTCTAAGATAATGAAAAGTATAAGATATGATTTCCATCATCACCCTCAGTGAAATTTTAAAGACTGGAAAATTGTAATGGTTACATGAAATTAGAGAAGGACAAATGTCAACTCTTTAGAAAAAGAGAAGGGCATAGATGCTACAAAGCATAGGAGAGTGAGTTTGACTTGATTTCTAGGACTATTCTAGAATTGCTCATAGTAAGATGGCTAGAGAACATTTGGTCAAGAAAATAAAGATTACAAACCAACAGCATGTTCTCCTTCATGACAGATAAAGCTGAACTAAGCTCATTATTATTTTTTTAAGATTTACTAAACTTTTTCATCTGTGTAGTACAGTACATATAGTATACTTAGATTGTACCAAAGCTTTTGATAAACTGGCTTATTGCTCTTAATGAAAAAGATGGAAAGATGTGCAAATAGAGTGATGTAGTCAAGGAGACAGTATTATCAATTAGAAGGATGCAGAATTGATTGAATGACTGGACTCCAAGTGTAGTCCTTAATGTTTCAATGTCAATTTGGCATTAGGTCTCCAATGGAGTGTCTCAGGGAAATTTGCCTGACCTTTTCTATTTCATTTTTTAAACATGACTTAAATAACAATGTAGATATAGCTTTGTAGATGGAAGAAAGCTGAAGGAGATAACTAACACTCTATAAAATATTCAACATAAAAAAAAAGATCTTGATAGCCTAGACCATTGGGCTAAGTTTCACAAAAATAAAATTCAATGGAGAAAACATAAAGTCTTACAGTTGGGCTTAAAAAGAAACTTCACAATTACCAGATTAGTGTTTCATGATTAGGCAATGATTTGCCTGTAAAATTTATATACTTTTTTGGAAGTTGTCAAAATAAACTGTTAGACTGCATTAAGAAAAGTATATTATCATGACCTAGGGAGGTGATAGTTCTGTGGCACTCTGACCTGGTTAGCTCACATTTCTGTGAGTGTATTTGGTATGGAGAACCATATATTTTTTGAAAGGACAATGATAGGCTTGGGATTCTTCAGAGGAAGGCAGCTAGGATGGATAAAGGCCTCATGACCATGCTATAGTAATATTAGATGAAAGAAATGAGCAAACAGCTAGGAAATACAAAAAAAGAAGGGAGAGAAAAAAGGAAACAAATATTTACATATTACATGCTAGGAATTGTACTAAGCACTTTGTTTTTGTTTTTAAATACACATGATCTCATTTGATCTTCACAATAATCTTGGGAAGTATTTGCTATTGCTATCTCTATTTTACAGTCAAGGAAATTGAGAGAAACAGAAGTTAAGTAACTCACCCAGGTCACACAGCTAGTAAGTGTCTAAGTATGGAGTTGATCTCAGGTTTTTGTAATGGTAGGACCAATACTATATCCATTGATTGCCAGCTGCCTCTAAAGAGCAGAAAAGATTTAGAGAAGACATGCATGGGAACTTTAAGTATTTGAAGTAGTATCACAGTGAAATGTTTGTTTTTCTTTATTCCATTATAGGCCAGAACTAGAATCAATATTAAGAAGTTGCTATGTAAGGAAAAGAAAAAAGATAACTATTTAGAACTATCTCAAAGTGATTTTAACGGCTACTAGAGTTAATTGGCCCTCTTCAAAAGGGGAGGAATTGGATTATCACTTATTAGGTATGTTAAAAAAGAAATTAGTCTTCAGGTATGTGTTGATCTTAATGACCTCGAAGTCTTTAAGACTGAAATTCTATTAATTTTTCAGGAGGAGTTATGTAAGTAAACAATGATAATATTAGTTTTGGAACTCTCAGGTTTGAGGCTTTGGGGAGATCAAGGTGGAAGTATCCTAAAAATAGCTAGAGATATGAGTCTGACACTCAGAAAAGAACTCATTACTAAAAGGTGGAGGAAAGAAGAGGATCAAGTCATGTAACAAAGAAGAAGGTGAGCACCCACATCAGGTTGTCAGGAAAAAGATAAGGAGACAACCAAAATTAAAAGAAAAGATAGCAATCATGTAAACCAAAAAGAACTAAAAAGAGAAGAGAATGTGTGTGAGAAAGAACAGACAACCTTTAAAAATTTAGCAAAGATTTCATAAAAAATGAGAATGGCTTTCTAATTTAAAAAGGTATTTTTTAATTTTAATAACAAATTTCCACATAAGATTTCAGAAGTTATATGATCCATGTTGCCTCCCAGAGCTGACAAGCAATTCAATCTGGGTTATACATGTATTATCACACAAAACATATTTCCATATTATTCATTTTTGTAAGTGAATAATCTTATAAAACCAAAACTGCCAAACATATACTCAAATAAACAAGTGATAAATCATAGGTTTTCATCTGCATTTCTTCTCCAAAAGTTCATTCTCTGGAGGTGGATAGCATTCTTTTTTCATAAGTCCCTCAGGATTGTCCTGGATCATTGTATTGCTGTTAGTAGCAAACTCTATCACATTTGATCATTCCACAATATTTCAGTTTCTGTATATAATATTCTCCTGGTTCTGTTTATTTCATTCTGCGTTAGTTCATGTGCATTTTTCCATCTTTTTCTGAAATCATCCTGTTCATCATTCCTTATAGCACAAGAGTATTCCATCACCATCATTTCCACAATTTGTTCAGCCATTCCCCAATTGAAGGACATTCCTTTAGTTTCCAATTCTTTGCTGCCACAAAAAGAGCAGCTATAAATGTAGCTCCTTTCCAATAGTTTTTCTTTTTAATTTCTTTGGGATACAGACCTAGTAGTAGTATGAGGATCAAAAGATATGCATTATTTTATAGTGCTTTGTGCATAATTCCAAATTGGCTCCCAGGATCAGTTCACAACTCCATCAACAATGCATTAGTGTCCCAATTTTGCCACATCCCCTCCAACATTTATAATTTTCCTTTATTGCTGTTTTGGCCAATCTGAAAGGTGTGAGGTGATGTGTCAGAGTAGTTTTAATTTGCATTTCTCTTATCAAGAGAGATTTAGAACACTTTTTTTCATATGATTATTAATAGCTTTTATTTCTTCATCTGCCTACTCATATCCTTTGACCAATTGATGAATGATGTGGATTCTAAGAAATTTGATTTAGTTTTTTATGTATTTGAGAAATGAGACCTTCAGCAGAGAAATTTATTATGAAAATGTTTTCCCAGTTTGTGTTTCCCTTCTAATCTTGGTAGCATTGGTTTTGTTTGTATAAAACCTTTCTAATTTAATATAGTTAAAATTATTCATTTTATATCTTGTAATGTTTCCTATCTCTAGTTTGGTCTTAGATTCTTCCCTTCTTTATAGATTTGACAATTAAATTATTCTATATTCCCCCAATTTACTTATAATAGCACTCTTTATGTTTAAATCACATACTCATTTTGACCCTATCTTGGTATAAGGTGTGAGATATTCATCTATATCTAATTTGTGCTATACTGTTTTCCAATGTTCCCAAAATTTTTGTTAAATAATGAGTTCTTATCCCCAAATCTGGTATCTTTGGGGTTAGCAGGCACTAAATTGCTGAGTTCATTTATCCCTAGTCTACTCCATTGATCTACCCTTCTATTTCTTAGCCAATACCAGATAAAAGAGGTAAATATAAATATATATTTTTTATTTTAATTCACAACATGATTGCCTAAATTTTCCCTCCATCATTTCTCACAATAATCTCACGACATTTACATAATTTGTATAGTAATTCCCTGGTGGACAGATATCTAGTTTGTTTGCCTTCCAGTTTGGAAGTATTATAAATAATGCTGCTAGGACTATTTTTATATAAATAGATCTTTTCTTTCTGTCAATAATACCTTGAGGTGTAATTTCATTAATCAGATAACTGGGTAAAATGGTATGCATATTTTAAAACTATTATTGTGTAATTCCAAGTGTTTTTCAAACAGGTTTAAACTGTTCACAACTCAAACCAGTAAAATACTTCTTCTGTTTTGTCAGAGCTAAGCTAGAATTGAATATTATTATATATCTTGGTATTCTCAATATGTTTTTAAACTGTAACTCTATGGGAAAGAGAAAATTACACCTACACACAAACACACACAAACATACACACACAGGCAGAGTCATCCTTAGCAAAAGATATAATTTAAGAATAAAGTCAGTTGAATAGTATGGAAATTATAATAATAATAACTAATATTAACATAAAACTAAATTGAGACCATATCCAAGGATATAACCAACAATAAAACCCATGACTTTAGATGCCTAGTCAAAAGAGTATATACAAGAAATAATGAACAACGTACACCAAAGCCTTTAATGCTTGGAGGAAAATATGATAGTAATAATTATTGATATTTAAAATATGCCAGATATTGGGCAAAGTGTCTTGCAATTATTAATTATGATCTCATTTTATCCTCACAATAACTTTGAGAGGTAGGTACTATTGTTATCATCTTACAGATAAGGAAACAGAGGTAAACAGAAGTTAAGGAATTTGTTCAGGATCACACAATAACTCTCTGAGGCCAGTTTGAACTCAGGTCTTTTTTTAATTTTTATTTTTATTTGTATTTGTGTTATTGTATTTTTTTGTTTAATTTTTTTCCATTTTCAGGACTTCTTGACTGCATGGCTGGCATTCTATCCAATGGACCACCTAACTTTGACTTTATGGGTATTACTGAGATGTGGTAAAATTAGTCTCATGACTGGAATCTGCTTTTTTGAAGTCTATACTTTAACTTAAAATGAACAGAGTAAAAAATGTATATATATATGTATATGTACAGTAGGAGTATATTACAATAATAAGTTAATATGAGTCTAAAAAGTCCTATTCTGATATATTATCATGCCATGATAGTGTCCATGTTTTTTTAATGCTATTTCAGTTGCACTTAAGAAACGGAAGGTTAGAGAGACCTGGCAAAAGTCAGTCTGTTTCTCATAATCACCCCAAACCATTCAGCCTCATTTGCCACATAAACAGGTAAAGAATGTGTACAACTGAAACTATGATATGCTACTAGACAGACATCCTATAAATCTGGACAATAATTACATTTGAATTATCACTTTAAATATTCTGTAATCTGTTTGACCTGAACCCAGTATTGTTCAGAAAGATAAATTTTAAATATATAAACTTTCTCTTTGTAGCCATATATTTAAAGAAAACAGTTATTCTAGTGTTATTGTATGGTTGTAAGTCATATGGTACAACTGCCAGAAAATAATTGTTACAAAGAAATAGTGAGGGATATGGAAGATGCAAATAGGTTGCAGCATATTAGCTATGAAGAGTCGAATTGGACATAATGGCCATTGTCAGAGATGACTGGAAGAAGAATTAATAAACTGGAGATTGTCTAGAGCAGTGATGGGCAAACTATGGCTCTCGGGCCAGATGGGAGGGTGGTACTGAAATGTTCTATCTGGCCGAGTGACATTATTTTTAATCTGACAAATACAATGAGTAGGATACAATACAATGAAATATCGAAAGAGTTGCCTTAGAAACAGACTGACAGATGAGCATTTCCTTTCCTTTGGCCCCCCTCTTTACAAAGTTTGCCCATCACTGGTCTAGAGGATAAAAACTTGGAAGATAAAGATAAAGGAAGAAAAATACCAAACAAGTGAAGACTGCAGACTAAGAACTGGAAGGGACCTTAGAGGCCAAGATAGGCTATAATAACAGTGATTGCATGTATGAATTTTTGGCTCTAGTCATTTCAAGATCTTATCAAAGAGAAAAGAAGTTTCAAAGGTGGAGGGAGTTGTCATCAAGTACTTAAAAAGTTGCATGTGCAAGAAGGATTCTAACTTTCCCCTAGGGTAGATCTCAGAGCAATGGATAGAAGCTGTAAAGGATTTTGACTCAGTTTAAGGAAATTCTTCCTAAAATCTAAACTTATACCAATGCGAAATATTTCCCTACTCTAATTCTTTTAGTCCAATATATATTTAAATACCAATACCCTTTACAGCATTTCTGTTAAGTTCCCATCTTATCTTTGATTGAAGAGCTAGCCAGGGGAAATATTTCACTTAGGTATAATTTTAAATTTAAGAAAGAATTTCCTTTAATTCAACTTAAATCTTCCTGCTTATATATTCTTTATTGTCTTGACTACCCATCTTCACAAGTGCTCTAACCTGTTAATCTCATTCTTAAATTCAAAGAATAGGTAAAAGATGCAGAGATTTGACTTAGGGTTGACATAAAAAAAATCCTGATAATTAGAAAGAAATGGACTGCCTCATTAAAAACCCACTTCACTGGAGTGAAAACAAAAAGGATTTATTAAGTACATACTATGTGAAAGCAGTATGGTAAGTTCTTCAGATACAAATAAAGTGTGTGGGGTGGGGGGAGACAGTAGACTCTGCTTGGGCGACAGCATGCTAGCATCCTGATAAGCAGGGAAGATATTAAGATTGAGGAGCACTGGAGGGCTTCAAGAGGAACCTGAAGGACAATCTGTCAGAGAAGTTGGAGTGAAGTATGGACCTGCCCACTCAACTTTGGAGATGAAATTTTCAAAGCTGGAAGGTGTACTGGAGTCAATCTTTTCCAATGGATCTATCAATAGAATCAATAATATATGTAACAAATACTCAAAGCAGTCTTTGCTAAAAGACTTCCAATAAGGGTAATTTGACTTTCTCTCTAGTCAATATATTATACTTTGGTATTACTCTAATTGTTAGGAAGTTTTTCTTTATATCACATTCTTTTTTTTGATTTCCACACATTGCTTGTAGTTCTTCCTTCACAGGGTAAACAGAGCAAATATCATGCAGATCCCAGACTGCAGCCCTTTCATAAGGACAGCTACTGTGTTCCCCAAGTCTTCTCTAAAATAAATTCCCCGGGGGGTGGGGGGTGGCAGCTGGGTAAGCTCAGTGGATTGAGAGCAAGACCTAGAGACAGGAGGTCCTAGATTCAAATCTGGCTTCAGACATTTCCCAGCTGTGTGACCCTGGGCAAGTCACTTGACCCCCATTGCCTACCCTTACCACTCTTCTGCCTTGGAGCCAATACACAGTATTGACTTCAAGACGGAAGGTAAGGGTTTTTTTTTTTTTAAATTAAAAATTAAAAATAAATTAAAATAAATTAAATGCCTAGATTGTAATGTTTAACTAGCATATACTGGAAGAAAAAACAAACCTGTGTTACATATATATATATACATATATATATTAAAACATATATATAATATACACTCATATATACACATCCATATAACTATGTAAAATATTTAATTTGCTATTTATAGGGTTTTTTACTTTTTTTAACTCATATTTAAGATTAACTTAGAAGAATGTTGGGCAGTCACTACCATCAAGGAACAAGGTATATGCCTAATGAACCTCTCTGATAATCTGGAACTACTGTCCACATTTTTGATCACTGAAACATCCCAGGTCTACAACTTAAAGTCCACGTTCTCAGTTTCTGAACATTTACAAGGTGACAAAAACTCAGCTGTTCCGTTGCATGTCAGTGAGTGGTCAATATTTGGGAACTCTCTTTCCTCCTCCTTTATTTCTGATTTGATTATGAGTAAAAGAAAGGTGAGCATGTCCTAGAAAATGACCCTGAGTAAAAAAAAGACAAAGAACATGGCTGCCTTTGTTTCACAAAAGAAGGGAGGAGCATTGTACTCTTTCAATCCTAGGAAACTCTTATTTGACCCTTGGGAATTCATGGGACCATATATTCAATTCAGGGAAGGAACATCAGAATCAGTAATTTTTTCACAGGGACCTAATGATGTCTGATGTAGATAGATTATACCTGAGCAGTTCCAATCCAGCAATCAACCAGCATTTATTCATCACCGACTAAGCGCCAACCACTCTTAAAGTGGTTCAATTTATTTTTAGTTATAAGACCCCTGAACCCATAGATTAAAGGCAATAGCTAAGTTCTTCTTTATTTAGAACATGGGGATTCACTTCAGTTCTATTGGCCTGAGTAGGTAATAATTGCTAAAAGCAAAAAGCCAATGATGAACCTTTACTGCATTACTCATACAAAACTGATGTTCTGTGATTTTCATAATAATGAGAGAAGCAGATTTACGTAGAGGGATGAGGGTCAGGGGTCAATGACAATAATAATACTTTCAAAGAGTGATATTTTCCAGTCCAGATGTGATGGATACACACACACACTCACATATGTATTATATATGTGTATATACATACACACACACACACATATATATATATATATATATATATATATATCTCCACACATATGGTTTATGAACAAGGCATTCTAGGTTTTCTTTGTGACTAGCCCAAACCCCCAGATCATAGCTCCCTCTGATCTTTATTCTGATAGTTTTGCTCTTGATGTTTGCTAGATACAAATTCCTAGCATTTTAAGACATAAACAGCCTTTATTTGCTCTCTTTTTCCCCCTTCCTAGCCGAGCCAGCCTTCTGTGTGGGTGCTAGAGGCAAGTAGTTTGTGCGGAGGGAGGTGCTTCACCACCTATTGGCCTGCGATAATGATCTCCTGTGTGACGGCTTTGTTTTGCTCCTGCAGCTCATGTTCACCCTATAGGCAATTGCTGATGCTAAGCAGAGACCCCAGAATAGATTCAACAGCACGAAGGCAAGATCTTTTCATTATCTTGGGGCTGGTCTTTTCAGATGCTCAGTTTCCTCTCTGGGTTCTTGAGAAGTTTGAAAGCTCCAAAGTCTAATGAGCATTAAAATCTCAGGAGTAACTCTTCTTTTCCCATCAGCTTTATCTGTGGCTCACAGAGTTCACTTCCCCTTTAATCTTGGGGTCTCATTAGTTACTTTTACACAGGGTAAAGGATGGAATTTTATGAATACAAGCTCGGACTGTGAAAACACTGACATTTACTTAGCAGTCACAACAGGGTAGTGGCAGTCGCTATTACTGACATTCATTCAGTGATTTCAGTGCCAAAGACAAACATATTTTTTCCTAAGGTGAAATCATAAAATCTTAAAGCTAGAAGAGATCTTAGGGACTGTCTTGTCCACCTCCTCATTATGAGTTATAAATCCGATCTGTTGGTTAAAATATTTACACTAAGATATTGCAGGGGAACAAACTTCACCAAACCCATTAGTGATCATAAAAATAAGAGTAATGTCTGAAACGTTTATATACACAGAGACAGTGATGGATGAAACACTGAGTTTGGGTTTGGGAAGACATGGGTTCCAATCATAGCCTTAATGCCAATTTCATAACCCAGAGCAAATCACTTTATCACTTTAAAGTCTAGTTTCCTAATCTTTTGAATGAGTGTAATAAAACATGCACTGTTTACCACAGAGGATTTTTTTAAGCCTTGTAAACCTTTTTCTTCTATTTTTTTAAACCCTCACTTTTGTTATTAGAATTGATATTATGTATCAGTTCCAAAGCAAAAGAGTAATAAAGGCTAGGCATTTGTAGTCAAGTGACAGGTAGAGGGTCACATAGCTAAGAAGTGTCTGAGGTCAGATTTGAATCCAGGACCTTCCAACTCCAGACCTGGACCTCTCTCTATGCACTGAGCCACCTAGCTGTCCCAGCACAAGATTGTTTCGCGGAAAGTATTTTTAATATCTAAATGAATATAGTCATGTGAGATGACTTTAAGAATTATCATTAGTCTATATAACGCTATGCAATCAGTTGCAAAGGGAATATTATACATGCCCAGAATGTTTTTGATAGTCTCCTCCTTCAGAAGTGCCTTTTTATCTGGGTATTGAGTGTTCTTGACCAGTAAAGAAGGTAAGGCTTTCCATCTTGCAAGTCTGAAAGGTCTGCTGGATTTCTTAGCATCCCAGAATTGTAGAGATCTGGATTGCTGCAACCAGCACAGTATTGATGTCTCAAGGAACAAAAGATAACCTTCGGGACTGATGTTTGGGACTCCAACCTATAATTGTCTCTGACAATGACTCATCTGGAAGAGATGCTGCCTTTGCATATGAATGTGCTAGGATCAGTGCTATGTAGAATCTGAGCTAACTTGAGCCCACTCTCCCACAAATCAAAGGGTAGAAGAGTATAGGACATGTCCTAGATGTATTAGGGGAAATGTACTTCCTTTTGGTTGTATCTTTGAATTAAAAATCTATGTTTAAAAACTACTTGATGTCAAGTGGTTAAATAAATTCGAGGGACTATTGACTGGCTCCTCCTAGTATGAGAAGGAAGACACATGGAGGAATTTGAGCTGATAGTAGTAACAAAGAGACATCCTAATCCCTTGATGGTACCCTAAACATTTTGAAGAGCAGATGAAGAACCTGGCTCTGGGAAAGAGAGAACTAGAGGATATTCAATACAGGATGAATATTTATTTTATTAATGTCATTTATATATTGAGTAGTACTTTAGGCCCCGTGGAAGCAACAGATCCATTTCATACAGGAGATTAAAATCTAGAGAGGAAAGGACATCATAAAATAAAATAAGTGCATTGGAAAGGTACAAAGAAGCATTGGAACACCTATCCTCCACTCTTGTCCTACTCTGATCTTTATTAATGGTACAGAGGTCAGACTTTGTTCTTTAAGGTTGTACAATTAGAGTTCAGTTTTTAATGAGCTAATATAAAGGTACAAAAGCTTTGAGAATAAGTTCAATGTGGAGAACATCATTATTAAAAGAATCATCGTATGTTTGGGTTGTTTTTGTTTTTGCTTGTTTGCTTGCTTGTTTGTTTGTTTGTTTGTTTGTTTGTTTGTTTGTTTTGGCCAAAGCAAAACTTGAAGACAATCTATTGAAGCAGAGAGGGGTTTTGAAATGCACTGAAGATAAGGGTACCTGAACTGATTAAATTATACAACTTTTAAGTGTTTATTTATGTGTATCAATCAATTGATGAACATTTATTTTAAAATACTTATTAAGTGCCAGACCATGCCTTAAGTATTGCATAAACAAACGCAGACTGTGATCTTTTTTTGGTTTCAAAGAGCCAACAAGTTAGTCACCAAAACAATATGTATATATATACACAAGAGACTAATGATAATTTGGGGGCAACATCACTATCAGCTGGAGAGATTGAGAAAAGCTTCTTGAAGAAGGCAGAATGTGACATGAACATTGAAGGAATTAAGGATTCTAACAGGAAGAAGTGAGGAGGAGGTACATTCCAGGTGTGAGGTCACACCATGAACAAATGCAAGAAGATTGGTCATTTAGGGCCTCCAGTAAGAAACAATAAGGCAGCCAAATTTTTAGACTAGACTGTGGCAGAAAAGGTTGTAAATGGTTTTAAATGGCAAAAATTGGGGTTTATATGTGAGACTAGAGACAAAGGAAAACCACCGGGTTTTATTAGGTAAATCAGACTTCTGCTTTAGGAAAATTTCTTTGATGACTGTGTGGGGGACAGATTAGAATAGAGAAAGTCTTGAGGCAGAGAGAACAATGCATGTATTTATACATGCATGAGTATATGTAAACAAATATATAAAGGTATCCATGTATCTATACGTGCAAAGTTCCTTTGCTTTTATATATATATAAAGCGAGTTTTTCAATTGGTATTATGAGGAATTAGAGTTGTAGCTATCGAGAGAATGAGAAATGTCAAACCCTTGGCAAGGATTTTTAAGGGCTACTAACTAATGTATTATCTCTAGTACTGAAAATTCCTAGTCTCCTGTCCTTGCCTCTTCAACCCTCTAGTTTCAAAGGAATCATCTCTGGGAGCACTAACTCCTATGATATGCTTATGGCTCCATTTGCAGACTTTCTTATAGGTTCATAAATGGAGACTAGAAGGAGGAGGGAAAGGAATAAAATTTAATAACTGAATAAAAATGTAAATAAAGATTTGCCTAAAATTACTTGTCCAAGAAATAATTCTCCCTCCCCCTTAAGCTAATACTTTGATAAGCTCTGTACAGTGATCCTGATTTGGAGCGTGACCTTTGAAAATGCTCTCCAGCTTGATTAAAGATGTATTAAATTTGTTTAAATAAACCTCGTTGTAATGGCACATCATTTGTAAGAAGCTATTAGGGGGCTGGAAACTGTGCTTCTGTATTTGCATGAAAATGTGCCCTGCTCGAATTGAGGATCTCTCCTGAATTAACTGCAAAGGGAAAGTGACACTTTCATAATTTTTTCTGACAAAAAAAAAAGACCTATGAAACTTTATGCAAAGCTCTATGAGAGAGGAGGAGGCAATTGAATGTCAATAACAGAGCCATAGAAATAGTCAGTTCTCCTATCTAAACCATAGATTCTTCTTCTTCTTCTTCTTCTTTTTTTTTTTTTGGAGACAAGGATCTTTGTAAAATATAATCTGTGATGTTTATCAACTGATTAGTCAATCTACAAAATGGCTTATATCTCTTTAGAGGTGGTTTATGAGACTATGTCAATGAGCAAATGAATTGTCTGATAATAATCAAAACCCTTCAGTTATGGATCCAATTTTTAATTTATTTTTAGTAAGCAATGGTATTATTTGTCTCAAAAATCATCCTTCCTGGTTTTAATTTCTGTATAGTCTCTATAGGGGTAGCTTTTCTGGATTTGGAGGGAAAGGTTAACCACCCTAGTGCCCCCACCCACCACTCCCAAATGAAGCATAGAGTTGCCAGATGCACTGTAATTCCTTCCAATGGCTCCCAAATGATCTGCCGCACTGATGAAAAAAGGGTTTCTCCTTTAAATCAAATATTAAATTAAAACCTTTCCCAACTCCCTGTCAGAGGCAGAGATCTGGGATACCTGCCAATACTCAAGAGCTTCTGACCCTCTCTTTCTATTCAGTGTTTCTTTCTCTCCCCAGGTAAAAGGTACATATTATAACCTATATTCCCTGCTCCTTTCCATCAACTTCATTTGTAAACATGCTCAATTTCATCTTTTCACTTTAAGAGGTAGCCAACTGTCTATTCAAGTGAGTCTCTAGACACAGGGCAATATTTGGTCAGTGCTTCAGAAGTCCAGCCCTGATGTGTTTGTTCCTGAATTTTTCTGAATTGAGAGCTTCTTCAAGTATATAGTTCAATTTACAGTGTGGCTAGAAAGTAATAATAGATTTTCTTTAAAAAAGACATGCGAGAACTTATTTCAATGGTATTCAAATCAATTGCATAAATATTTGCTGTCTATTACAGTCAAAGTAATATTTTAGGAGCTATGGATACAAAGACAAAAGTGAATAATGGTCTCTGTCTTCAGTGGACTGACAGTTGAAAAGACACATACAAAATGTACACAAATAAATATAAACAATATAATTTGAAGGGTTATCAGTGAAGGAGTAGCGGGACAGACTTCCCTGTGGAGGGAGCCTCTGAGACCAACTTTCAAGTTCTACCTTGTTAAAATCTAATTTGTAAATGGAAAAGATTGAGGCCTGGAGAATAGAATGGATTCACTCAAAGTCACATAATCATTGGGAGATTTGAGTATTGTTCCCTTATAAACAGTCACCTTGAGAGGCCATATACATGGGGATGCTATTCTCAAAATATTCTGGAAACTCCTCTTCAGGAACTGCTTTCTGAGCCAGAGGAAAATACTTTGAATATGCTCTATGGATCCATTGAAAGGGACTCTGATTTTCAGAGAGCCAACAGTTATTGGGAGGCATTTGATAGATAACATGGGTGCTTAAGCTAAAGGGAACCCTTTTTTTGGTAATTAAAATGTAAAAATCCAACAATAAAAATAGTTAGTCTGATTACTATAGTCCTTATAATTTGGCTTTGAAAGCAAACCCTAAATAGGATTCCAAAAGAGTTTTGAATAATAATAATAATTATTATTTTTTAATTGTTACCATAAGTTTGTCATTTCCCAAGGTGATTACTTGAAAAGCCCATTCTCATTCATTTTGATATATTTGTTCTGGAATTTTTTTTTTCATCTCTGAGACTAAACGATTCACTGTTCCATTCACTACTTTCCAAAATGATTAATGGTTGGCATCTTCCCTTCTTCCTTTCCATTCCTCTTTAACCAGAGCCTACCACACTCCCAAATCCATGAACTTAGAGTCTTAGATAATACTTCCTCTTCCAAAATATTTTCCTTTTTTAGCATATGACTAGAAACGGGCTATAAAATACATGGAATATGTGTACTTTTTACTCCTTAGTTACAGTATCTAGATTCCCTTTTATTGCACAGGTTGAAATGGTATTCAAATAGCTCCTATCTTACTGAAGAAAGAGCTTCTCTTTTCTCCTTGATGAACAACTACTTATTAATCTATAGGCAAAAGATAAGATAACATTTTCTGCAATTTCTATGTGTGTTGGGGGGCCAGAATTTAAGCTTCTGCCACTGCCTTCTTCTTTTCCCCGTCATTTCCTTTCAGTTTTTAATTTAGCATTCCCAGCTGAGATACTTGAGCAGATAGAAGCAACCCAGCTCCAGGCTAATTGGTTCATCATGCACTTTATGATAATTTTCATTCTGGATTTTGATTAGGTCAGTATGGGGACTGCTTTGGTCAAAGCTTGTAATGATCTGCCTATTAACTCTGAAATAGGGTCTTTGACTGTACTCGTCTTATTAGATATCTCAGCTGCCTTTAACTCTGCTAACCATGAAATATTACTGGACTGTCTAATGCCCTATGTGGACTCTAATATTTTCCATATTAGTTTTATTTTTGTTTGACTCATTTTGTTTTCTTCATGTAAAAGCACATCTACTCCTAGTGAAATTGTAAATACTTCCTGATTTTTCTGGCTGACTATCAGTCTGGTCACTGAAAGACACTTGTTCTTTACCATAATTTTCTCGTTTGACACCATTTCATTCAATATCTCTAAATGCTTCCTTAGAGTGCTATCATGAATATTAGGCCCTTTAATTTGGGAATTGGCTAATTGTGAAATTAAGAGTTGAGTTTATTCTTCAGTTAGTTAAAACACCAATTAGACAATTTTTCCTTCAATTTTCTGGATATTTTAGTCAATAATTTCTGAAGAGAAATCCTTATCAGAACATTATTGTCAATTCTCCATTTCTCTAAATATATGTCCAAATACTCAAATGGATCTGTGATCTCATTAATTTGGGAAATTCTATCAAGTGAGGCCAATATCAAAACATCCATTCTCACTCATCTGGTTCAAATCTTTTCTTGTCATCCCAAGATTATGACCCAGAGGATCCACACATTATCCTGTAATACTTTCTTATTTTCTCCTGTCATTCTAGGAGTTCTAGGGGAATACTCTGGCTGTGCACCTGTGTGATCCCTTGGTCTGACAAGATGATCTGATCAGCCCTATCATTTCTACAATTCTTTGATGATATATTTTATTACTGTTCTTATTTAAGATTCCACCTCAAATTCACCATGTATATCTCTACTACCATTCATGAGATAATCAGGTTTAATTTTTTGAAAACATTTTCATTTCAACCCTCCCATGAAATTAATATTCCATGTTGCCTTTGAGCATATAAGCCCATTTTTCCAAATCCTTCATTATCTTCTCCCTAAGGAATAGTTGTGAGTCACCCTCCTTAATAGCTACAGTTTACTTCTCTCTTCTGTGGTAGAGTCGTTTCTGTTGTGTCTGACTCTTAGTGACTTCATTTGGGGTTTTCTTGGCAAAAATACTGAAGTGGTTTTCCATTTCCTTTTTATTTTACAGGTGAAGAGACTGAGGCAAACAAGGTTAAATGACTTGCCCATGTTCACACAGCTAGTAAATGTCTGAGGCCAGGTTTGAACTAAAGCTAGATTTGAACTCACAAAGATGACATTGTGTATATATATATATATATATATATATATATATATATATATATATATATATATACATACATACATATATCTTTTTTGGTCAAATTATGCCTTTTCTAATGGGGGAGTGGAGTGGAGGGAAGAATGGGATTAACTGGGAATTTTAATGTAACAAACAAATACATTTAAATTTACAAAAAGCAAATCTATATGGTTAAAAAACTTACTTTCAATCTTAAAATCAATATTGTGTATTTGTTTCAAAGCAGAAGAAGGATAAGAGTTAGACAAAAGCAGTTAAGTGATTTTCTGGGTCACACAGCTAGAAAGTGTCTGATGTCAGATCCAAACCCAGGATCTCCTGCATCTGACTCTAATCCACTGAGCTGCCTAGCTGTCCCCAGGTCCATATGATTTTGATTTTAGCTCCTTCAGCAAAATGTCCATGTGTTAGTTTCTAAATATGGACCTCATATCTTGAATACTAATAGCCAACTAAGATTTTATTGACAATCTAAAAACTATAACTGTTTTCACCCCACCCCCTTTTCTTTTTGTTTTTTTAGAAAAAAAAATTTTCCATGGTTCCATGATTCATGTTCTTGCTCTCTCTCCACCCCCTTCCCCGCGCCCCCCCCCCATAACCGACGCACATTTCCACTTGTTTCTTCATGTGTCATCAAACAAGACCTATTTCCATATTATTGATAATTGTTCTAGGGTGGTCATTAAGAGTCTACATCCCAAATCATGTCCACATCAACCCATGTGTTCAAGCAGTTGTTTTTCTTCTGTGTTTCCACTCCTGTAGTTCTTCCTCTGAATGTGGGTAGTGTTCTTTTCCATAAATCCCTCAGAATTGTCCTGGGTCATTGCATTGCTGCCAGTACAGAAGTCCATTACATTCTATTTTACCACAGTGATTTAGTCTCTGTGTACAGTGTTCTTCTGGTTCTGTTCCTTCTGCATCAGTTCCTGGAGGTCATTCTAGTTCACATGGAATTCCTCCAGTTTATTATTCCTTTGAGCACAATAGTATTCCATCACCAGTATATACCACAAATTGTTCAGCCATTCCCCATTTGACGGGCATACCCTCGTTTTCCAGTTTTTTGCCACCACAAAGAGCGCAGCTATAAATATTTTTGTACATGTCTTTTTCCCTATGATCTCTTTGGGCTACAAACCCAGCAATGGAATGGCTGCATCGAAGGCAGGCAATCTTTTAGTGCTTTTGGGGCATAGTTCCAAATTGCCATCCAGAATGGTTGGATCAGTTCACAACTCCACCAGCAATGCATTAATGTCCCAATTTTGCCACATCCCCTCCAACATTCATTACTCTCCCCTGATGTTATTTTACCTGTCTGCTGGGTGTGAGGTGATACCTAAGAGTTGTTTTGATTTGCATTTCTCTAATTATTAGAGATTTAGAATAGTTTCTCATGTGCTTATTGATAGTTTTGATTTCTTTATCTGAAAATTGCCTATTCATGTCCCTTGCCCATTTATCGATTGGAGAATGGCTTGATTTTTTGTACAATTGATTTAGTTCCTTGTATATTTGAGTAATTAGACCTTTGTCAGAGGTTTTTGTTATAAAGATTTTTTCCCAGTTTGTTGTTTCCCTTCTGATTTTAGTTGCATTGTTTTTGTTTGTATAAAACCTTTTTAATTTAATGTACTTTCTGCCATTCTTTGACCAACAATGAAGTGGAAAGGGACCACAAAGGACTGAGGACCAATTTGTATTTTTCTTCATTTCACAGATTTCTGTGGTCAAAGAATTGATCACCAACAGCCAGCCTATTGACGGTGTGCCTTTTTATACCTAGTTGAGTTAGTTCTCAGAAAAAAAAACTCTGAATCTATTGGTGGAGGGAGGAGAGGAAGTCCATAAAGATTCTTTTCAGAATATGAGAACCTACTAGTACCTTACCTCCTTTACCATGGTCTTGGAGAAACCAAGGTCATCTTCATTTGCTCAGGAGACATGAAAGTCTGAATCTGTAAAGGTATATATACATTGATATATTTTATGAAATTTTGTTAGGTTCCAGTCAGGTCTCATCATGAAGCCATGAATGTACCCAACTCACATTCTGATGACTCATAACCCCTGGCAATTTGTTTGTGTTTTTGATATAATTATGACCTTTAAGCTTTTCATAGCTAAACATTGCTTCAACTTCCATGTTTCATTTTCCTGTCTTAAGAACTTTACCAGAAAAAAAAAACATTCATTTTCTACAATGTATAGAAAGGTTTTTTAAAATTAGACTTTTATTTTAATCAGATCTGACTAGATGAATAGTTATTTTACTTTATCTTACTATTGTTGATAATTCAGATGGGTATGGATACATCTTATTCATGGTTAAGATGTGTTAAATCTGTATGCTTTCCAAAGTCAAGTGATATGAATAACTGAGGTGGTAAATTCTATCCAATTCCAGAAACGTTTATAGAGGACCTATTATGTACAAAAAAAAATTCTGATAGATGATATAGATTAAAATTAAAAGTAAATGCTTCTTTTTTTTGATAGAGTAATACTGATTCCAAAGCAAAAGAGTGGTGAGGTCTAGGAAAGGGGGTTAGCTGATTTGCCGAGGGTGACATAAGTAGAAAGTGTCTGAAGGCAAATTTGAAACCCAGGAGCTCTTGGTTCTAGGCCTAGTTCTCAATCTAATGAGCTTCCTAGCTTTTCCAAAAATAAAATACTTCTTACATATTTCATGGGGAGAAGAGTTACTGTAAGTACAGTAGCAAGAAGAAAGATTTTGGACTCAAATGGCCCAGGTTCAAATTCTACCTTTTATGGTCACTAACTATGCAACCCTAAGCAAATCACTTAACCTCTCTACAACTAAGTTTCCTTAACTCTAAATAGAATGAGTTGAATTAGGCGGACTATGATGCTTCTTTCTGTTCCTATGTTCCTTCTATGAAAGTGGATATCTTTTTTGTTTTCATATACCTCTTGGAATTGTTCTGGATCCTTGCTTTGTCAATAACAGTTAAATTATTCACAGTTGATTATCTTGCATTATTATTGTTAATGTTTGTAACATTTTCCTTGTTCTGCTCACTTCATGTTGCCTCATTTTATGTGTATTTCCAGGTTTTGAGGTTTTTTTTTTTTATCATTTTGTGTGTCATTTTTTATGGCATAATAAAATTCTCTCACAATATATGTCAGAACTTTTTCAGCCACTCCCCAAATGATGGACATCCCTTCGGTTTCTTTTCCTTTGCCACCTTAAAAAAGAATTGCTATAAATATTTTTGTACAAGTAAGTTCTTTTCCCCTATCTTTAAGCAATTTGGGACACAGATTTAGTAGTGGTATTACTGGGTCAAAGGGTACACACAATTTAATGGCCCTTTGGGCATGGTTCCAGATTGTATCAGTTTGCAGCAACATCAGCAGTGTATTAGTGTCCAATGTTTCCACATTCCTCCAACATTTATAATTTTCCTTTTCCATTATGCTAGC
Organism: Gracilinanus agilis; assembly: GCF_016433145.1. Lineage (NCBI taxonomy): Eukaryota > Metazoa > Chordata > Mammalia > Didelphimorphia > Didelphidae > Gracilinanus > Gracilinanus agilis. Next base: position 284,417,606 of record NC_058132.1, on the reverse strand, counting down.
CAGTCTGATGGGAGAGAGATGGTTCTCCAGAGTTGTTATAATTTGCATTTCTCTAATCAGGAATGATTTGGAGCATTTTTTTTCTTATGGCTAAAGATAGTTTTAATTTTTCCATCTGAGAATTGCCTGTTTAAATCCTTTGAACACTTGACAATGGAAAAATACTTTGTATCCTTATAGATTTGATGGAGTTCTCCGTAGATTTGAGAAATGAAGACTTTGTCAGAGAGACTTACTACAAAGATTTCTTCCTAATTTCTTGTAAGATAGATTTCTCTACCTGACTGAATGAGCACATTATTCTCACTATGTGCCAATTTGAATGAGACTAAAATTTAAGCATTGGCCCCATACTGTCTTCCTACTTTCTTTCTTATGTGAGATAGTTTACCCTTATCTTTTCCTTTTTTATTTTTTCCTCAATCTAATACTCTTTCTTGTCTCTTGATTTTTTTGAATATCATCCCATCATATTCAACTTCCTGCTGTCTTTCTATATATGTTCCTATTCATTGCCCTAATAGTCATAAAGTTCATAGTATCTTCAGTACTTCAAGTGTTCTAAGTATTTTATTATCATAATACTTCAAGTATCAGAGATATCTTAATCTTAGTTATCATATTCTTTCAAGTAACAAAATCAATTTAACTCCATTTTACTCTTGATCACTTTCAATATATTAAATATTTTTGGTATCACTTGTAATATCGAAATCTTAAATATCTCAGTTACCACTTTTTCAGGCAAGGAATGTAATCAGTTTAAATCCATTGATTCCCTTGAGTTTTTCTGTTTAATTTTTTTCCTTCTTTTGAGTGTTAAATTTGATCATCAAATTTTCTTTTTAGCTTCATTTCATCAGGAATTCCTGGAATTCCTCTATTTCGCTAAATATCAATTTCTTCCCTTATAGTGTTATGTTCAGTTTTGCGGGGTAGGTGATTTTTAGTTGTAGGCCTAGATCCTTTGCCTTGTAGAATATTTTATTCTGTGCCCTCTTATCCTTTAATGTAGAAGCTGCTAGATCCTGTGTAATACTGAATGTGGTTCCACAATATTCAAATTGCTTTTTTTTTTCTAGCTTCTTGTGTCATTTTCTCTTTGGCTTAGGAGTTCTGGAATTTGTCTATAATGCTTCTGGGTTTTTTTTTAAATTTTGGAATTGTTTTAGGAGGTGATTAACGTATTCTTTCAATTTCTATTTTCCCCTCTTGTTCAAGAACATCAGGGAAATTTTCTATGATAATTTCTTTCAATGTGATGTTCCTATTCCTCTTTAGGTCATGGCTTTTAGATGATCAAGTGATTCTTAGATTATTTCTCATGGATCTATTTTCTATCTCAATTGTTTTTCCAATGATAAAATTCAATTTTTTCTTCTTTTATTTTTTCATTCTCTTGAATTTGCTCTATTTTTTCTTTCTCATGCAGTCCCTCACTTCCATTTTTCCTATTATAATTTTTAGAGAGCTGTTTTCTTCCTTGAGGCTTTATACTTCCTTTCTTAGGAGTTATCTTCCTAATTGAGGTAATGTTTTTCCTTTTTTTTTAGGGAACTGTTTCCTTCATTAAGACTTTGTTCTAGACTGTTGGTTTTGTCTATCTTTTCTTTTCTAATTTTTCTTCCAAGTTTCTTATTACTTGTTTTTCTGTCTTTTATGGAGCTCTTCCAGGGGTTCATTTTGGGCTTAATGTCCTTTTGGACCCCCAGCCAGTCAACTACCTAGCATAGAATTCTAGAACTCAGGGTCACCTACATATCCCAATGAGACACCAAAGCATGAATTTAGGAAGAAATGCCCCATTTTTTAACTTAAATATATATTTCCAACTGATATTATTTGTTGAATCTATCTAAAATTGCTCCTGTCCATTTATATACTTCCAATGAATCCCAACCTGTTTCTTAGCATCAATTAATGACTCCTTTGGTATTTTCACATTCAATTCCCTGTATTTCAAAGTCTAGTCTTTATAAGGAAAGTGAAATTAAAGATTTCCTAGCTACACATAAGTGTCACAAATAAAGATTTAATTGAACTTAATGTCTTTATTGTGTTTCAATTAGCACAAATTGAGTCTTAAATCATATTTATTGAGGTTTATCAACTCTGTAATGAGTCATATTTCTACAGTTGCCTAGAAATATCAGGAATAGGTAAAACAAGCTTGACAAATAAAATTAACCCTTAATAGAAACTGTATTGTTTATATCTTAAGGCATTTTGACCAGTCATCATGTTTACCTTTTCACTGGAAAAAGAATGCTCTCCCCTCCGCCAATGAACATTTTAAAAATCTAAAAGTATGGGTCTAATGATGCAATGTATGTTTGTCATCTCAGGGCCAGGCAAAGTTCAGTGAGGCAGATTACATGTTGGGCATAGATAACATTTCTTGGTTACAGTGATTCTCAAAACTTGCTACTATGTTATTGACCAGTTGAAGTTTTCTTTAGAGGAGATAATACTCTGACAAAAATTATAAGCCCTTTAATTATAGGCTTTTCATAATAATTTATTTTTATTTTCTAATGATTTAAATGAAAAATTATAATAATGAAGCTTGAATACAACAAAGAGATCTGAGAAGTTAAAATCACTTTTCTCATTTCTTTACAGTGGTAGGGGTAGGTGAACTGATAGATGTATCAATTAATTAGTTTGAATAAATCCCTCTCTCTGTGTCTCTCTCTCTGTCTCTCTCTCTCTGTCTCTCATTCTCTCTCTCTCTCTCTCTCTCTCTCTCTCTCTCTCTCTTTTTCTCTCATGAAGAACTCTCTTGTTTTTTGTATAAAGGTTTCCTCTCTGGAAAGGTTAGTAGAGAGAGGTGTGTTGGAAAATGCAGGTCATATAAAACAAGATTTAATTATTTTTTTAAAGAAAAGTGTTGTTCTCTATGTTTCCTTCCTACTCTATTTTTTTTTTTTGCAAAAATTACTTGTGGCTTAAAATTGTATCACAAACTTTAGTCTTCTGCTTGATTATCTCTAAGACCAGAAAGTATGTGGTCTTTCACACAAGACCAGCTCCAGCCATGCTTGAATAGAGCCTAGAGAAAGTCCATGTAACTCTTCCCTGAATCATTTTTCAACTCCTTTGCCCCACAATCCCTAGAAGAGGTTCTGACCCTAAAAAGATTGAGGACTCAGAGGAAGAAAAGGAATATCATTACTAACAGTCACCTCCAATGCGCCATGAATAATTGTCTCCAGCTAGCCTGTGGCCTGCAAAAATAGAAGTATTAAGAGCTGTGGAAGGTTAGGGACAGCTTTGAGAGAGACATCTTAGAGATGAAGCAGAGGGCCCTCTTGAGCACACAGGGTTCTAGCTGTTTTCCCATGGTGGGTTCCCAGGTTGATGTCATTCTTTTGGAATTATTTTTGGAAGTAAAATTTAAGATCTCTGTGCTTCAGACACACGAGTTTCTCTGGAAGCTGCTTTTCTAAGTTTTAGTTGCCTGCAAGTGCTGGCTCTCTGGGTTTTCTCCCATGCTTTTCTGTCCTTCAACTCAACTGTCCCTTGAGATCATAGGCCCTATCCCCAGATGGGGATGGGATGGAGGAATATTTTTAGCATGACATATACCTTTGGCTCTGTAAAGAAAACAAAGATATCAGGACCTGAAGATAACTGTTACACCCAACCATAGGGGTCACCTGGGGAGGTCAAGATTGACCTGGGCAAATTTGAGTGCCTCAAGGTATTAAGGAGAGAATCTAATCTAATCTAAATCAGACTAGGAAACTGAGGAATATAACTATTTTCAAATATGATGATTATTATTATATATATAAGAAATATATAAATATATATAATTAATAATAATTATTATTATAATCTAAGATTAAGATACTGGAGTGTGTTGCCATTATCTGGCAGCAAAGAAGATGGTGATAAGTTGAACAGAGAGTAAAGTGAAACATCATTGAAACCAATCTAGGTACAAGAATTGTAGAATTGAAAGGGTTAAGACATCAGAAATGGCCTCTGGTCAAGAAGTTCAGATAACTGGAAGAAAAAAAAAAGATGCCTAGAAATCATGCTAGAGTCTATAAATACATACCCCACTTGCCTCAAAAAATAACTAAGTATCAATGAAAAATATCCAGGAGGTGGGATACAAAAGAGTGATAAATTGTTTAAATAGCAAATATTTCTCTAGCAGATTATTATGGTACTTGAAATTAATGCTATTATAATAATTATTTTGGGTTAAGACATGTTTCACAAGAAAACATGTTAAAATGAACACTTTTTTTCTGGGAGGGAAAACAAATTAATCTATTAGTGTCGTTAATATTTTTGTATGGTTTAATTAATCAGATTAACTAGCCTAGTAGAGAGAAGGATCCTGAGAGATAGGGAGATAGGACAGATCTTGACTGAGGAGAGAGGGGATGTCTAAAATAAAGGGATAGCAAGATGGGATGTGGGAGATGCAAAAAGAGTTGGATCCATGATTGACCACTAAAAGTGAAAAGGCAATTTTAAAAAAAAGCCTGATTTTGTGTTTGGAGAAAGAGGACTTGAAAATATATTTCTCTGCCTTTATAAGCCTCCTTACGGTTGACCCTGCCTTCCCTACTCCAATCTTTTTCTTGATAGCTATGGCCATTTATCAGATCTCAATATAAAAGAACAGTCACAGACCATTCAAAATATATTGCACACATGTAGACTCTAGACTTAGTTTCCATACACATACATAGACTTTTGGTTCAAGTCCCTAAACTTTAGTTAGCTCCATCTTCCCACTGAGAACATGGACAAACCTAAAAGGTTGGAGTTCTCTAATACCACAGTTCACATGTCCCCATCCACCACATCTCCTCTTAATCACCAGTCATTATTGCCCTAATTTCATCTAAGGGATTGTGACTTTAATATAATTTGTTAGCTGATATTTCTTGACTATCATTGATAACTAATTAATATCAATTAGTTTTACAAAGGGATATTTACTGAGGAAACATTATTTTCATTGTTCAGTCATTTCAGACATGCCTTACTTTTCATGTCCCCATTTAGTGTTTTGTTGGCAATGATTCTGGATTCGTTTGCCATTTCCTTCTCCTGCTAATTTGACAGATGAGGAATCTTAGGCAAACAGGATTAAGTGAACTGCCCAGGGTCACAGTTATTATGTGTCTGAGGCCAGATTTGAACTCAGGAAGATGAGTTTTTCTGATTCCAGACCTGGTGCTCTATGCATTGTCTGATCTAGTTCCCTAAGAAGATATCACAAAACCCAAACTACAGAAAAATCAGATAATGGCAGCCTACTTCCCTCTGCCACCTTGGGCTATGCTCCAGACTTTCTCTACCATTCACCTACTCTTTATTCCAAAGTCTCACTCCAGCCTTGGAATTCATACCTTGAAAGAACCTTCCACCATTGATTCTTTGCCTCTGATTAGAAGGCTTCTCCAAAAATCTCTATTTAAGAAACATGCCCAAGAGTCATTCCTTGTTCCTCTCTAGAATGCACTCTACACTTTATCTACTAATCCCACTTCACCAGTTACCCTCCAAGCCACCCTCAGCTTCCTTTTTTGTGTTATCCTTTCCATTAGAACTTAAGTTCCAAGAGTACAGAGTTGTCTCTTTCTACTTGTTCTCATAGCACTTAGCGAGGTCCTTATTGCATAGTAAGTGCTTAATAAGAGCCTCGACTTATTGATTGACTGACTTCAGGCCCTTGAATAGAGTGGTCTCAAACCTAAAATGATTGCTGCAAAACATTCCTCCCACAAGTTCACTCCTGGGTGGATCTGCCATCCTGCCATACTAGACATTCCCTACTCTCAGCAGCAGGGTATTCACAGCTGGGCTAGGTCAAGCAAGGTGGCTCTTTAGGGTTGGGTCCTTTCCAGGACTGGCTACTGTAGATAATTGATGACTGCTTTCCCTTCATATGTCTGGACCTCTAGTAAGCTATTTTTACCATTTGAAGTTCATAAAGTCAGGCCTAACCTGGTCATTTCATTCTCTGATACTCATTCATCTAAGATCACTAAAGAATAACCACAATAAACATAAAACAAAAAAGCTCACTCCATTCATGGTTACATGGTGTCCAAGATCCAGTGGGGCTCCTCACCCAGGTGTTTATAGCAAGGGAGAAGAGGAATTAGAGTACCTCTATTTGATTTGTTGTATGGGCATGTAGATTTTAGTTCAGAAGCCAATGAAATTATTTTATTTTTTAAAATAATTTTAAAATTTAAATTAATCAAAAAATTTAATTTATATTATTTTTTATCAATTTACTAAACCAACAGAATAATATCACAGAATATCTTAATCATGATTAGGGCACAAAATTTCTTATTTTTCCACTCCACCATGAATTTTTGGAAACAGTGTCAGAGGTCTCCATGTAGATAAGCAGGAGAGGGGGAAACACAGGCTCTGCTTCAAGGACTGGGTGTTCAATTGACCAGTGTACACAGTTACACAGAAGAGTCTTCAATACTTAGTTCTATTTTATTTTAAAATGTGTGATTTTTATTGTGATTTTTATTCCCAGTAGAATTAACTACCTAATTACATTTTGTTTAAACTTATATTAAAATTGGCTTTCATTCTCTTAGCATACCTCACACTGATTATAAGGGGAGGCAGCATATATCACACAAACACCAGAGTATTTGCTCAGTGACTGGAGTAAGTCTTTCTGGAATTTAAGTATATGGATAATCTATATGTACAAATTTGAAAGTTTATTCTAACATTTTAATTATATATGCGTGTAAGAAACTTATATAAGGAAAACTAACTACATGTTAGTTAATGCACTGAGAACTATGGGTGGCTACAAAATGTCAAATCAATTCATAATGAAAATCTCAGTCAATAATTTGGATATTTTTAGATTTTTACCAGTTGACACCATACAGTCAAATATTTGCTCATTTTACTGATTTTTTAATTTTATTTTTCAACAAGATATTTTGAAATTGTATAGATATTTCCTTTTCTAGGTACCTGTTAATAAGCATTCTATTTTTTTCTTTCATTCTTTCTCACCAATCACTCCCTTCCAACACATTATAATTGTGCTTCCTCATTAAAATTTTATCAAAATTACACTTATGGATTTCTTTCTTTTGAGGGGGCAGAGCAAGAAAAATTGATACCCTATCTCTTCTCATCCTTCTTTAACTATATAATACTTGATATTGGCTTTTTTTAAATTGAATTTTATTTTTCAACTACATGAAGTAATTTTTGAAAATTGTTTTCTGACCTTTTGTGATTCAGATCTCTCCCTCCCCCTTCCTCACCCTTTTCACAGCTCAGAGGTGTTAAACAATCTAACATCAGCTCTATCAGAGTTTTCATTCAATATATTTCCATTACATATACATACATTACATAGCCAATAAAAAAACTCTTGAAGGAAATAAAGTGAAGAATGATGTGTTTTGATCTGCTCTGGCTGTGAATATTTTTTCTTCTTTTATTATCATGCATTCCTCAGGGTTATCTTGGAACCTTGTTTTGCTGATAATAGTTTATTCCTTCATAGTTGACCATCGTATGATATTTCTCTTACTGTTCTCTTGGTTCTGCTTGCTTCACTTTGCATCTGTTCATATAAGTCTTTCCAGGTTTCTTTGAATTCATCCTGTTCATCATTTCCTATGGCACAATGGTTTTCCATTATAACAATATACCACAGCTTGCAGTATATTCCCCAATAAATGGACACCCCATCAATTTCCAATTATTTGCCACTACAAAAAGAAATGATGAAAATATATTTGTACAAGTAGGTCCTTTTCCCTTATCTCTGATCTCTTTGGGTATCTTCTCCTTGACATTTGTTTTCTCCTATTGAACTATACTATTTTCCCTTCTACTCTGTGGCCAATACTTTTTTGGAGCCATCTTTTGATGAATTTTTTTCATGGCTCTTAACATCAAGATTTCTCTAAGGATTGTTCCTTAGTCACTTGTTCCCCACAATTTTCCCTTCAGTGAACTGATTTTCCTCTAACTTCACAATTCATCTGTTTAAAAATGATCCTTGAACATTTATATTGACTCCATTCTCTCAGCCAGGCTCTAATATAAAAATATTCATTTGCTTAAGACTATATTTCTGTGTGAATGACTTTTTGTTGCTTTCTACTCATGATAGCTGAGATTCAAACCTCAAAGTGGCTCTCCTTTCTGATTTACTATTTCCTATCAATGGCACTATTGTTACCTTAGTTCTTAGTATTTTTTACCTCTTTCATTTTCCATATCTAGCCACACATCCAATATTGCTGAATCAACCTTTTCAATGTTTTTCCCCCCTTGACTTTTATGTCCTCTTGTATCTTGGGAAACCAGTATTCTATCTCAGAGTTTATTACTTACAATGGCTACTAATTATTTGCCCCAATCTAACCTGGGCACTATTCTATCTTTTACAATTATTAGTCTTCATAAACTGTGTTTTAATATTGTCATTAGACTTTCTCAAAAGTCACTACCCATTGCCTACATCATAAAGTCTAAACTCCTCTGACTAGAATTCAAGATTGTCAATAATCTGCTTCAACTCTACTTTTATAATTTTAAGTTCTGTTACAGCCCACTATGAGTTCTCAATTCTACCAAAATAGGCCTCTTCACTGTTTTTCACAAATATTTCACATTCTTTTCTGACTTCAAATTTTTATTTAATCTAGTTCTCGTCTTTCTCCTTCTGTATCTCCTTCTGCATCTTTCCTCTACCTAAAACTTATTTATCCCTTAGGACCAAGTTCATCCAGTCTCCTGTGGGAGGTTTTTCCAATCTCCAACCCACAGAGAGTCCTCCTTTCTCATTTCCTCAGAGATTTATCAGATGCACTTTTGATAATTATATATTATACTTCTGTATCACATCTGTAACTTCAGTTCCTGAATAATGGAATTATTGGCTTACATTTATTTTAGTGTATAACACAGTGCTTTACTTATAAGAAGCATTCAGCAAGTCCTTTCTGAATGAATAATTTTAATTATGACCATTTTTAGTTCTTAAAGGTTTGGGAGGTATATTGTACAATAATTATGTAAACATATGTATCTCTCAACAAAGATATGTAGAGATGACAGGTAGATAATTGTTATATAGATAGACAGACAGACAGACAGACAGATAGATAGACAAATAGATAAAGTAATGAGTTACTTTGTTGTTTATTTTTCTATTTGATTAATCTAGACAAATTTCCATTCTGAACTCTCTGGTTCTGTCATATGTGTGGAATCATTCCTGTTCTCCTTTGAGGACACCTTTTCCCTGTTCCTCATTTATGTGGGGTTTTTTGTTGTTGTTGGCTTTTTTTTTTTTTTTTTTTTGTGGTGGACACCTGGAGAAAGATCTGTTCATGTCCATGTGGCTTGGTACTGTGGATCACACCGCCTCCTCATGAGTTGGGCATCAGCTCTCTGCTCAGAAAATTACCTTATGTCCTCTAATCCAAAGCTATCAAGTGAATTTTCTTGACTAGGATTTGAAGAATCAGCTCTATCCTTGTCTACATATGCAGAATTTAATTACAAAAATGCCAAGACTGTAGAACATTAAATAAAAATAAAGATATTATTGCTTAATCCCATTATTTATCAAGAGATGTTACATGGTCATTTTATGAACTAAGATTTTAGTCTTGAAAATATTCCTTAGAAAAGGTTTCTAAAATTTTACCTATGTGAATATGAATCATTGAGGAAGTAATATATATTTTTTACCTGAAAGAAAGTCTGAGGAGTGGTACATGAAAAAAGTTTCCCATGATTTCCCTGTGAGTTTTGAGGTTGTTGAAGGACTAATGATGAGCAGAAAGATCACTGAACTGGGCATGTTAGACTGGGAGTCTCAGCATTTTAGTTTAATCTTAATTTAGCCACTTGGCCTGTGTGACTTTTCTCATGTTAATTTATTTCCATGAGCTTCAATTTCTTTATCTGTAAAATTAGGAGATTTAACTAGATGATCTTTAATATCCTTTCTACGTTGAAACCTATGATTCTTCCTCTACATAGGGTGCAGCTAGGTGGCACAGTAGAGGGCTGGCTTGGAGTCAGGAAGATCCATCTTCAGGAGTCCCAAATCTGACTTCAGACATTGATTCTGTGACCTTGGGCAAGTTGCTTAACCCTGTTTGCCTCATTTTCCTCATCTATAAAATGAGCTGGAGAAGGAAATGGCAAATCACTCCAATATCTTAACCAAGAAAACTCCAAATAGGATCATAAAGAGTCACAGAATTGAAAAATGACTAAATGACAATTAAACCTTTGCATAAGTAATTTATAATTGCTGTTTTAGCAACATTTCTTCTTTAATTCCCTGTATTTTTATGTTTGGGAATGTGGTTGTTTTCTGAAGAGTACTAACTCCCTTCATATAACTTGCTAATATGCAAGAATTTAGCTTCTAGCTCATTTCCATTTTTAAAATAATATCTGCCTTAAAAATTATTTCTAAAAATACATTGTTATGTTTATTATGTTGACTGTACTGATTTTTATCATGAATTGCCTTGGGCAATGTACGACAAGGGCCCATATAAAGGCTATTTTATTATAATCTAAGCAATGATTTCAGATGGGCATTGGTTAATTATGGGCTATATTTGTCACATGCCTAACACTCTTTAGTTATTTCCATTCATGTGACCAATAGTCAGTAGGCTCAGTCTTCATTTAACCACAACTGATTGACACCATGATTCCTTTGTATGTGGTACTTTAGTCTGTTGTAAATCAGTGGTATAGTTTAAATTGTTAAGTTCTTTTAAAAGTTAAAAAAAAAATTGTCTGTATCTGTGATTCTCTTTCATATGTGGGAACTCCTAATTTAAATGTTCTCTTTGCAGACACAGACCAACAACTTTTTTGCAAATATATGCTCTTCTAGAGGTATATGAGGGGTGGGAGCCAAGAAATCGTGAGTCACCCAGGGACACCACGAGTGTACTTGAGTTTTATACCCAACTCTTCTAATTCAAAGGTGTAATAAGGGTCAGGCATGGCTCAGGATGCTCTCTGGTCCAGAACTAGGGTGAGATAAAACCTCTGCAGATCAGTTAGCAGTTAATGGAATAAAGAACTTTATCCAGAGTAGAGAAAGAACAATTTCAGAAGATACAATATTGATTTATTTGTGTATATCTTCTCTTTTCTATGTTGTCCATTAAGGTCTATAGTTTGCTGGCCAGTCTGAGAAAGTCTGAGTCTGAGAAAGGAACAAGTGACTGGTGATTGTCTGGTCTCTACCTTTTTTGTTTGTCATTTCTTTTTTATTTAGACCATCTAAAGATTATAACAATGGTTTGATTCATTTACATAAATCAATTATGTTTTCAGGGTAACTACAAAATGTTTTAAGGGAAAAAAATATATTATTCTAAATAATATTATGGTCTTAGGATATTACACTTACCACATAAAGAAAGTGTCTATCTACCGTGCAATACTGATTCAGTAAAGAATTTATCTTGGCCTAAATAAAACCCTGAGTAATGATTTGAATTTTTCCTTTTTGGTGAGAAGTTTTATGGCCATATTTGTAGGGGAAGATTTTTCTGATCATAATTATATTGGGGATGGGAAAAAAACATGTTGGGAAATGTTAATTTATATTTAATTATTTGATTAAGCTTTTGATAATCTTATAATTTGGACAAAGCTTTGTGCTAGGAAATGATGATATAAAAAATGAAATAATGTCATAATTGATTACCTCTAGGAGCACTGTATAATACTAAAGGAGACCAGAAAGTTGTGCAAATAAGTGCAATACAAAATAGAAAATACTTCAACAAAGAAAAGATATGGACAGGAAGATCTTGGTAAAGTTAAAGAAGATAGTGGCCATTTTCATTTGGAAGGGATTAGAGAAATCTTCATGGAGGAAATGGAATCCTATTTGAGCTTTAAAGGAAGAAACTGATCCAAAAGATGGAGATCTAGGGGAAATGCATTGTAGGGAGCAGGGCTAACCAAAAACAACTATGTGGAGGCATAATATTACATCACAAGTTATTTCTATTGCAGGAATAGAATGTATGTAAGGTAATACCGTGAAATAAAGATGGAAAGGTAAGTCAACATGATAGTTATAAATACTGGACACAAAGGGTTACCTAACATTTGGAAAATTAAGATATTATGACATATAAATATGAAAGACTATTATTGGGCCAGAAAAAAAATGACAAAAAGGACAATTTCAGAGGAATCTAAAAAGATCTCAGCAAACTAATGTGGAGTAGAGAGAGTAGAAGTAAAGTAGTAGTAAAGTAAAGTAAAGTAAAGTAAAGTAAAGTAAAGTAAAGTAAAGTAAAGTAAAGTAAAGTAAAGTAAAGTAGAAGAAAGATACTATTGTTATTTATATGACAGCAATATGATAAAGATAAATAACTTTGAGTTACTTTAGAACTGATCAATGCAAAGAACTGATCAATCAACCATGAGTCTGGAGGTCAGAAAAATGAAAGATGTCACTCACCTTCCAACAGAGTTGATAGACTTAAAATGTAGAATGGATCAATTTTCACTCATAACCAATGTGGGAATTTGTTTTCTGTGCTTTGCATTTCTCTGTTGAGGATTATATTTATTTATTTATTTATTTATTTATTTATTTATTAATGCTTAATGAGGGCAAGTAAGAAAGAATTGAAAATTGAGGGAGTGTCCATTATTTGGAGAATGGCTGACCAAACTATAGTACGTGTTGGTGATGGAATACTATTGTGCTATAAGAAATGATAAGCAAGATGATTTCAGGAAAAGCTGGTAAATTCTGCAGGAATTAATGGAGAGAAAAATAAGCAGAACCAGGAGAACATTGTACACAACAACAGCAATATTATACAATGATTATCTGTGAATACCTGCTTACTCTCAGAAATGCAATGATCTTGGACAATCTTGAAGGACTTATGAGGGGGAATGCTACCCACTTCCAGAGAAAGAACTGTTGGAGTTGTCTTTCACATCAGTGTATTCATGGCTTTATTTGCGGGTTTTGTAAGAGTTTGCTCATAACTAATATGGAAGTGTATTTTGCATGACAATAAAAATTTAAAAAAACAAAGAGAAGACATAAAATAGTAGAGATGATAGAGGAAGCTCTCTGTTGGAGGAGACAGGATTGAGTGGGATGACAAATAAGCAAAAAAAAAAGACAAAAAAGAAAAAAAAGAAAAAAGTGGCCTTGGTAGGAAGTAAGACCACTTTATCATTTGAGACAGGGTAAAGGAGAAATGGTAGCAGAAGGCAGCTAAGCATAAGAGGTGAGGGAGAAAGGAGAAGGGGGAATTTGCAACCAAAGGGTTTTGATTTTTTATGTAAACTGCAAAGCAAGATTTTCAGCTGAGAAAGGAGGGGAAGATGAGACATGGGTGGTTTGAAGAGGGATGAAAAGTTTTGGAAGAGCAGATGTGGAGAGTGGGATAGTGAGTTGATAAGGCAGGTAGCATAGGATTGCCAAGAAGCAGTAAAGACCCAGATGTAGTTGTGTAAAATGAATTTGTAGTGGACCTGGTCGGAAGGATTAAATGATTTTCTCTTAAGAATGGTGGGAGTGATCCCATTTGGAGGCTTATCTGGTCTTAATTCTTTATAAGATTAGGAGACTAAAGATTCAAGAGATCAGGACTCCCTAGAGTTGAATTGGTTCCACCTAGGGTCAAGATATGGAGAAGAGGAGAGAGTGGTAATTGAAGAGAAGATGGCCTGGTAAGGAACTGAATGGTCAAAGGATTAGCAGTCATGATGCAGATAAAGATTAAGGTTTTGTAAGGAAAGGTAAAAGAACAGATTTTAAAAGCCAACAAATTATTGTTGATTAAGGGAATTTCATAATTCTTGAAGTTATAGAGGTGTATTCTTGAAGGCAAGATCAAGGGTGTGACCATCTTTGTGTGTGTCTGAGGTGGGGAGGAGGGGGAATTCTTGGGAGATGAGTAGGTGGAAGAACTGAGTGGTTAAGATATTTGAGGGAGAATTAATATGATCAAACACTTGCCAGTATTTTGTTCTTACTTTGCACAGAGAAATAAAAATGTGATTATTGTGTTCTGAAATCCTTCTGCTGTACAAAGTAGAGATCTGCCATGCCTTGGTGAATACATGCTATTTGATGAGAATATTTACTGTGCTAGTCCTAAAGTAAGGAAGACTCAGACACTTACTGGCTATGTGACACTAGGCAAGTCACTTAAACTTTTTTGCCTCAGTTCTTCATCTGTAAAATGAGCTGGAAATGGAAATGGCAGACCACTCCACTGTCATTGCCAAGAAAAATTCAAATGGGGTCAGGAAGAGTTTGACACAACTGAAAAATAACTGAATTGAATTACATTTGAAGCAAAAAAAATAAAATAAAGATATGTGTACATGAAATGTAGCCTTATGATTGTGTGGCTTTTGGGATCATGAAAATACGTTTTGCTTCTGATTCTGAAAATTATCACATCCTGTTTGATAAGAACTTAGAAGCAAAAAGATCCTGGAAGTTTGCATATAATACAATGAGGTATGTCAGTTGTTTAATTCCTTTTTTGGGGAAAAAATAAATATAAAAAAAAAGTTTAGACTAAATATCGGTAAAGGTTTTTGCAAATATAATCTGTTGGATTATAGAATGAATCCCCCAAGGAAACCTTTTTATTCTTTAGACTATAATTATTTTCCCATTGGACCTACTCAAATCCTGAACTCGATTGAGTCAGAGTCTTGGTATGTTTCACTTCCTTTGACTTGAAAAATTCCCTTTAAAAATAGTGAGAGAATTAAGACTAGGAAAATATGCCAGAACTACAGGATATCTTAATACTTTATCAAATAAATGTTTTAGGAAGATGTAAATGAGGGTATTTAATTGTGAGTATTAGTTCCTTACTAAAATAACATGTATTTTTGACTTATTGAAAATTTTCTAGACAAGTCTTATGATTGGTTATGACTGAGTTATTCCCAGGCAGGTTCACAGTCTGTAAATACCAAGATAAGAAATTAGAATTAATCATTTAAAAACATAAAAAGAAGAATATCTGTGCAGAAATAGAGTAATAATGATTTTAGTTGTGAGTTGATTTGGAATTTGAGTCATATCTGAATTTTTAGTTGGGAAAGAGGATGACTTTTGGATATTCCACATACCTAATTCCTTACTTTTCTTAAATACAATATAGGGTTTGTTTGTTGGTTTTTTTTAATACCTCGACACTCCTTAAGTTTTCTCAGCTGTCCATTCTAATAGTCTAGTTCTAGAAATATTGCTCTGGACTTTATAGTTACTCTATATGTTTGAGAAAGTGAAGAGTCTTGAAATGCAGACAAAGATATACTTCACCATTAATGACAATAAAGGGAGGTCATCTAAAAATAGATGTGGGTGAAAGCAGAATGGCCCCATCTCTAGTCTTCTGAATGCAGTTCAACAAGATAATATAACTGAGAACAACCAGAGACAAAAGCTAATTATCAACCTGACAAAAGATATTTTCAGGTTTTTGACACAAGGTGTGATGACATCTGGGCAATATGGCCTGTCACATGATGTTTTTCATCATGTCATGATGATGTCACAAAACATACTGGGGCTCCTTAAATGATCTGCTGAATCCTCTTATACCACTCGTTCACAGAAGATTTCTCTGTACACTGTTCAGTTTGAATTAGTGTAACCATTGGCAAGATAGTTGCAAATAAAAAAAAAAATAATGTGACTAAATGGACTAAATCATAGACTTATCAAGGTCTACCATAGTAGCTGCATCCATATCCTTCCCATTTAAGTCCCAGGGCTGTTCTGCCTTGCCCTTTGGTTGTGCCAGATCTGAAGATGGGGTTGCATCAATACTATTGCAGAAGGGGTGAATATCATGGAAACCAAAGGAAGCTATGTAAGAGCACCCATAGTGGGGAAAAATACTGATATAGTTCTAAGACAATAAGTTCTGGGCATAATAATAGTAATATCAAAGATACATGTATTTGATAACATTATTTTTCTTGACATTCTTAGCATTCTTTTAGTAATGAATTCTTAGACTGGAATACTTTTTCCTTCACAAGATATGTTTATAAAACTGGAATTTAAAAAATTAATGATGCATTCAATGATTTGTTTGTGAGTTATTCTTTTTTTTTTTGGATCAAATGCCAATACAAGCAATAATTGGGAATTTTATAATTTAAAAAACATTCTAACTATCCCATTCTACTCCCTATCACCTTGCCTATTAAAAGGAAAAGACAATCTCACTGAATGTAAACTTTGTTGATATGTCAATAAATAAAATTGAATTTTTTAGTCATCAACATTTATATGATGGTATACAATATTTCTTAAAGGGTTCAATTTTTAATGAATTTGAATAACCTTTATTTTGAACTCCAACTTGTTTACTTCCTTGTAGACACAGCTCAAGAACTACTTTCTAAACCAAAATTTCCACTGAAATTCCAAGCTGCTAGTCTTTTTTACAGAATACCTTGTATTCACTTTGCATCTAGTCTCTATGTACTCATATATCAGTGATAGCAAACTTATGCCACAGAGAGTGCTCTCTATCGGCACTCGGCCACCTTCCTTCCCCCTAATTTGTTACTAGACAGACAGAAAGAATTGGGTGGAGTTTGTCCCTTCTCTCTCTCTCCACCACACCTGGGGACATTCTTTCGCATCACCCATCCCTCTGTACCGCATCAGGGGTAAGGTGGGCAGTTTACAGGAGGCAGAGCTGCAGGGGAGTAGAGCACTTGGGCCACTCCCCTCCCTCTCTCTACACTTGCTGAGAACATTCACTTCACCCATCCCTCCTCCCAGCAGTCCAATGGAAATGCTTCCTCCCTCCCTCCCCTTTGTAGGGTAAGGGGGGGCATGCACTTGGTGGGGGGAAGGGTAAAGCACTCAGTATGAGGGGTGGGGTGGAGCCTGGCACTCCATCTCTAAAAGGTTCCCCATCACTATCATATATATATAAAATTTTTTTTTTCTCATGCTATGGAATGCAAGCTCCTTGTCAAAAGGGGCTCTTCCATTTCTGTCTTTATATTTCCCATTAAGTCTGGTGCCTAACACATACTTGACTGCTATTGATTAGTGAGCCTACATTAAGATCTTGAAAGGAACTTAGAAGTTATTCAGTCCACTTCCCAAATTCTATTTTAAAAGATGGGGACACTGAGGAACAGAGGTAGTTGTTAAATAACTTAGATTATGGCCTACACTTAGCAACAGATTTTCTGACTCTAATGTCATCACTTTTTATGCTTCTCAGCTTCTCTTCTTGCCTTGTTCTAGTCCCTGGGACTAGACATAAAACAGAGAGACCTGAGGTCTAAGGTAAAAGTTATGGTATGAATTTTCATGGTTAAATCATGAGTAAGGTTGTGTACTTATAGAACATTTTATGTCATATGAAAATTATAATTCTAGAACTAGAGCAGGATTTGTCAACAGTTCATAAATGATATGTCTATTTTGTATATGCATGTAGAATGCATGTTTATATACATATGTACACACATATATGTGTATGAATATATGTGTATTCCTTTGGGGTTTTATCCTCTAATTTTGTTTTATATATTTACAAACATGATTCTGAGGAATGCATATACTTTTTCCCCGATAGCCAAAGGGGTTCATGACACAAAAAGGGTTAAGAACTCCTGAGATTGAAGATAGAATAATTTCAGGAACTGAGTAGGAAACTCCCTTCCTGAATGAAGGACACAACATAATTAAAATTTAGTAGGTGAGTCCTCCAAACTTTATTTAGGCACATGGAGAAGCAGTGAAAAACTCTGGCTGAATTGAGAATGAGAGACAAGACATTTTATTTTTCTGGACTTCAATTCCTTATCTTGTAAAATGAAGATATTGAAATGAATTGTCTCTGTTTCCTTCCAGTTCTAACTACATGAGTCTGTTTTCCTACCTTCCCATAACAAGTATTAAGAAAAGATCTGAACTCAAATCATCTCTTACCCACTGTGGCTAGGTGGTTCAGTGGATAGAGTGCCAGGCATGGAGTTAGGAAGACTCATCTTCTTGTTGGCCTCAGACACCTAGTAGCTCTGTGACCCTATTTGCCTCGGTTTCCTCTTCTGTAAAATGAGATAAAGAAGGAAATGTAAACCATTCTAGTATCTTTGCCAAGAAAACCCCAAATGGAGAACTGAAGACTTGGACCTGACTAAACAACAACAAAATCTCTTACCAAGCCTACCACTTCATCCATGTTACCATACTATTATCAAAGACTGAAATAATACTTATGGAATTTGTGTTTAAAATTAGGTCTGAGCAGAGTAGGTATTTAATAAATGCTTGAAGATATTATTTATAAAATCTAGGTCCAGATCCCCAAATTAATGGATAACTCCAATTGAATTTAAAGATTAGCTAGTGAAAGAAGATAGAGTTTGACAGGGACTTGAGATAGAAAGAACTTTCTGGCATTGAGGATTGTCACATACAAAAATATGCTATTTTAGCATCTCCCTCTCTGGAGTTCTTTTAAAATAGATTGCATTCTTAAATGTCTAGAAAGGTGTTTTTTTTTTGTTTTTTTTTTTTTTTTTTTTTTTTTTTTTTTTATCATGTGTGGCTCTAGTGAAGGTATATGAGGGGAAACGCAGGGGAAGGGAAAAAGGTGATGACCTCTAAAGATCCCTTCCGGCTCAATGATTTCACAATTGAATCATCCCTTCAACAGGGCTGAGAAGTACTTTATTCTACTTCACATATAAAACTTTCCCTGCTATTTCAATTGAATATGATGTTCCTCTCCTCCTCTCTTCAGTTATTGCCTGCAGTGCCAAGAATTTTAACTGTCCTGATCCAGTGGCAAAACTACAGCTCCTAGCAATCTGTTAAGTAAGGAGAGGCCTCAGAGATCCCATGGGAAGGAAGGTGTAAGCACTGTCATTTTTATGGCAGGAGCCTTTCTGCAAAGACTCTTCAGCAAATGAAAGTCAATTAATGACACCATCCCTAAACTACAGATGCTCAAGCATTTCAGAGTATTTCTGAGGTGGCTCAGAGAGAGCATCTGTGAAACTATCCCCCCAGGTCCCTAAAGAGAGCCAGTAAAGTTGTACCCAATGTTTCTTGTGATCATTCCAGAAGTTCTATCTCTGGAAGAGAAAGTATTTCCAAGAATGTATGTACAGTCCTGGAAATGCTAATGGGTTGGCATCTTTCCCCCAAGTATTTCTAGCCAGAGGGAATGAATGAGGGCATAGTGCAGCAAGTTACTGGGAATGCTTGGATTTCTTCACTCCCCCAAGATACTTACCTACTAATCTCTAGTGGTTTTCTTTTCTGTGAAAACAATCCACATTCCTGGGAACCCAAAATATATTTCTGCATTTTTTAGCTGCCACATTAAAAAAAAGAAGAAGAAGAAGAAATCAACTGCTTCTCTCCTAGCAAAGGGGAAGTATGTATAAGTTTCTTAAGGGACTCAAACGTGCTGAGAGGCAAATGAATGGCCACTGTGGGGAATTTATTTCTCCTGCTGAAAAAGCAAAGGCTAATAATAATTGAGGTTGATTTGCAAAATGCACAGTTTTACAATAATCATATGATACCTAGTAATTTTGAAATTGAGGTAGGGGGAAAAAAAAGGAAGCAGGAGAGTAGCCGGAATTATGAAAATCAAGAAGTAACTTAAAATATTTGAGGGTGTGCTGTTACTGAATCAGATGCCATATGTTTTATTTGCTTCAGAAGAGAAAACCTGTTATCAATTGAAACATAACTCACACACAGGTGTTTAATTTTGATTCTACAAGCTGATCAAGATGAGACAGAAGGATTGCTGTTGTGTAAAAGGTGGAGGTGTCCTTTCGGTAAAGCAGGGGAAGGGAAGGGAAAAAAGCTTTATTTAAAATTTTTCAGCTAATATTTGCAAAGTGGGTAAAACTTCGAATTTTATAACCTGACACCTGGTGTGTGAGTCGTATCTTGCTTTATAGGAAGAAAGCAGGGTTGGGGCTTTGCTTTGCTAATTCTCCATTGAATTTAATTTAGAGGATTTGGTATAAAATGACAATAAACTTTGGAATTGAAATTTGTGAAATATGAGAAGTTGCTTAGCAGATAGTGTCTATTCTCACATAATGAATCACAGACTTCCCTAGAATTGACAGATCATATTTTCTGTAGCATCACACCCATAGCATGGATGAGAAAATTAAGGTAGATTTAATTTGACTTGCTTCATATCCCATATTACCATTCACACCAACATTCCATGAAATAAAAAGATTGAATAAAAGAGTATCAATATTTTTAGAGAAAGTACAAGAAAGTTTCTTTGAGATGGAGGCTATGCCCAGATATTTATAGCTGGAATATCATAATATACAAAGTTAAATAAGTACATAAGTTACAATAGTCTGACATGATTAAGAAATAAAGGTGATACCTCAAGGAAATATTTGTTACAGAGAGCTCAGCTATTTGTGATTGTGTGATCCCACCTTCCCTAATCCCCATCGCCTGTTTATATAGACTTTTCTGTGATGTATCTATATAATACTCAAACTTGCTTTAAAGAATTAAAAAAAGAAACAAAAGTGTTTTGCTAAGAAATTTATTATTTTGTTTTAGGTAAATTAAAATTATTATGCAGATTTTTTAAATTTGGCATAATTTTTATTTTTTTTCTTCTTACCATTCTTAGAGTGGACAAAAAATTACTTCTTATGATCTCTCTTAAAGAAGACAGGCTAGAAAATTATTTTTTAAGCATTCAGACTTTAAAGGCAGCTTTATTCTGAAAACTTTTTAAAGATCATGTTCAAGGCAAAAAGGATATTAAGGTATGAAAGTGGGTAGTTAGGTGACTCAGTGGATAAAACATGGCCTATAGAAGTGAGGTTCTGGTTTTAAATTTGACTTCAGACACTTCCTAGCTGTGTGACCCTGAGCAAGTCATTTAACCCTAATTGCCTTAATTTTCTTCTGCCTTTGAACTGATATTTAGTATCAATTAGTATCTGTCTATCTATCTATCTATCTGTCTATCTATCTATCTATCTATCTATCTATCTATCTATCTATGAATGTCAGCATATCAAACACTGAAATTTTTAAGTCCCCAAATACTGCTTACCATAGTACCAGATTTTCCTATTCTATATTGTACTATGTGTCAATATAAGGCAATATGATATAATTGAAAGGGTATTATATTCAAAGTCAGAACAGACAAGTTCCTGAACTTTTTACTCACCATAGGTGAGCCACTTAATTTTTCCTTGTACTGTTTACTTATTTGTAAAATATTATCTGTCATGTGATGATCACATAGGATAATATAAGCTAAGTACTTTATAACTCATGAAAGTCATGAACAACAAATATCATCAATTACAGGTACAGCCTATCCTCATTATTCATGGATTTCATATTTGGAAATTTACCTAATTGCTAAGATGTATTTATGACCCTCATATCAATACTCATGGTGCTTTTATGGTCATTTGCCATCATTCTGCAGATATATACAAAGATGTGGAAAAATTAGAGTCAGCCAATGCCCCCATGTTATCCATTGAGGTTGACTAAGGAGATGCTCAGACTTCCATCTTGTTTCAGGTCTCATATTATAAACAAGTGTCCTTTTTATGTTCTAGTTAGTGCCACATTTTTTTGCATTTTTGTGCTTTTAGTGGATGATTTCACTGTTTAAAATGACCTCTAAATATAGTAGTAAAGTGCTATCGGATGTTCCTAAGCACAAAAAGGCTATGATGTGCTTTTCAGAGAAGAGACTTGTGTTAGATAATCCTCAAATCATTATATCTAGAAAAAGTATAAATTCACATTTTTGGTAAGAAATATATAAATATGTGTATATTAAATAAAACACATCAGATAAGATTGTGTATTGATGAGTTGATGAAAAATTTTTGACCAGAAGTTCACAGAAACCTAACTTTTCATTTCTCCAAGAAGCAATAGTTCAGTATTTGCTAATTTAGTGTTCACCTCAACTTTATAGAATATATTTTAGTAGTGTCCGACTTTTTAGGACCTTATTTGGGATTTCCTTAGCAAAGATATTGGAATTGCCATTTCCTTATCCATCTCATTTTACAGATGAGATAACTTAGGCAAAATAAATAAATAAATAAAAGGTTAAATGACTTTCCCAGAATCGCACAGCTAGTAAGTGTCTGAGGCTGGATTTGACTTTAAGATGAATCTTCATAACATTAGGCCCAGTGCTCTATCCACAGTAGCACTAAGTTTCCCTACAGAATATATAATCATGAATAATAGTAGACTTGTATATGTCAATATATGTAAAAACAGGCATGTACGCATATATATTTAATTTATAGAGTTTTCAGAAGAATATTTTGAAAAAGCATTCTTCAAAGCCTAAGGCCAATGTTGATTGATGAAAGTTCATACATCCAGCCATAATTAGCCATGTCATCTTCTTGTCACTGGGTTGGAGACATACTCAGCTCCCCAACCTGCCCATTTTCCTCCTTTTGCTATTTGATTCAAATGAATACTTTCCTTGCTTCTGGAAAGGGCCTGCCATTGAATTGTCCTATAATTCCTCTCACCATCCTAGAGACTTAACTCTTCTCTCTCCACCTTTCCCATGAATATAATCTCCCCTGGTTCCTTGAGGACAGGGACTATGTCTCTGTTGTCTTTTTATTCTCTGGCCTTCATATAGTGCCTCCTCCCTGGCAAATGATTAAGAAATGTTGCTTTTTTTCCCCCAATTATTCATTCATTCAACAATGGATTTTATTTAATAGGCTAAGTTATTATTCAGTTATTCTTTTGAAACAAAATACAGAAATCAATTTCTGATACTTCATTAATGGACACAAGGTAGAAAAACATTTTCATGTATGCAAGAGTGATTCAGGATCAGACAGTTCCTGAAGATTGCTATCTGGCTCTGGGTTTTCGTGGTCCTTACCTAGGAAGCTTTGCTGGCTAGGCATGTCATATTCAGATATTATTTCTCAAAAGAATGCTTTGCTCTGAGTCATTTGAAATAGCATCTCAGAACCAGTGGTGATTCAGCTGTCCACAAGATATTCAATACTTTATATTTAGGAGATCTCTAAGGAAGTCATTTGGAGTTGTTCTTTGTATCAAATGACACTTCCGCTTTTTGAACAATTTAACTTATTATTATTCCCATCCCTCAAATATACCCCTTCAAAAACAAAGCAAAGTAAGAAATATTAAAAAATGGTGAAGATGTATTTCCTTTGACCAATGGAAAAAAAAATGACATGTGAGCCTTGAATACCTCTCCATGTCACTTATTTTCCATTCCTCTTTACAATTAAAAGTTTATATGGTGGATGGGCACTAGACTTATCATCAGAAATCTAGCAGTTGAGTCCCAGTTCTGACATTTATTAGACGAATGAGGAAGAGCAAGCCATATGATTTCCTCTCTTATGAAATGAGAATACAATTCTCCTGTTATTTATAAGATGAATGGTGGATAGATTTTTGGACTTGGAATCTGGAAGGTTCTGACCCAAATCTTGCCTCTGAGATTACTCATTCTATATCCCTAAGCAAATCTCTTTGTGCCTTGGGCAACTCCCTAGAATTTATCTACCAAAGCAGTCAAGGACTGCCTAAATGGAGGGAATTCTGATAAAAGGATTATCCACATTGCAGAAATCTTAGACTTTTCACTTACTGAGTTCCAGGTAGGAAAACATTTTATCAAGGGTAAAACAAGATATAAATGTGAGTGTTTAGTACTTTCTAGGAGTTCATGTATATGGAAGTTCAAGTATTGACCTAGTGACCTGGACTTGGCATTATTCTTTTTTTTTTTAATCCTTATCTTCTGTCTTAGAATCAATGCTACATATTGGTTCTAAGGCAAAAGAATGGTAAGGGCTAGGCAATAGGGGTTAAGTGACTTGCCCAGGGTCACACAGGTAAGAAGTTCTGAGGTCAGATTTGAACCCAGGACCTCCTGTCTCTAGGTCTGCCTCTCAATTCACTAAGCCACCCAGCTGCACCCTTGTCATTATTCTTTTCTTATTCAGTTGTTATTCAGTTTTATCTGACTCTTCAAGACCCCATTTGGGTTTTTCTTGACAAATATCCTGCAATAGTTTGTCATTTGCTTCTCTGGCTCATTTTACAGATGAAGAAACAGAGTTAAATGACTTACTAGGGTCACACAGTTAATGTCTGAGGCAGGATTTGTACTCCAGATTTTGACTCCAGGTTCTGTACTCTATCTACTGAACCACCTAGTTACCCTATCATTTGATTACATTAGGTAAATATAAGAGATAATTATTTCTTAGAGTCACATTTTAGAAAGGCTGTCAATAAGCTAAAGATCATCCAGAGGAAGGTGACCAAGATTCTGAAAGGTCTTGAAATCATATGCTTTAAAAATCAGCTGAAAGAACTGGAGATTCTTAGCATAGAGAAGGGAATTCAAGAGATATAATGATATCTTTAAATATATTAAAAATTCTCATATGGAAGAGATGTTAGATTTGTACTTCTTTACTTGTCCCTATAGTGCAGAAGTAGGAGTAAAGGGTAAAATTAATAGGCAATTCAATGTGGGCTTAATATAAGAAAAGCCTTTTATGACAGAGCTATTTAAAAGTGAAATGGACTTCTTCTAGAGTTAATGGGTTGCTCTCTTCCTATAAGTGATCAAAGAAAGCTTGTTGGACCACTTGCCAGGAATTTTATAGAAGGGATCCTTTATGCAGGTTTGTTGGACTAAATGAAATCTGAGATTGCATCCAAGCCTGAGATTCAGAAATTAATTTGCATGTATTGTTTTGAAGACAACTAATGCTTTTTAAAAGTAGATACTCCTTTGATGATATCCAGTTTACCAATAACTTTTCTAAAATATGACATCAATAACTAAAGTTACCTTACACTTACCACTTTTATCAAATGATAATGAACTTGACAAAAAGGATTTGGGGGTAGTATGAGAAACAGAAGGCTATTTGCATACTTTCTCAAAGTGGATGCACTTTTAGTAATAGTAATGTCCTTCGACTAAATGCAAGTCAAAGTTATTTCATCACATTTTTCTTTTAAATAGAATTTGGTTATGAAAATCAGGTATCTGAGTACAACATTGAAAATATAAATTATGCTGCATATTCATATATAAATAAATAGAAGAGTTTAATTATGTATTTGTGAATAGTCAGTAGTCAGTTCCATTTCATTGAATAAATAATAATGAAGTAGAAAGGATAGGAAAGTACACTAAATGTTATAGCTGGTTCAAGTAGTTTTCTGGTAGTGTACTCAATGCTAGTAGTGAAACCCCCACTGCACATATCATAGAAGGCTAGAATTAACATGCTAGGTTTTATCTTTCAAATGTTTTGAGTCTGAGGAAAAGTGATGGTCCCAGAACAGGTTTTTCTCTTCCTCTCTTTCTTTTTTTGGCTGACTAGAACACAGATCCCCAAAGAGTTGGGGCAATCTGTAATGTGTACTTCCAGGTAACTGTCCAAGATTGTGGTGACAATTTTCTGGCACCTGATTCTGACACACAGATCAAGTTCGCATATGGAATACACAGAAGACGAGAATTTATAAATGGAATTCTCGATGTGAAGCTTATATTTAAGTGACAAAATTTCATGTAATTCTTGTGGGTGGGTTTCCTACTATTTGTTCTCCCTAGTTAGTGTGTTAAAATAACTAAGTGTAAGAAGCTAATTAGAGCTAAAGAATTTCTTCTTTTTAAAAAGAGTATCAATTGAAATGGCATGGATTTGAGTCAGAAGAATGGGAACCAGGACAAGGCGGGGTCCAGTTTGACTAACTCAGTATCCCAACATGGAGACATGATGGTGTTGGCATAATGATGTCATCTCACCCTGGGGACCAATCTTCCAAATGCAGGTGGCACCACAAGACTGATCTCATTGGAAAGAAGTCAGCCAAGGAATGCTGAGCATTTTCAGAGTGTAGCTCCTTCAATGCGAAGCTGGTCTCTTGCTGTATCTCCAACATAGGGGACTCTCTGTGATATGGGTTTGGGTCCAAAATATACTCTCTATTGCCTTAGTATATATTTTGACTCATATTTAGTATTAGAAGGGACCACAGCCTCACAGATTATCTAGTCTACACTACTATTTCATTTAACAGATGATAAAACCAAAGCCCAAAATGATAGAGTAACTCATCCAAGTTCACAAAGGAAATAGCAAATGGTAGATCTGAGATCTTTTGACTATCAAGCCACCGTGCTGCCTTGCATCTTATCCTCATAAGCTATTCTTGCTACTAAAACTATAGCTCAGACCCAATCTTGAAACCAATTAACCATTTACTTAAAATAAACCCTATGTAGTCTAAAAATTGTGCTTGCACCAAAGGAATTTACTACCTAAAATGTATATGCTACAATCACCTTATAGGTACCGACTTCTTTATTTGCTTCTTTTCAATAGGAAAATGTTGTTGTTGTTGTTTGTGAAACATCAGTACCAACCACCACATACTGATGAAAATTACAATAATATTAATTAACACTTGTATAGGGCTTTAAGCTTTATAAAGTTGTCTTTCTATTTGATAACCATTTGTTCCTCATAACAAGTCTATTAGGTAGATACTTCATTTTAAAGATGAAAAAACTGAAGCAAGGAGTAGTTAAAGGACTCACCCAACATCACAGAGTTTCAAAGTGTCTGAGATCGTATTTGAATTCAGCAATTTCTGACATCAGGTTCATCAGTCTTTGTACTTTGCTAGAAAGACAAACACATACACACACACACACACACACACACACATACACACACATATATAATTCTATTATATATAGTATTAACTCTACTTATCAGCAAAAGGAGAAATACCAATTTGATTTGAAATATATTAGCCAAACGGGATTATTCTATATAATTTCCTGCCTTTTGCCTGTTTTTTGTATATATATATATGTATATATATACTAGATAAAAAGTAAGCACATATCATTGTGAAACTTTGTATTAAGTAGATTTAAAATGGAAATCACTGAAGTATCTTTAACATGCACCCATGATGCTCAACTTAGACATTTAGTCTTTTAAGAGATATGACCAACATTAGAGGTTAAATATGTACGAGAAAAAGTGTTGGAGTAATAGTAAAGAATCTATACAATGGTGACTCTTAATAAATCCATGAGCTAGGACTAGATGCATTTTGGTAGTATTTAAAAACTCTTCTGGACTTTTATTTGCATTTTTTACATTAAATATTTATAACTGACAAAGAATGATACTCAGTTGAAAAATAAAACAATACAAGAGCAGCTACAACAACATGACAACTCTGAAAGCCTAACTAAGTCAACTAATTTAATCTACTTGTCCTAAGTAAAATTAATGTGTTGGGAAATTGATCCATTAGTACCAAATATTCAGTCCCATATTTCCCCTGATCATGCACCACTAGGTAGTTCTTTATGGCAACATTTATGTTCAAATGACCTTTACTTCATAAAGCAGGGGAATGACTAAAGGCATAACAAAGTTACTTTCTGCAGTGGATTTTCAATGGAAATTTGTATATTCTCCATGTCATGGTCACTTACTAAACAATGACAATAACTGCAAAATTCTATAAATGAAAGGAGCATAGTGAAGTGATTTGAAGGCTATAAGACCTGAGTTTAGACCTCTGATCCTGGTAAATCTATATTACACTGAACAAATCATTTCGCCTCTTCCAGCTCTATTTTGCTCACGGGTAAAAAAAAGGATGTTGAACTATATCTCTTCTCAGGGCATTTCCACCTTTATGAATCTATAATCCTGTAATCCAGTTCTCTCTCTCTCTCTCTCTCTCTCTCTCTCTCTCTCTCTCTCTCTCTCTCTCTCTCTCCTCCTTCTCT
>NC_058132.1:284319581-284389598 GCF_016433145.1 Gracilinanus agilis | reverse complement strand
TCTTCTCTTCTCTTCTCTTCTCTTCTCTTCTCTTCTCTTCTCTTCTCTTCTCTTCTCTTCTCTTCTCTTCTCATCTTTCCCTCTTCCTCTCTCTGTCTCTGTCTCTGTCTGTCTCTGTCTCTCTCCCTCCTCTCTCCTATCTCTTCTCTGTCTTTCTGTCTCTCACTGTCTCTCTCTGACTCTGTCTTTCACACACAGATATATACACACATGCACACACCTTGGAAAGGGTAATGAACAGCACTCCTTTCAGCTGGGTTCCATGAACTCTGTCTTACAAATGACAGAATATGGTAGCCAGTTACAAATTTAACCTGGTAAAATTAAAACAAGATTTCAGTGAATAATATCTTCCAGGAAGAATTTTTGAAGCAGCTTGTGGTTGAGTAGCCTATGGCCAAAAATAGGAAGCAGGTCCCTGTGACTACCTTCTGCATTCGGAAAGCCTGAGATTAGAGGATGTTAACTTGGTCACCCCAGGAACTGAGTTCCAGTAACCTTATCATGATTCTGAGGGGTGACTCCACCCTGATGAGTTGTGAAAGAAGGACTGTTGAAATAGCACCTGGCATTTCACCCTGAACTCCTTTAACAGTTGCTGAATCACTGACCACACTGTGAGGAAAGTACACTGGAAATGGAACCTCAGTTGGTTTTCTTGGGCTAGTACTGTTAGTAAACACATTCTCAATGGAGAAATCACAGTATCAAAAAGCACATGTGGGCGCCATGATTTTCCACCAATTCAGATTCCTTCCCCCAAATGTGGGCAGATAACAGTCTATTCAAAACTGTTGTAACTGACAGAATTAAGAGGGAAAAAAGTAGACATTATTAAATGCTGACACTTCAAAGTAACACTCTATAATATATTTATTTTCCATTTCAGTAAGGTACTAGAATAATTAAGCTGAAGTATCAAATCTGAATCTGGGTGAATATGCTTTCATCAGACAATTTAAGTTGGTTATAAGAAAGTATGCCATACAGGATCACAGAATTTAGAGCTCAAAAGGGTCTTAGATACCATCAAGTCCAATCTCTCTCATTTTGTGAGTAAAGCAAAGCCTCAGACAGAAAATGAATAGAGTACTGGTCCTGGTATTTAAATATGACCTGTATTTAAATATGGCCTCAGACACTTAAAACTATGTGACCCTGGACAAATCAGTTGACTCTGTTCACCTCAGTTTCCTCATCTGTAAAATGAGCTGGAGAAGGAAATGACAAATTCCCCCTTATCTTTGCAAAGTAAATCCCAAATCGGATAATGAAGAATCAGACGTGATTGAAACAAGTGAACAACAAAACTGAGGCACAAAGAGGTTCTCTTGCTTGAAAAGACCACATTACTAATAAGAGCTGGTCCAAGATTTAAACCTTGGTCCTAAACCTAAATCCAACACTTTTCCCCCTCCATTGTTTTAGTTGAACATCCTCTAGGTATCAAACATTTTTGGTTCTCAAAGTAGGATCAGGTTTACTCATACATCAGACAATTCAGTTTTTTTTCCTTAAAACCTGTAAATTATCCAAATGATCAATCAAAAAACATTTAATAATTTTCTGCTATACATCACACAGTATGCTAGATGCCCAAAGATAAAATTAAACTGTGCCGCCCTCTAGGAGCTCAGGTTTGATTGAGAGAAACAACATGCAAACATGGTTTATATACAAATTAGATATAAAGTGATTTTGGTGGTGCTGTTACTAAGAGCTTGAATTAGGACATTTTTAATCAAAGCTCATCATGTTTGAAGAAAACAAAATTCTAATACATGGCATTTAAGAAAGTAGTGCACTCTAGACATTAGTCACAGCCTGTGCAAAGACAATGAGATAAGAGATAGCAGGCAAGTCAGTCTAGTTAAGACATACTAGGTATAAAAGGGAATAATAAATTGTACACTAGTCATAAAAAGCTGAGTAGCTGGGTGGCACAATGGATAAAGTTCTGGACCTGAAGTCGGTCTGAGTTCAAATTTGACCTCCAGCACTTACTAGCTATATGACACTGGTCAAGTCACTTAATCCTCTTGGCCTCAGTTTTCTCACCTGTAAAATGAGCTGGAGAAGGAAAAGGCAAACCAAACCAGTATTTTTACCAAGAAAAGCCCAAATGAGGTCATGAAGAGTTGGGCATAACAAAAACAAATGAACACCAAAAAAACAGAAAGGTAGGTTGAAGCCAAGTTGTAAAGGAATTGAAATGACAAACAGCTCTGTTTGTATTTGAATCTTGATATAAGGAGATACTGAAATTTACTAAGATAATGTCATAGTCTAGTTTCTATTTCCTAAATCTCACTTTGGCAACTTTGGCAGGCATACCACCTAAACAGAAGACACATATGTAGAAGCAATGTTGAAAACAAACCAAAAAAATTATATGATTTCCTAACTCTCCAGGGAATATTAAGATATTTGAAGTTCAAATTCTTATTTTTCCATAAAAGAGAGATATTATCAAACTTTTCTTTTGAGGAGATTGTTTTTCCATTTCATCCATAATTTGCTCCTTATATACACCATGGAACTTTGATACTATTATTACTGAGTAACAAATTATTAATAATATTCTTATTTTTAGTATAGTACCCTTCTGGAGAGGTGTGATGGAAAGGCAATCCTCTAATTCTCTAATTCTCACTTCCCACCCACTAAAGCACACTTAAAAGTAGGCACAGATATTTTCTGATTGTGTCCTGTCTGCTGAACTGGCCATTCAAGCAGAACCCTGTGGAAATAATAAGCATGCAGTCTCATTTTTTAGACTCTTTCAACAGCCTCTAAGGTAAAAGAATGACTTGACGCTAGAGAATCAGTAGACAGCTGCCTTTCCTCTGCATTGAGCCCAAGCCTCTAAGCAAATGGCTTCCTAGGTAAGGCTCTCTTTGGAAGGGGTTCCCTTTCTGTTCAAAGACTACTTTGCATTTAGTGAGATCTCAGTAGGTAACAGGTGTCTTCTCCCATCCTGAGCACCTGAACATTAAAGTATTGGCTATTAGAGCAAATGCAGCATCAGAACGATTGAGAGGGAAATAGATACCACAGAGGGAGAAACTACTGGAAAGAAAGAAGTCCATGGAACAATGGATTGAGCTGTATTTATGGGAGATGAATACAAAATAGAGTATCCCTTTTTCAAATGTCCTAATAAGAACTGAATATGTCACTTAACTGATTGTAAACATTCTAGAATTCTCTATTGTCTGTGGTTTCCTCTCTGAAAGGAAATAAAACTGTCTGTTCCATATCTGATTCACATTTGTAACTCAGGGTACCTTTTTATTTTTACCCCACCCCAACCCCCAAATATATTCTCCCAGCCCCAGCTTTTGCTGGGAAGGAACATTTAGAATAGAGCTGAAAACAGAATTGTCCCTCAGTAATGTGAGATGGGGGTAGATTAAAGTCCTGGTGTGACTAGCTCTCCTGTTGAAATAGGAAAACTGAGAGCTATGGATCCAGGACAAATCCAAAAAGCAGGTAAACAATAGAGAGTAGTAAAGAATTCCATTTCCTGTGTGCTCAGCTTAGAGGTATCTGGCTAGCTCAGTGATAGACCAAAATGAAAGGAGATAATTTTCATTATCAGCGTCAATGAAGAAGAAAAGCAGCGGCTGGCTGGATAAATATTTCTCATCCAAATGTAAGTGATTTCTAAATTGGAAATTATCTTCCAATATCAATTTGAAAGATAATACATTAGAAAAAGTAACAAAGAAAATAATGTCCTTATAAGCTAACTCTAAGGTGCCTCACAATTTTGACATTTGAAAAGGTGCTTTTTGTCTTGGGAATCCCAATCATATAACTCAAAGCTTCTATATAGATATTACTCAATGTAGGCTCATTGAACTGAATTCACTGTGAGCAACATTACTCAAGTCTTTATACACATTACTCATCACTTCTTACAATCTTAATGTAAGAGTTAAGCCAACAGAAACAATTTAGTAGAATTTCTATCAATAGAAGAGAGAAGAAAAGCATATTTCTAAAAGACTGTTCAAATCCTACCTAATTTCTGATTGGGATTCATATTTTTCCCTATCAAAACCAAACAAAACTTCATTGCCTGACTTAAAAAGAATTTTAAAATAGCTTAACATTGAACTCTTCCATTTTTGGTTTTTCTAACTTCATCTCAGACAAAGTTCATTACATTAAGCACTTCATTCTTTGATTTCTCTATGGTTACACCCATACCAGACTTTGGAAATGACATTTTTCCCCATATATGTATCAAGTTTGCAAACAGCAGCAAATTCAAAGCTCTGAATGAAATGCTGCCAAATGTATTAGAATGTGGAAAAAAAAAACCCTTTAGCTTCTATACTGAGAGGACTCACCACCTTTTATTAGAATTGGATTTCTTTAAAACAAAAAAGGAAAGGAAGAAAAGGGAGGGAAAAATCATGTGAATTGGCAATAATATAGAAATACTTCTCTTTTTTTCTATAGCATATTTGAAGTAGCACTGATGGAGAGTACAGAAAGTCTTTCATTTGTCATAGTGGGATCAGATAGGAAAGATTTTAAGAATCTACTGAGTGATAAAAATCATTGGTTTGTTTTTCATGTAAAATATTATTTAGACTTTGACATTTTCAATGGATGGAAAGTGACCAACACTCGTAGTTTTCCTAATAATTATAAATTAGGTTTTGTTTAGAAGACTACACATGGCATGAGGATGAAGGCCTTATAAACATGATGTATATAGTGCTTAAAATAGAATAAGCTATTTTTTACTTTGAATTAGTCCTAGAAACAAAAGTTGAATGCATGAAGGTAATTATTTTCCCATTTATATCTTAGTCTTTCATGTTGGATGCAGTATAACTATGAAAGAATATTTGCACTGGGAGGGGGCAGAGTCAAGATGGTGGGAAAGGTAGAGGGATCCATTTAATTTCTAACAAATTACATTCCAAAGTGCCTCAAAACTAATTATGGAGTAGCATCACCCGCAAAAAAGTCAAGATCAAGTAATTATTAGCCCAAAACAACTTAAAAGGCTAGCATAAGGGATCTAGTGTACCAGGAGGAGGTTGAGCTAACTACATCATGGCAGTCTCCATCAAGGCAGCAGCCAAAGCTTCCAGAGCTCTCAGATACAAGTGGTAAGGGGTATTGGAAAACTTTCCAGAAGGAGATTATAGGAGTCCCTTTGTTGGCTCTTGGTCCAAGACTCATTGACCATGTGTAGAACCAGGTTGCAGTCCTAGGGCACAATCATATGGAAGAAGCAACAGCAGCATATACTAGCACTCGCCATCACAGAGAGCCAAGGGTCCCTGGTTACAATTGCAAGAGCTAAAAGAATGCTTAGGGTTACTCACAGAGCATGACAAAGGTCAGAAGAGTATTAAACATACTTCCAAGAACTGAGAGCAGATAGATCTCCAGGACTAGCTTCAAAGTACAAAGTACAAAGAACCTAAAGCTTTTAACCCCGCTCCTTTCACCATAGTTACAGAGGCCAACTTTAATGATTTTTTTTAGACTAAAAGAAAAGAAAAAGCTAGGAAAATAAGCAAATAACAACAATAAAAAGAAACTAAACAAGTTATTTTGGTGAGAGTAAACTCAAACTCAGAAAATAACAAAGTCAATAATGCTACTTCCAAAGCCTTCAATAAAAAATAAATATTGCTCTCAAGCCAAAAAAAAAAAAAATTAGAGAATTAATGGAGGAGCTCAAAAAGGATTTTAAAAATCAAATAAGAGAGGTAGAAGAAAAATTGAGGAAAGAATTGAGTGATATAGAAAAATCATGAAAAAAGAGTAAACAGCTTGGTAAAGGAGGTACCAAAAAACTACTGGAGAAATACCTTCAAAAACAGAATAGGACAATTGGTGAAAGAGGCAAAAATGTTCAAAGGAGAAGAATTCCTTAAGAAGTAGCATTGGCTAACTTGAAAAATATATACAAAAATGCCTTGTGGAATTGCTTGTCAGCTCTGGGAAGAGGGAAGGAAGTGGAGAGGGAAAGAAAATGGAAAGATATTTAATAATTAAAATTTAAAAATTAAAAAAAATACTTCTCAAGAAAAAGAACTTAGTCTGAATCCAAACCAAAGCAAAAAAAAATTCACTTTATATTTTTTTCTATTAAATTTTCCACATGTATAATTTTTATGAGATGACTTACCATCTCAAGGGATGGTGGAGATTTGGGGCAAAGGGTTGGTGAGAGTGAATTTGAAATTCAACATTCTTTGAAAAAATTTGGAAACTTTTTACAAATAATGAGAGAAAATTAAATTAATTTTTAAGAAAGACTTATCTGCCTTATCAGGTCATTGCCATTTTAATCCTTTAAGTTTTCAACATGTTAGAAGGAATAAGACAATTCACTTAAACGATTATTTATTAAAATTATACTGACAATTTTTTTATCAAACTAAAGTAAAATTAGGGTTACAAATTAGATCTTTTTTCATTTTGATAGTAGTTCTACACTACAATTCTACAGTAATTCAAATTCTAAAAAACTCAGAACTACTAAAAATGTACATGGTCTAATAGAATAAATGAATTAAGGTTCAAACAAGTTAATTTATAATTAATGATCAACATATTTCAGATGCTAAGTTTTGAGCAAATTTATCAAATAATTAAGATAAAATTTGAATTAATTTTGTATCACCAAATTTTACAATTTTGTCTTTGGTAAAGGTCAAGGTGAAAATATTATTCTTATAATGGTTGTTATTGGGTCATTTCAGTTGTCTGCAACTTTGTGACCCCTATTATAATTATTAATCTGGGATGAGATGGATGCCACCTTGACTGACAGGGATGACAGTTGAGAGATTCGGGATGTTCTCAGATGCTGTGGGCCAGGGGTAAACATCAGTTAGCCCCACCCTATATGTATCCCCTGAGAGCTACAGTGGAGGAAGTCTCTGAACTCAGAGGCTAAGAACTGGAGATAACAGATCTCTGAATTGAGACTTGAGCAAACCTCTGTGGTTCAATCTGGGCAGTGGGTGGATGAAGGGTGGTTGAAGGGTGGAGGGAGGTTGAAGAGGAGGGTCGGAATAAGCCTGAACCCATTTCCTTGCTAGACTGTGAGAGCTAGTGAATCATCAACACTATTGGTGAGAGACTGAGAGAATAAAAGAACATCAATATTTGTCTTAAGCAATAGCCTTCCCTATTCTCTGACTTGGCTGTGGCCAGGTCTGGACAGAGATAGAGAGAGGGTGAAGACCTCAAGCCTCGACCAGCTTAGTAGTCTTCAGTCTTGATTGTCAATTAGTTTAATAGATAATAGAGCAATATGGTTTCCAATCCCCAATCCTTGACCTTGTTATCCTTTCCCTACCTATACATAAACCAGTGTTTAATAACAAGTACCTTTCTAAGTGGTCTTTCATGGCCCTTGGGAAGGGAGTTCAAATACACAATCAAATCCTGATCATTATCCAAAGCTAATCAATAGCCCATTACCAATCTATCCAACCCCAGGTTGGGCCTGGAGAGGTTAACCATCCATCTAACCTCTCAAGGGTCCTTCCTTAGGCAACTGTTAAAGGAATCACTGACAGGTTATCAACCAAACCTGTCAGGGAGAAGGGGATAATTTACAGCAGCAGCCAGGGTGAAAGGCATAGGTGTTCCTCCCCACTAACTGCAGTTGAGGAGATCATAGACAGATACACATCATCATCATTATACATATATTTCCACTACCCATAGTTCTTTAACACCCAATTTGAGGTTTTCTTGTTAAAGATACTGGAATGGTTTGTCATTTCCTTCACTGCTCATTTTTACACAGGAGGAAATTAAGGCGAACAGGGTTAAATGACTTTCTCAAGGTCAAATAGCTATTAAGCATCTGAGGACATATTTAAACATAGGAAGAAGAGTCTTCCTAACACCAGCCTGGCACTCTATACTGTAACATCCATGATCTTAAGTGGGGTTAAGGCAGCCTCACAGAATTCCACAGTGTCCCCTAGAACTCCAGGAGAGGGGGAAGTTGTGCAGTTAAGAACCTGAGTATAAAAAGCCAAGACACCCAACTTGCAAGGAAACTTTGGACACTGATTTTGGGGTTCAAGAGGCTGGGAAATAGAGTTAGGTTTCTCTTTTTTTAGCTCATCTCTGACCTCAGGGAGCAGAGTGTTACTTTGCTGGTTTACTCCATAGAGACTATACCAGGCTGTAAGCACTGGGAAATATTACCTCACTTACAAGATCTCAACTAATCTTCAATCAAAGTTACCTTCACCATCTTAAACTTAGTAACATT
Source organism: Gracilinanus agilis (assembly GCF_016433145.1). NCBI lineage: Eukaryota > Metazoa > Chordata > Mammalia > Didelphimorphia > Didelphidae > Gracilinanus > Gracilinanus agilis. The sequence continues at coordinate 284,381,323 of NC_058132.1, read as the reverse complement.
AGATTAGGAGAAAGGTTAATTAGTGAGTGAGATAAAAGTTAAGTTATTCAAAGCACTTTCCGGGAAAGTGAAGCCAACAAGTTTATTGGGGATTTTAGACAGCTTACCTCCTCCTCATTCCTAAAATCCACCTTCTCTCTCCCTGTTTTCTTGAAATTAATAAATCTCTTTCCTATTTGGATTTGAGAGCTTGTGTGAAGTTATACTAGGCTATACTTACCATCTATACATTACCTAAGCAAAATCTCATTCAAGCAAGCACTGGTGCAGCCATTATCCTGAGAGCAAGTCTGCTGTTTTGAAGACAACATGATCCTTCACTATCCTAAGATTTAGAGAATAGTGTAAATCAGTGGGAGTGGCTAATCTCAGTGGGATTAATTCCTATCAATCTACCAGTTTAGCTCTGGATTAGTCAAACCTGTTCAGCCTCCATTACTTTACCTAAGGGGGATTCAGTTAACTGTTATTTCCTTCTGCTCTGTTTCAAGAGGGGAAGGGGAAGAATTCTATTCACTACTACCCCTCCCCTTGCTAGGATAGCAGCATCCTCCTTGCTCTGACTCCATTACCAACCATTGCAAATCTGACCCAATTCAACAATACACTGTATCACCTAGCTGCCATTCTTAGAATACTGAAAACTTCCTGAGGAGACAAGAAGTTTCATTCACCAAAAGAATATTTTAAAATACTTCATTTTAGCAAAGCATTTAGTCATGGTAAGAGATTCAAAGTTTGTATCAGACATTGTCCCTTCTCTATTGGAATTCTTTCTATTTGTTAGGATAACATTATATTCTATATTATATGATTGAAAATAAAAATGCAGAAAATAACTAAAGTGAATTTCAGAAAACTAGGAATTTCTACCTATTACAACGCTTAAATGAAAGCACAACAAATATAAACTCTAATGATGTGAGTTGAGACTGTGCTAAAGTTATAGGCTACTGGGATCAAAGATTTAGAGCTAAAAAGGACATTAAACTTTAATACATTTCCCTTACTTTATAAGCATGAAAACAGTTCCAGAGTGGTGAAGTTATTTACCTAAAGTCATAGGTGTAGGAAATGGAAGATCTAGAATTTGAACACATTTCCTCTAACTCCAAATTCAACATTCTCATGTGTTATGCTATGTCTACTATTATGTTCTATAATTCAACTGATTTGAATAAAATAAATAGCAATTATCCAAACCTTCTAAAAGTAGGCCACTGCTTACTAAATGTAGCAATTTCTATTCATTATAGTCCATCACAACTAACCTCAGAAACATAAAAGGAACATTTTAAATGTTAAGAAAAATAATTATATTATAATATATTATGTTATATTAAATAATACAATGAATTAGTTTACATATATGTAATTGTATATGTATATATATGTATGTGTATATATATGTATGTGTATATATATGTAAAGTAATTTATTGTATTCTGTCTTAGAATCACTGCTTTGTATTGGTTCCAAGACAGAAGAGTGGTGAGGGCTAGGCAATGGTATTTAAGTGACCAGGGTCTCAGAGGTAGGTAGTGTCTGAGGTCAGATATGAACCCAGAACTTCCCATCTCTAGGCCTGACTCTCAATCCCCTGAGCCATCCACATCTCCATTCTCACTACGTAGAATTTTATTGTTTTCAAACAGTATAGAAGCATAGATCTAGAACTAGAAGGGACATCAGTGGCCATTAAGACTGATGGTATAGGCATTGGTGTCTTCATTTTATGTCTGGCTAGGTGGCACAGTGAATAGAATGCCAGGTCTAGAGTCAGGAATACTCTGGTTCAAATCTGGCTTCAGACACTTACTGGCTATGTGACACTGTCTAAGTCACTTAACCCTGTTGGCCTCAGTTTCCTCAACTGTAAAATGAGTCAGAAAAAGAAATGGCAAACCACTTTGCTAAGAAAACCCCAAATGGGGTCATGAAGAGTTGGACATGACTAAACAAAGTGAATCTTCATTTTATACAGAAGAAACTTAGACCCAGATAGATTCAGCAATTTTCCCCATAAGTGTCAGAAATAACATTTAAATGTAAGCTCTCTGAATCCTCAGCCTGTATTCTCTCTATCTTACTCTAAAAATATTATTTTCTTCTATCTTACCAACCCCTGAACCTATGATATAGCCTTCATTCTTAATTTTAAGAATAGTGTTCTGTACTTCGAGCTAAGGGGGCTGGTTCAAATCTCACTTTTTATTCTTACTAGCTGTGTCACCATAGGATAGTCATTTAACATCACTAAGCCTCAGTTTCTGTATGTATAAAATAAAGACATTAATACTTGTACTATCAACCTCTCAAGATAATTATGAGAATCAAATGAGATAATGATTTAATATTTTTATTTTGCTGTCACTTGCCTTTGTATCAGAGTCTTTACCATCATACCCCACGTCATATTAAACTCTTCATTCTGATGAAAATAATTAAGGAAAAATATTAATAGAGAAACTTTTTTTCAACAATGCATAAAATATTTTGCTTCAGTCAACACTGTTTTCATTATAAAAAAAGACATATGGGAAAGTTTATTCTTCTCTAGGACTTCTGTTTTTCTCTGAGTCCAAGTTCAAGTTCCTTTTGGTAATCTTTTCATTCATATTATTCTAGTAATTGTTTATAATGGCCTCATAGTTTTATTTATTTCCATTTGTATCTGTTTATATAAATCTTCCCATGATTCTTTGAATTTTTATATTTATTATTTTTCACTTCAACGTAATATTCCATTGCATTCATATAGCTTTTATTTTCTTTAACTATTCCCCATATAGTGGATAATCACTTTACTTCCATTTTTTTCTTAAGACAAAAGGTATCACTATTATTATTTTGTATACATTAAACCTTTTTTTTATCATTGACTTCCTTGGGTTATATGATCAATACTGTGGCTCTCTAAACTTTTATAAAAAGTTTGGGCACTTTTATTGTACAAGGTCAAATTGATATCTAGAATGAGTTGGTTATTTCACAACCTTTCCAAGTGCACGTTATTATTGAGTCTTCCCACATCAACTTCACCATTGATTTTTTTCCCTTTTTTTCCCATCTTTATCATGAAGAAAAGTAAAACCTTAGTGTTACTTTAATTTGTATTTCTCTTACTATTAATAGAGCATATTTTCATGTAGTCATTATGGTTTGAAAATAGTCTTTTGAAAACTTTGTTTATATCATTTTAATATTCACCTATTAGAAAATGACTTCAGTCTCATATAGTTAAATCAAGTCCCTTCATATTTTGAATATCATAATTTTTGTTGGTGAAATTTTACTCAGGCTATATTGAATTGGCTTATTTTAGTAAGATTGGCTTATCAGTCAGATGATCTAGGTTTAAGGATACTTCTGACAGGAAAGAGAACAACATGGTAACCTGCATTGGTAGAACTCTCATATATAAATTCTCTATTTTGATGAAATCACAAATGTGAGACTTGTATCTATTGCATACCTCCCCTTTTCTACTACTTATCTTAATTTTCTTCAATAAATGATTTTATACATTTAAATCATCTCCTCTCTACTTTCATTGGTTAGGAATTCTCAACCAACCTGTATTTTTGAAAAATAGTTCCATGTTAATGCCCATTTCAAATTTACTATCTTCTTCTTTTATAAGATGATGGCCTAATCTTAATTTCTGCCAAATTAGTTTCCAGTATTCCATTTTCCAATATTATAAGAAAAGGAGTCTTTTCTCCAGTAAATTTATATTCTTGAATTTGTCAAACATTATAGTTTAACTTTCTTCTCTTTCTTATTTATCTAGTACTTCTGTTAATCAACCCTAGCAATTAGTACAGTCCCTGGCACATGAATGATTACTAAATGCTTATTCATTGATTTTCCATTTTGTTAACCAGTGTAACACCCATTTTGATTAGTTCTGTTTCACAATATAGTTTGATGTTTAATAATTCTATGTACTCCTCATTTGTCCTTTTTTATCATTATTTCCCTTAAGTTTCTGGATATTTTGTTACTATTTCTGTAGTTCAAAATGAATATCTATCTTTTCAGTTACATTGTTCCACATAATGTGGAATATGTAAAGTATTAAATTATATTTATAGGGCACGTCACAACCATGAATATTAGATGTTCTTATTTTTTATTAAAATATTTTGTACTTGGATTATATATATATATATATATATACATATATACATATATAATACTTGTGTGGAATAGTCAACTCCCAAGTATTTTTTTTTCATTTTTAGGTTCATAAATGTATGTATTTATATCCTTTATTTTCCTATCACCTTTATTTCCTTTAAAACCTATATAATAACCCTCTGGTTATTACCCAGAGAGCAGTCTGTTATAGTTATTTTAAAACCCTTACCTTTTTTATTAGAATCAATACTGTGTATTGTCTGCAAGGCAGATGAGTAGTTAGGGCTAGGCAACTGGGGTGAAATAACTTGTCCAGAGTCATACAGCTAGGAAGTATCAGGCCAGATTTGAAACTGCCATGTTTAAGCCTGGTTCTCAATCCATGGAGCCATCTAGCTGCCCCTGTAAACTTTTTTTTTTCTTTAAAGAAAGAAAAAAAAAAGCAAATTAGCAAAACCAGGAACACATTCACTGTATCTTACAGTTTCTGTAATATTCCATAGCTATCATCTCTAACCTCTGCAAAGAAAGAAAGTGTATTTTTGCCTCTCTGTTTCCAGAGAAACTCTTACTCTTTGTAATTACAAAGGAAAGTAAGTAACAAATATTTATTAATACCTACAGGGCACTAGACACTGTGCTAAGTGCTTTATAAATATTATCTCACTTGATCCTCACAACAACCTTTGGAGAGAGGTACTGTTATTATCCTCATTTTATAGGCAAAGAAATTGTGGCAGACGAGGTTAGGTGATTTGCTTTATACAACTATTAAAAAACTGAAGTGAGATTTGAACTCTAATCCTGATGAAGTCCAGTGCTTTGTTCACTGCAGCACTAAATTGCCTCTACTGCTAAGACATTTGGCTGAGATCCTTTCTACATCTTGAGCTTTTTTCTGTCAATTATTACCTTTAAATCTTCTTTTCATTCCCTAAATATGAGTATACCCAGTCCTTGGAACACTAACTCCTCTCCCTCAAAGATTTTACCTTCTCTGAATTTAAAACTTCTACAAAAATTGATTTTCTCTACATGTCCAATCTGAACTTCTCCTGAGCTTTATGTAAATATCTCCAAATTCTTGACAGAAAAGAAAACCTCTATGCATTTTTGCATCTAGAATTCAATGTCTAAAATAGTTGTCACCCTTCCTTCCAACCAACTGTCCTTCCCAGTCTTCTCTCACTTCTTCAAAATTACCATCCTTCTTCTTGCTACCTAGACTGAAAATTCTCTAGTCACCAACTAGTCACTTCTTCATTTTGCATATATACACACACAAATTTGTGTTGGATTTGATGATTTTTTAAGGTTCTCTTCTGTTTTAAATCTAAGATCCTGTGATGCTATGACACAAATGGTAGTGAATGGTCTTGAAACCAGACTTTAGTTACTTCTAGTATAGTGTTCTTTCTTTTATACCACCAGTAATATATCCTACTCTGAAGATTCTAGTTTTTAAAAACTCTTGTACAGAATGGATCAAATGAACTCTAAATTCCTACAATCATTCTCAATCCATACTTCCACTCAATACTTATCATAATATTGAGATTTTAAAAATATATATATTTCCAAGTTTCAGTAAGTATATTTAGAAAAACCTTAAAACCTTAGACATAGTTTCCCCCTATAATCATTGAACCTTCTTTCAGCACATCTATAGAAGGGCAAATACTATCATCCTCATTTTACTAATGAAGCAGGAAGACAGAAATGTTAAGTGCCTTGCATAAGGACAGGATCACATGGAGATAAGCAGGTGGTTGCAGTGGTAGTTGGTAGTGATAGCAGGAGAAGGAGAAGGAGCAGCAGCAGCAGCGGCAGCAGCAGCAGTAAGAGTAGGAGTAGTAGTGATACCGAGCACTTGTATGGCACTTTAAGATTTGCAAAATGCTTTATAATTATCTTTTTTTAAAAATCTTCACAACAACCTTGAAAAGCAGGTAATATTATTTTCCTTATTTATAGATAAGAAAACTTGGGCAGAGGGGCAGCTAAGTGGTGCAGTGGTTAGAGTTCTAAGCCTAGAGTCAGGAAGACCTGAGTATCTGGCTTCAGATACTTAATAGGTGTTTGACCCATAGGAATTCACTTAAGTTTGTCTCAGTTTCCTCCTCTGTAAAATGAGCTGAAGAAGAAAATAGCAAACCACTCCATTATCTTTGCCCAGAAAATTCCAGATTGGGTCATGAAGAATCAGACATGACTGAAAAAAAATTTAGACAAAAAGAAGTCAGATGTCTTGAAATCACTTAGGTAGTAAGCATCTGAGATTAGATTTTGACTCCTTATTCAGGGGTTCTGAACAAGTTATTCTAAGTCTAGTTCCAGTGTTCTATGTATGGTGTAACATAGCTGTCTCTTGGAAGCAGCAGAACTGGGATAAAAAATGTGATCCTCTCATTCCAAATCCAATATTCTTTCAATCATGTCACACATATAAGGAGATGACCTTGACTAATCCATAATATATTAAGCCTCCTACCATCACACAAACCCAATATCCAATCAACAAAGAAGTCCCAGGATTTCTTCCTTCAAAATGCCTCTGGGTATACTTTCCAGAGATGTATGGCCCTTATCTCCTGAGAGAAGAATACACTACTTTTCCCAACATGTCTCCTTGACTCCATATTTTCTCCATTCCAATCTATCCTAATCCATACCTCATTAATTGTCCTAAAATACTAGCTTGCTCATATCAAACTTTCTCCCCAAATCCTAATGACTAAAGAGCCTAGAGTTTATCCTATAGCAATGGAGAGTCATTAAATCTGGAAGGTGTTACAATTATCTTGAATCATGTCCCACTGTTATTCTCTGTTCCTCAGAAATATAGATACTTTCAAACATGCAATAACAAGAATCTTTCAGAGAGTACTAATATTTTAGTTAATTTAGAATGTCACTCTCTGTTTTTCTATATTTGGTCAGGAAACCATGATTTGCCATTGTGGAAACAACTGATATAATAATGAAGGTACAATATTGTTAAGAATGATAAAAGTTAAATAAAAGAAATGCAGTGAATCCTCAGATGTTTACGAGGGGCTCCCTTAGTTCCAGGCGGCAGGACAAAGATCAGTGAACTGAAACTAGACTAGACTGTCTGGATTACCTTAAAAGATTCCCAAGGACTTCAAGCCAATGCCAGATGACCAGTTGCATAGTAAGTTTTAAGGAGAATCATGATCAGGTATGGGTTGGACCAGATGGCCTCCAAGATTCCTTCCAGCTCTTAAGATTCTGTGATTTTGTGTTCAATAGAATAATTGCAAAGTACCATTTTTAACCCTGCAGGTGCAGAGAACTGGGCTAGTTAGTTGGTAATGAATCTGACTAGCATGATATTTATTCATGGTAGGCCTGGCATGTCTATAAGGTCAACTTATGTGCCATATGGCACAGCCTACATTTCATTGCGTTATGTTAGATTTCCCATGAACTCATTGCCATCAAGGTTTCTCTCCCCTAATATGTTTGTTTTAATGTTACAGAATGCCTTATGGTAAGTCTCAGACATAGGAAAGCAAATTATACTATAGTCTGGAATTTTCTGGTCCACTGTAGGATTTTGTTTATAATTGGTTTCTCAGTATGGCAAAGATTTGAGGAGAGAGAGCAGACAGGCATTGGAAAAGCTTGCCTTCAAAGGAAGGGGAATAGAGATAACATTCAATCAGAACAAAGAAATCACTTGGTGTGGCATTGTAACTTAAATGAGAATTCCAAGATTGATATTTTATGATAAACTAACTGGGCTGAGATGTGTTGTGTGTTTGGGGAAAGGTATATTCTCGATATAATCTTAAAATTATAATCATATGATTGGTAGATCTGGAAAATAACACTGAAAATTAAACTGAACTTTGTCTGGATCCTGCTGGTTTTACATGGCTCTGTCAAATGTCAGGCCTCCTTCTCCCTTACCAATTTCAAAAAATGTTTCACCATGATTTCAAACAGTGAATCATCCTATCCTGTGCCAACCATCTGTTTTGTCTGCCCCCTCAACAACTCAAATTAGATGATGGAGGGCAGGGCAGGATTTCTAGAGCAGCCATTAACACTAGGGGAAGGAAGGCTCTGGCGGCAGATTTTCCATTGGAAGTCATGGACCATTAAAATTGGCAAGAGAAACTTGCAGAATAGAGCATGGAGAAGAAAAATACGAAGACAACTAAGGAAGTCAGCACATAAAAAGGAGAAGAGAAAGAATAGAATCGTTACAAAAAGGGAATCAATAAAAGCAATGATGAAATTGAAAAGAAAAGGAAGGAAGGGGTGGTAGTGGAAAGAACACCTGAAATGGGTTAAAAAGAAGAGGTGTGAAAATAGGTGCAAAAATGTTTAATATGTACTTTTAATGTAATGAATAAATTACTAATATTCACGTATATTTGTGTATATGTGTATGGATAGCTGCCTGAGTAATGACTATTAATATTTGAGAGTGACTTGAAAGGACCAATTTGTGGTCAATAGTGACTTTCGCATAATGCATACTAACAGAAGGAAAGCTAGCTGAAGAATGGACATGTTTTAGGAAAATGGAGGGTGAATTCATAATTTAAAAGCTGATAATGCTGCCAAACACCATGATGTCCCAAATCGAGCAGTTTGTCATAGCAAACCAAATAGAAAGAGAAATTATATCATATGTTCATTATTGGTTTGGTCATGTAATTAAAGATATGCTCATTCATATGTTCATGTTTCTCTCTTCTTTAAAACAATACATTTTTATTAAGTCATATCCATGCCAAAAATAAAACAGTATTAAAAACAAAATGCCATTCCCGTCATTACATATGGCAGAAAAGAAAATGTTTGCCATTGCAGTCCTTGGCACCCTTAAATGATTCAGCAGCATATTGTGTTCCCATTAGAATGTGTGCTCCTAAGGGGCAGGGACTCTGTTTTTGACCTTTTTGTCCTCATTGCTTAGCACAGTGCCTGGCAAATAGTAAAAGCATAATAAATGGTAGCTGACTGATGAAAATGAATATGGTTTTATCCATCAAAATGACATTAAAGGAAACAGCATTTATAAAATAGCCTTATCTCCCCTCCCATTCCAGGGGAAACTGAAGTACTTTTTCTTAGGCAGGGCTTCATAAACTACTTCTGTGTCCTGGATAGAGACCTTTGTCCATCTTGTAAAGCCAGTAGATGCCTTCCCCAAATAACATTTCTAAATGCATGAAATAAAATATATGGGAAAACCAACTATTTTGAAATGTAGATATCTATCTCTATCACTAGACAGATTTATATGTAATACATTTACATGCATATGTGCATGTGTATATATACATATGCATATATGTAGGTGGTAAGTGCTCATACCTCAGGATATGTTGTACAGAACTTTGTGCTATTATGTAAGTACTAAATAAATGCCTTTTCATTATTTAATTCACTTAACTTTTTAGAGAAAGGCAAGCCTCAGGGACAGCTGGGTGGCTCAGTGGATTGAGAATCATGCCCAGAGCCTGGAGGTCCTGGGTTCAAATCTGACCTCAGCCACTTCCTAGATGTGTGACTCTGGGTAAGTCACTTGACCCCCATTGCCTAGCCCTTACCACTCTTCTGCCTTGGAACCAATGCCCAGCATTAATTCTGAGACAAAAAGTAAGGGTTTAAGAAAAAAAAATACAAGCCCCTAAAAACAACAGGTTGCTGGTATGAACTCTATAAATGAGATAAGATCCTGAGAAGACCCCTAAAATTATTTTTTGAACTCCAAACTTAGGAAATAAGTAGCTGATGATTGTCATTGATCCAAGCTTATGGAGTTCATAATATAGGGTAAGAGCTCTGAACTATTCAAAACAGTCTATCATAGAAAAGGAAACATGAAATCTACATTATAAGTTTAAAACACAGGATCATCAAGAATCAGGATTATGAACTAAAAGCATCCATAGGGGCCATCTAGTTCAACACTTCAGCTTACAAAAAACAGACCAGAAGGGATCAATGAATTGTCCAAGGTCGGATACCTAGTAAGTAATAGAAGTCAGGTTTGAATTAGTGATCTATTACTTTAAATACATTGATCTTTTCATTGCCTTTCCAGTGCCAATTCCACACTGCTACTTATATCTAATTGTTTCGGAGATCTTTAAGAAGATCAATAAGCCTGTTGCTAAAGGGCCAATGTAACCCCTTTAGATTTTTTTTAAGCCTTTGCTAAGTCAAAGTCTATGAAGACTTTGACTTAAGAGTCCCAGAGTGGATAGAAGAGGAGAGAATGAAAGGCTGAGTGGAAAAGTTTTACTTGGAAAAGAGTGAGCTTATCTCATCCTCTGAAATCGTGAAAGAGTAGGGTAGCAAGCAGACGAAGAGTTTTGGAGCAAGACTCGTGGCCCCATCAATTTATAAATAGATTATTAACATAAGCAATTCAACTAGGAATTTTAAAAAGATATTGCACAAAGCAATGAACTTCCTTTCTGTTTTTATTTTTCCAGATTGTCAACTAACCTTAACAAAGCAGTAACAAAATATCTTGGTTCCAACAATATCCCCTTCTGAATTGTTTTTCTTCTGATTATATCATTCTAATTACAACTGACTATTAAGAATATTGTGATTCTGACTTCTGCTTTCTTCCCTTCGAACTAGTCATAGAAGTTTTACAATAGCCAGTTAGAGGGAGATGGCATGGTGTAAACGAAAAAATGATGTGAGCTTTTAGTTAGAGATTCTAAATCCAAATTCTACCTCTGTCCCTTATTATACGGGAGACATTTGGTAAATCAATTAACCTGCCTGGGTCTCATTTTTCTTAACTCCTAAATTCCCTTTCAGATAAAAACAAAAAAAACTAAAATCTTAAAATTGTCATTTTATGATACAGTAATATTTCATTAGGCTCATTTCCTACAGCTTGCTGATTCATTCTTCAATATTAAAATAAAATAATTTTTTGTTTGTTCAGGTAATTGCAGTATTGTCTGACTCTTTGTGACCTCATTTGCAGATTTCTTGGAAAAGATAATATGGTGATTTGCCATGTCTTTCTAATTCTTTTCAATGCCAGATTCTTAACAGAAATATGTATAGCAAAATATCTTATTTTAAATGGATTGCTTTTTTGTTATACAAAATTATTTTAAACTAATCAAAATCATTTTCTTTTTATTAATTGTTACATAAACCACTTAATTTTCTTCTACTTAAAAACATCAAAGACTTTGATTTATGTGGAATTTATTAACATATATTATGACTGTGGTTATAATCATCACTCGATACATTTGACAAACATTTATTAAATACCAACTATGTCTCTGGCACTGTGATCTGTATTGTGGATACAAAAAAGATTCAAAAACAGTCCCTGCCCTCAAAGAGTTTATACTCTAATATGATCTACCACACAGCTATCCAAATTCTCTAATGGTTCAGAATATATAATTCAAGCTATTACCTTTGATTTATTAAACTATACTGATAAAATAAGTACATTAAAATTAAGACAAAATACAGAATAGATGAAGAAACTACATTAAATAATCCCAGAAATAAAAATGAATACAGACACACAAATAGATAAGTGTAAGACTCCTAAATAGCAAAGAAGGAAATAATTATTAAACAAAAAACCACTAAGGTTGTCCTATAAAATCCCAGTTTCTGTTCATTTCTCTTTTTACTAGGGTAAACACGCACACACATACACACATATGCACACACACCTAATCAACAGATGGCAAACATTATAATTAGAAATTAACTGCCAAAATGATAGGAAAATAAAGAAGAACGTAGGTGGAAGAACATGGAATTTACTGTTTTAGGTGGACTAAAGAAATAATTTCACCATTTTCCTAGTTATAAATCTTAGAACAAGTCAATTGATTAAACTGCCTCACAAGACATGGTCATCTGAAAACACAGGTTAATTAGAAAGACAGTATCAAAGTACTAGATGACTGAATGATTTTAATGTTCTTGTTGTTCATTAGGGTAGCTGGGTACACAATGCACAGAGTGCCAGGTGTCAAGTGCAGAAGACATCTTCCTGAGTTTAAATCTGGCCTCAGATACTTACCAAGTTTGTGACCCTGGGCAAGTCACTTAACTCTATTTACCTTACTTTTGGAGAAAGAAATCCTAAACTACTCCAGTTTTTTTGCCAAAAACAAAAACAAAAATTAAGTCATGAATAAAATGACTAAACAATAAATGTTTGTTAATTGACCATAAAGACTGAAAATCTCACTTCAGTATGGCAGGATGAATATTTTTTTAACAATAGCTAACACATATACATATATACGCTAATATATATGTATATATGTACATATATATATATATAATCACCATAAACTCAATCTAATCTAATTTTATAATGAAATAGAGGCAACGAGTAAGGAAATAATTTGCTCAAGATTACATAGTTTACTGGTTTTTGTTTTTCTTCCCTAGTGCTAAAGCACATTTTTTAAAATTTTAATTTAATTTTTACATATTACATAATTTTAATACATTTTTAAGTAATTGTTTTCAAACATTTTGAAATCTATATTTTCTCCCTGCCTCCCATCACTCCTTCTTTCCCAAGATGGCAGATACTATTTTATAGGTTGTATCTGTATTATCCCTTGATATATTTTTAATATCATCCCATCATATTCAGTTTATTCTCTTATCTTTATCTATATATGCTCCCATTCTTTGCCCTAATAGTGATAAAGTTCTTAAGTATCTTCAGTACCGTAAGCATATATAAGTACCATAGATATATTAAGCATCTTAGTTATCACCTTCTTGGTAGTAATACAACCAGTTTAACCTCATTGTTTTCCTTGACTACTTAATTAAGTACTTTGGGTATCTCTTGTACTATAGAAATCATAAGTTTTCTAGCTATCATTTTCCCATACAGGGATGTGATTAGTTTAACCCCACTGATGTCTTGATTTTTTTTTTCTGTTTACGTTTCTATGCTTCTTTTGAACTGTAATGGTGAGGCACCAGGAATGTTGTTATTATTATTAAAATGTACCCTAAGGGGGCAGCTGGGTAGCTCAGTGGATTGAGATCCAGGCCTAGAGACAGGAGGTCCTAGTTTCAAATCTGGCCTCAGACACTTCCCAGCTGTGTGACCCTGGGCAAGTCACTTGACCCCCATTGCCTATCCTTACCACTCTTCTGCCTTGGTGTCAATACACAGTATTGGCTCCAAGACGGAAGGTAAGGGTTTTAAAAAAAAATTTAAAAAAAATGTACCCTAAATGTTTGTGGGTCCAAAATGGGTTGAAGGAGAGACAGGACCAACCAGGATAGGGAGACCAGAGTTCACTGTTTTAACTGACACAGGAATGGCTATTGGCCCAAAGGTCTCCCAGCTCACTCTAGGCTAGGGTCTATGGAACCAGCAAGCAAAAAGGTAAAAGTATATAACAGTTTAATTGAGGGTAACTAAATAAAGGAAGGGATAGGGGATTTCTACACTTGAAAACCTAAGGGCAAAACACAGGGGGCAGGGAAGGACTTAGCTACACTATCCTATTGACCAAAGCCAGGCAGGGCCCAATGGAGCAGTACTGAAGTCACAGGGAAGGCTCCTTCAAACCTGGTTCCAGCCAGGTTTGATCAGCACAGCTAAAGGGCAATTGGGGTCTCACGGTAATCCAAGGATGGTCTCAGATTGCCAAGAGCCAACTCCGCCAGGTGATCCAAGGTACCCAGGCAGGGAGAGTGAGTTTGAAATGCTGTCCACCAGATCCCAAACCATTTCCCCACTTGGTGTGGCTCTGCAGGACTGTTGTCCACTGCTGAAAGCCTCCACCTCTCAGGATCCCAGGGAATCTGGATGCAGTTTTTCCCTAACTCTGAGATCTCCCAGGGTTAGCAACAGTTATATGTCCCTCTCAGAGCACAAGCCCCCACTTCCTGGCCCTTCATTCCATTTTGGATTGCTCCAGCCCTTCCTGCTAGGTCCAACACTAAATTAATTACTAAATTAATTACTAAATACACCCTCACAACAGAACATCAAATTTGATCACTGAATTTTCTTTTTAGCTCTGGTCATTTTGTCAGGAATTACTGGAATTCCTCTCTTTCATTAAATGTTCATTTTTTTCCCTGAAGTAATGTGCTCAGTTTTACTGGGAAGATGATTTTTGGTTGTAGATCTAGATCCTTTGCCTTGCAGAATATCATATTTCATGCCTTCCAATCCTTTAATGTAGAAGCTGCTATGTTCTGTGTAATCCTGATTGTGGTTCCATAGCATTTGAATTTTTTTTTTCCTGCCAGCTTAAAGTATGTTTTACTTGGGTCTGGATTTCTGGAATTTGGCTGTAATAGCCCTGGGATTTTTTAATTTGGGATTTCTTACAGAAGGTAATCGATGGATTCTTACAATTTCTATTTTATCTTCTTGTTCAAGAACATCAAGGCAGTTTTCCTTTATAATTTATTTCAATATAATGTCCAGGTTCTTTTCTTCATCATGGCTTTCAGGCAATCCAGTGATATTTAGATTCTCTCTTCTGTATCTATTTGCTTGGTCAGTTGTTTTTCCAATGACAAATTTTAAATGTTCATCTATTTTTTTTTTCATTCTTTTGAATCTGTTTTATTGTTTCCTGAAGTCTCATAAAGTCATTAGCCTCCATTTCTCCAATTCTAATTTTTAAGTTCTTCTTTGAGGCTTTGAGTTGCCTTAGGGAACTATCTTTCTGTTTGAGTTATTATATTTATTTTCAGGCAACTGTTTCCTTTAGTAAGATTTTGTTCTAAGCTGTTGATTTTATCTATTATTTTCTTTTCTAAATTTCCTTCTAGGTTTCTCGTTATTTGCTTTTCTATCCTTTTTTGAAACTTACAGAGCTTCATTTTGGACTCAACATTCTTTCACATTTTCCTTTGAGGCATCACATGTTTTCATTTTTGTATTGTTGTCCCCTTTTTAGCTTTATATTTTGGTCATTTCTATTGTTAAAATAATTTTTTCTAATGTCAGGCTTTTTCTCTGTCTTTGGGGTATTATTTTTACCCTGATATTGTTATAGGCTGAAGTTTAGCTCCTTTGCTAGGATGGAGGGAATGCTTGTACTATGCCTGGAATCAGCTCAGACTTCTTGATCTCAGACAAAGCATTCTCCAGAGGTGGCCTGGCTAGACTGTTTTGTGGAGATTTGTAGATGTTTAGTTTAGCTGGTTCGAGTTGGGTTCTGCCCAGTCTTGCAGAGGCTGGACATTGTTTGGATGAGTTACTCCCATTGCTGCCTGTGCTGGTCATGTCTGGCCTCTGTTCCTGGCTGGATTTTGCAGAACTACTTTTTCTCCTATTGCACCTTGTTCTGTTTTGTATTGGTTTCTTACCCTGCTGAGGCTGGACTAAACCAGCTGCGCTTCTTCCCCAGCTAATTGCACTATATTTTATTTGGGTCCTACTGAGGCTCATTCAATGCTCCCTCCTCATAACCTAGTGAGATAAGTCCTCCTTGTTGTCTCTCTCCATATTGTTCTGTGGTAGAGAACTACTTCACCCCTTCTATTGGTTCTTTGGCTCCAGTATTCATTTTGAGGTATTTTTGTTCTTCTGTGGTCATTTAGAAGGCATTTGATAGACTTTGAGTGTTTCTTAGTTTGCCATCTTGGCCTGATCTTTTCAGTATTCTCCAACTGAGTAGCCAGGGCTCCTGGCTCCCAGCTGCCTCTGCCTCCCTCAAGTGGACCTGTGTAGGAGACCCCATACCTGTATTATCACACAATATATATTTCCAAGTTTGCAATGTTGTGAAACAAGACTCATATTGTTTACATTAGAGAAAAATTAATGGAGGAAATAAAGCAAAGAATGACATGCTTCAATCTACTTTCAGACTCTGTCAGTTCCTTCCATTTAAATGGAAAACCTTTCTTGCCTTGCGTCCCTAGGATGTGTCCTATATCCTTGCATTGCTGATAATCATTAAGTCATTCACAGTAGATCATCATATATTATAAACAGTTTATTGTAAAACTGAATCTGAGAAAATATATCTTCAGGCAAATGTGGATATAAATACATGGACAAACAAAATAAATAATATTTGGGGTCAAGTAATAAAGGATGCTCAGAAGTAATTGCTTGGTAGAGACATAGACTTAGCAATTTCAAACCAGGTATATGAAATTAGCTTATTTTAGATCAGGGTAGTAATGCATAGTTAAATCATGGATCCTCAGAAATATAGCCAATTTATTTTAAATGAAACAAAGTTACAGATATTCAAGTTTTATATTATCTGACTAAATATCTATGTGGGGAAGTTCACACATCCACCTTACTCTGTGTCTCCTTCTAATCAGCCTTTTCATTTATATAAATGTCTAATTTACCTGCTGTGGAAAAACACAGACACAAAGTAATTTGTAGAAATTTTGTCATTGGGGAAAGATGGTTTAATAAATAAAAATAAATAAACCAAGACCCATCTAACAGGTTTTCAAGATTTAACTTGCTAGTATTCAGAAAGAAAGTATATGAGAGGTACTGATTTCTCAAAATTGTGCCAAAATTAGAGGAGTAGGTGGAGTAAATCCAGGAAATTAGTAGTTCTTTCTTTACCCCTGCTCATAAAAAATTATTTGGGGAAACCCCCCTCAATAAAAAATAATCTAGAAGAAGTATGGTAGTAATCCTGTGAGTATAGGGATAGAGAAGAGGGTAGGGAAATGAAAAAATGGGAGACGGGCCAAATTGTCTTGCAGCAAGAGCCTTAGTTGGAGTTGAGCAGAGACTCAGGCTCTAATTATTGTTATATGATTTTCTAGCTGTATTACTTTAGGGAAATTGCTTACCTGGTGCTCCTCAGTGTTCTCATCTAAAAAAGAGCATCGAGAATTTGACAAAGTGTCTGTACTAAAAGCCAAGCAATAGAAGCAATAACACATTCTCAAAGTTGTGGTATAGACATCAGAAATTGTGAGTGACTTATTTCAATCATAATATATTCCAATGTTGGAAACACATTTTTTTATACTAAGACCCCCCAAGGAGTATTGAAGCTCTGAAATGAAAGGAAAAATATTTGATTCAGTGCAACAAAGTCAGTTGGCACTGATCAAACCAGTGCTCAGAGTACAAAACCTTGAAAAAGCTCAGTCTTTCTTTAGTGCATTACTAGCATTGCACTAATAGGCCCATGGGGTACAGTTAATCAATAATAACCCAATAAAATCAATAAAGATAAACAAGAGTCAGTGTTCTAATAAAAAATGATGTTTCTTTTCCAATTCAAACCAGCTGTCTCGGTAATTTGTACATAGCCTTAGTCTTTAGCTTCATTCCCTTTACCTCTGTTTCATGCTCTTGGGCTCTCTTTCACCATTCTGTAGGGGGTGGAAAGTCTTACTGGCAACAAAATTGCTCTGATATTACAGAGTTGCAATATTAGGTTTTATAATTAGAGGGTTTTTTTAATTTCATTGGAAATAGGATGACATTTTTCATTGTGAGTATTTTATTTTTGAGGCTCACAAAACCTTTCCATTAAAAAAATTAGTAAGTGAATTATACCTGAGTAGTAATTGTTTAACTTTTTATCTTTGTATGCCCCAAACCTAGCACACTTTACCTGGCACATATTGGGTGCTTGCTAACTGCTTATTGATTGATTGAATGTATCTGGAAAACATTTATTCTCTTCTATTAGAAATCATGTTTGGTTAAAATCTAGCTAAGTCCAAAATGGGAAAAACAATTTCCAAAGAAAGACTCCGGTCTTCTACATGCATGTATTCAATGCATTGGACATTTATCGTCAGGACGAATAGAGTCCTTCTCAGTTCAACAGACACCTCATTTTGTATCCCACGAAGCAAACAAAGGCATAGAGCTAAATGTTCATATTCATGTGAAATGAACATTCCTACCTTGATTTCTTTAAAGGAAAAATCTTCCTTTTCCCCCTCCCCTCTTAGGATATCCACAACAAGGTGAACAGAATTCATGCCAAATGGCATGTCATTAGACAAGCTCCACAAGGACCATGAACGAAGGCTACTTTGTCTCTCCCCACATCTCTGAGAAAACCCAAAAGAGACAAGAAACAATGATGAATGCTTATTGCATGTCACTTGACTGATCTTGTTCCTTCAATTGTCCCTTCTCTTTTTTACCTTCATTCTCTTCACTATGGGACTCCTCCTCTGTCTATTTAACCATGCACATTCTTTCCCTTTCTTATCTCCCCTACACTTCTAAACTTCCAAAAAGAATAATCCATTTTTGCTGCATTTCTTCCTCATCAAGCAATCAATCTGTGAATCCTTTTTAATCTGGTTTCTGTCCCAACACTAATAAAGTTACAAATGACCTCCTTATTGTTAAGTTCAATGTCTTCTTTTTAATCCTCCTCCTCCTTCACATCTCTGTCTGGCATTACTGGCAGCTCTTTTCTTTTTGATATTTTCTCCTCCATTAGACTCTGTGGCACTAAGCTTTCCTTTCTCTACTATTTTTCTAATTACTTGTTTTCTGTCATTTTTACTAAATCTTCTTCCATCTTCAAAAGCATAAATGTGGGCATCTTCCTTCCAAGGTTCTTGCCACTGATCTTCTTTAGTGACATTCTAAGTTGGCCCCCTTTTCCATTCCCCTACCTTTGGTCCTGATTTCTGTTCATATTATTTCTCTATCTCCAGTCCTGAATTTTGTTCAGAACTGCAATCCCATAAATTGATTAGATAGGATAACATATTCCAAATTTCTAGATGAAGAATCTGATGCCTAGCAGAAGGTGACTCGATCAAGTTAATATGATTAATAAAACAAATCTATGATTCAAATCTGTTTTTATGAGCAAAAATTCATCACTGTCTACTATATCAAACTGTGACCCAACTACCTACTGAATATTACTCTTTGAATGTCTTGTTAGAATAATCTTCTCAATTAATAAATTTAATTTGATGTACCCACCATTCTTCAAATCACCTAGTCATGAAATTTCTGAATAATTATGGGCTTTTCTCTTGCCTTTATTTCCCACATTTAATCATTTATCAAGTACTGTGAATTCTATCTTGAAATGCATCTATCACAATCCTAGCTCCCTTTTCCCTCCAACTCCTATGAGCTTTCCATTCTGATTGCTTATCATGCTAGTTCAGGTCTTTGTTGCACCTCACTTGAATTATCATAATAACTTCTTAACTAATTTTCATGATTCTCATCTGTACTTTTCACAACCCATTTTTCACACAATGATCAGAATAGTCTTTCTAATTCATAGACCTGATTATGCTACTCCTTTGTTCAAAACTTTCAATGGGCCCGCATTGTTTATTGAATAAATTATAAATACCCAGTTCTGGCATTCAAAGTCCTTAACAATATGACTCAAAATACTCTTTCCAGCCCCAATGAATATGAATTCTTTTCATCCATTTAAAATTACAGGCAAGCTAAATGATGCACCATTCCCTGATCTTATTCCACTCTTACCCTTCCTTAACAGCTTCTTAGGCACTCTATCCCGTCCATCCCTTCCAAACTAGGAATGGGTTCTTGACACATTTGCACTATTGTAATTTTTCTCTTCCTTCACGGCCCAGCTCAGTTGGCACTTTATGATGACTTCTTTCCAGCCATGTGATTACTTCCTTCTTGACTTTCTCATTCTGCTTGATTTTGATAATTTTTTAAAAATTAGAATTCTATGAATTGTATTAGAATTATTGTATATCTTGTCATCCCTCTTACATTTTGTGATCCTTGAGGGCAGAGCCCATGTCTTCCCATCTTTGTCTTCCCTTCTCTGTCCCAGCTCCATAAATGTGGAAGCCTATGAGAGAATTGGTGTTCCTAAAGGGTCCAAGTTTATAAGTGTTAAAAATTAAAGGTTTTACTAAATGTATAAAAATGTAGTCACCGAAAATATATTACTCAAGTCAGGATGATTTTTTATGGTTGTTTCTTTACAAAAGGGGTAAGAGTGAAAGCAAAGAAATGAGAGAGAGAGAGAGAGAGAGAGAGTAGATAATTACTCTGGCTATGTCCAAACCAGGCAGGGCTTCAAAGGCCCCATCAAAGAGGTACCCAGAGGTAAATTAAACAAGGGTTCTAGCCACGAGGCCTCCTCCAAGACAAGGGGCCTCTCCAGAGGCTAGTACTTCCAGAAAAATCCAGGAAAAGGAGTCAGCCTTTTCACTCAACCACGTGGTACTTCAAAGGGAGAGATTTAAGAACAGTCTCGCCAAATTTCAGTCTCAGGTCCATGAAGCAGATCCTTCACCAGCCTTCAACTCCAACTCTAAACTCCCAAGAACTGACTTCACAGGAAGTTGGAACTACTTTTAAAGACATTTCTTTGCATCACTTCCTGTGCATTCCTTCCACTTTATGTGGACCAATTGTAGCTTTAGTTTTGCTTAGGACTGCCCAAGAGGCAGTCAGTCGTTTCTGATTCTTTATCTAGTATAGAACAGCTGGGTCACAGACCTCCCCATACTTAAGGATAAGTGGGGTGTAGGGGCTTCTGGTGATGAAATCTAAAAGTGGCAAGGGGAGAATTAATCCCATCATCACAAATTGAAGCATCATTAAATACCTTACTTAAAGATGTTCCTTGTAACTTTTTTGAAAAATGGCACATTCGTATGTTTCTCATTGGGAGGATAAAACATGAGTTCTTAATCTATGTTCCTTGAATTTCATTTTTAAAAATATTTTGGTAACTGTTTTTCAATCTTCTCCATTACCTTTGTTATCCTATGATTTTGTTTTGTGAACTTAAGGACCTGCTGATGGCTCAAATGGCTCAGAGCACTGTGAGCTACCTTGTGATGAATTCAAGGCCTTACCTCAAGCTTGGTAGGGGCTTGAGGCCTCACTCTGGGCTTACACTGGCTAGGCACACTGCAGACTGCTTTATGCTGGGGTTCAGGCCCTCATTGCAGACTTGGGAAGGGGCTATAGGCCTCCCCTTTGAATTGCCCTAGCTATTTCAGTAAGGACTCCCTTGAGTTAGGGCATGGAGCCTCACTGCAGCCTTGTACTGGGGCTTGGAACTTCAAGGGAGGGACATGGATGTCCTCTGCTATTGTTTTAGGAAGGATCTTGGGGTCTCAAAGTTGCCTGGGGCCCAGTTTCAGGACCTGGAGCAGTAGGGCTGGGCTGGGGGAGCTTGCTGTTGGCTTGGGCTCTTATTAAAGAACAACACATAGTGGGAGTAGATAGAGAAGAGAGAAGCATCATGACATCAGCAGAACACACAGCAGCTTTGTGTCATCAAAAGAATGAGTTACCTTTGCATGTTTGGGTCCTGGCCAAGTTTGTTCTCTTCAGATTTATCTATTCACAGGGGTGCCCTTGCTACATACATTCTTGGGTGAAGATGCCCCACACACTGATACTATAAAAATCTACTCTTTCCATTAAATATGTAGGTAGAGTCAGCCAAAGGGTTAAGGAGAAAATGTTGTGTTATTACTTTAGTTAGATTGCTATTTAATTTAAATGTCTTTGTTCTAAATGAACTTTGTCCTCTAACTGGTAAAACTAAATATATATTATAAGGAAAGGGTTGCATGAACTATGATTGGGAGAGAATTAAAAGCTAAACACACCTGGAGCAGCTAATTGGAAGGAAGCAAAGTTTTAAAGGAGACCTATGGGCTGTATATAATTAAGGAAATCAAAAGTTTTTTAAGGTGGCAGAAAACAGTAGCAACTAATAGTTATTAGGGAAGGTTTCACAGAAAAGATAGAAATTGAACAGAGACAAAGAAAAGAGAAAGCACATTTCAGGTAATTAGAGATGGTTTGTTCAAATGCATAGAAGTAGAATATACCATCTAAAGACTGTATCTAGTATTCTAGTAATCTAAATTGGCTATAATATAGCCACAGCAAGAAGGAAAAAAATAATATGAAATAAATCTGGAAAGAGAGGCTGGAGCCAGATTGTGTAGGACCTAAAACACCAGTTTGAAGTGATTTTTTGTTTATTGTTTGTTTATTTATCCCAGATGCAATAGTAAGCCACTGAAAAATTTTGAGTAGGTAAATAATATGGCCAAATTCATGCTATAGAAATATTATTTTTGTAACTATGCAGAGAGTAGATTGAAAAGTGAAGGAATTAAAAATGGTAAAAAAAACTTAGAAATTATAATAATTCGATTATGGAATTTTTGTAGTCCAAGGTCATCTACTGCAGACCATTACCAGGCTTCTTGATTTTTGTCTTGCAACTTGCCTTCTATTATTCTGGAAGAGAAAGTAAGGCTTTTGACTTTGAACATATCTTCCTCACTTAAATTCAACTCATGCAAGACATCACCTCTTAATGTGATTGGTCATTTTTTAAAATGAAGAGCAATGGGGCAGCTCAGTGGCTCAGGCCTGGAGATGAGAGGCCCTAGGTTCAAATCTAGCCTCAGATACTTCTTAGCTGTGTGGCCCAGAGCAAATCACTTAACCCCCATTGCCTAGCTCTTACCACTCTTCTTCCTTGGACCAATACACAGTATTAATTCTAATACAGAAAATAAGGGTTTAATAAAATGAAAGACAAATAACAGAATTTGGATCTGAAGTTGGGTAGAACTGGATATCACCATGCTATAAAGGTAGGACTGACAAGGTTTGCCAACTCATTCAATATGAGGTAGATGGAAGAGTCAAAGAGGTCTATGGTTATAAACACAGATTATTGGTGAGATTGTGTCACACTCAGTAAAAATAGGTAAGGTGGAGAAGGAGAAGACTTAAGGGTAAAAAAAATTCATTTGGAGCATAATGTTTTTGGAAGGCCAATGAAACACACAGGTAGATATTTTGAGCATGCGTTGACATATTGATTAGATATAAAAATTAGGGAATCATGTAGAGGGATAATAATTGAACTCCATGCGAGCAAGTGTGATCACCACAGGCCACTGTGAATGAGGAATTAGTCATTTTGGGTTGCTTCATCTTCATTCATGCATATACACTCCTCCCACAGGAAGGATCAGAGGTCCAGTTATGTCACAATGGATGGAAAGAGGGGAAGGGGCAGTGTTAGGACTCTAGCATGTTGAAGACTATTCCCCTCAAGTCTGCTACTCATTGTACTTGATAAAGCATAATTTCATGCAGTTAGTATGTTCATAAAGATGGGAGTCTGTGTTTTGTCTCAATTAAGAGACTCCTTCTACCCCAAAATCTCTCTCACAGCCCTATCTTATCCGGGTGACAATGTGTTATAAAATAATTATCAAAATAAGACCTTTGAGGAGTATATTTTTTTCAGATCAAAGGTATATGTATTATTATTAAAAGAAATAATTTTAAAATGTCCCTTGTAAATTTCTGTGCATTTTATATTCAATATTTGGCAACTTTGGTTAGCACTAGCCTTGCCTTTTTATCCTGAACATAATAAATGACAGAAATTATCTTTTGAATCTTCTTCTTGCTTTAAGTTCCTGAGAACCAAATCCTGAATCACATCCCTGGCTGTTCTTTTTTTTTAAATTAAGGTTTTTTAATAAAAAATAATACTTGTAACATGTATTATATCAAATCATCTTCCTTGTCTTCCTCCTCCAAAATAAGGATGGTTTCTTGGTCCCAGAATTCATCCACTGATCTTTCCTGGCCCCTTCTGTTTTGTTCCAGTATTTTTCCCCAACTCTGACAATTCTTGGCCTGAAGTAGGAATTCCTCTGTTTAGTTCTTTTCTCCAAATGAATCATGTGTGCAACATTTTGCTCTTCTGAGTTCCTGAATCAGAATTCAATAGACAAACCCGGTTGGAAAATATTTGTAGTATTCAAGAAATACCCAATTGCACTTTGTAACTATCTTATAAACATGGCCACAGTGTGCTTTATACCTTAATTAAAGACAACATTTCATTGCTGAAAGGTGCTAGAGTGGAAGTCAGGAAAACCAAGGTATAAATCTTTTCTTTGGAAGTTACTAGTGTTGTGACCATTAGGCAAGTTATCTAACCTCTCTGAGCCTGGGGCAACTCTCTAAGGCTATAAATTATAGGCAGATTACCATTTGCCTCCATTGAAGAAATCCTCACACCAATGAAATCATTGGTCCTTGACAAACTATGATGTGAACTCTACCTCACAAATCGAACTGGGTATCTTCTTTTGATACTCAAAAGATATATAGTTGCTAGTGAGCCACAAGAGGTTGTTCAAATGTTCAGCTTTTTTTTTTTTTTCCCTAATCCTTCAGCTACCAGATAATTTCAAAAAAATTATGGATACCTGGCCATCTAATTTAAGTTTCAGGGAATATTCCTATATATTTCCATCCTCTGCATTCCAGGCCATTGTCAATCTCCTTTTGTCTTTCCACTGGCTTTCTATGCCTCTAGAAGAGAATAAGACTTAATTTGGTACAACTCTTTCTCACTTCAATTCATTTGCAAATCAAAATAAGATTGAATCAATCAAGGTTGAAGCTGTTATCTATCTATATTTATGTATATATATATATATATATATATACACATACATATAATTATATAATTTTAGGATGAATAACAGAGAAAGCAATAAAAGAAAAAAGATCCCCTCACTTAACCAAAAGAGAAGTGTCTGAAAATATATTGGGTAAGCTACCAAGAATATATATTAGTCAAGGGCAAGAAGAGAAAAGTTTGCCTGCCTCATTTGAACTATCTCCATGCCTCAGCTTCTTCAATTGGAGCTGTGGAGACAACTCCTTTACTCAGGTTGCTTAGGATAGAATCACGGACAGATTACCTTAGTCAAAAATGGGCTGGAGTAGAAGTGAAAATGGTAGAATAGATAAGAAGAGAGGTATTAAGGGAATGAAGAAAGTCCATGAAAGAAACTACAAATGATAAGCCTAGTTACATAATAAACAAATCATTAATAAACTACAGGGAACTTAGAAATATAACTAGAAATTTTTTCACCTGTGGCAAAAACTGTTGTAGAGAGAACAAAGCATGGCTGGATTATAAAGGACAATCTACTTGCAGGTATTGTCATATGACAGCACTAAATCAAATGTGCAGCAAATGTTCTCTTTCCCTTTCATCTATATCATTTTCTTTTTCATTTGGTTCATTGGTTTTGTTTTGCTTGGATTATTGTATCTCTCCCCACTAAACCCCGCTTTGTAAATCAGTGTAACATTTCACACTCCCTTCCTTACAATGACCATTTATTTTCTCTAACTAAATTTCCTATTGATAATTATACTGGGGTTCCCATTTCCTTCATACATACCAGTCCCTTACATGATTTACTTTGTACATTAAATAATTTCTTACTTCCTTATTTGTGGCGATCTAGACATGAGCCAAAAATCTGATCTTTAAGCAATTTATCCCTAGAGTGTCTGGGTGGAAGTAGAATGCACCAAAGAGTATGAGAAAGAGGCAACCTAAACCCTCTCATTAGAGGTTGGGCTCCCTCAAGACTGAACATGGTCTGGACCAGTGGTGTCAAACTCAAATACAAATGAAGGCCAATAACCCCCCAAAATGCTCAGTGTAGGCTGTATATTAACTTAGTTTTAAGATGTCATATCATCTATCTTTTATTGTATCTTACTTATTTATTTTGTTAAACATTTTCCTATTCCATTTTAATCTGGTTTGGGGCCACCATCAGGATGACTATGGGTTACATCTAGTCCTTCCATATGTTTGACTCCTCTTGTCTGGACAGTTAAACGGGGCACCTAGGTTCAGAGCAGATGGGTCCTTCTTTGAGGGCATTGATGCACTTGGGTCCATCAATGTTTTCTTAATGTTAATTGTGAGAGATTTGCAGAGCTGAGTCCAATCAATTCCTGGTGCTTAATTCCCTTTGCAGTCTCCACATTGTTTTGGAGTTCATGAAACTTCTTTTATTTTCTTTTGAACCAAGATTATTTGCCCTATAATTAGAGAATTAACAAGGGTTCATTGAAGAAGCTTTGGATGTTTGCAAGGATCCAGAAGGATCTCATTTATTTATTTATTTATTTGTTTTTGATTTGGATCTCAGTGGCATCACCCAAAGAATATCATTATCCTGAAAGAAATTTTAGTGTGCCTGGATATGGAAGAGATACCTAAAGAGGTTTATCAGAATCTCTGATTGGATCATCCTATTTCCTTAAGGAATGTATGCAGGAATTTTCCCCCAGGATAGGTTACTTTTTTTAAGTTGAAGCTGATGAGGTGACTTTCAGTCACACCCAATTCCCTAATACTAGCTTGAAGAGCCCCATTTTTTCTGAGTTTTTTTTTTGGGGGGGGGGCGTGGAACTAGAGTTTCCTTCTAAAAAGGAAGCTCACTTTTTCCTTTTTTCTTTATTTTCCACAGTTAATTTTCAGTTATATTTCATTTTTTTAATTACGTAAGCAGGGCCTTTTTTTAAGGACAAATAGGTGATAACCTGTGATAGGATTGGGAAAGAAACTATAGCAGTCATCTCAGTGCTATCAGAAACAAGATGAGGAAAATCCATTTAGTAATCCAAATGGGTATCTTCTCTACAAAATATGAGACAAGATTGTCCTGAGCACATTGGGTAGAGGCTGGTATTCCTCAATAATTTTCTTCCCATTCTCTAGTCTTCTCCCCATTGTCATTTCATATCCTTCACTGAATGGATTCAAAGGGGACTAAATTAGCCTAACCAACTGACAAGCATTAATTATGTGACAGATATTAGCTAGTTATTAGGGCTTCATTTTTTTTTAAATGAAACAATCCTTTTGACTGCCTTTTGATACAGCCATACCACTGCTGCGTTTATACCCCAAAGAGATAATAAGGGAAAAGACTTGTACAAAAATACTTATAGCTGCGCTCTTTGTGGTGGCAAAAAATTGGAAAATGAGGGAATACCCTTTGATTGAGGAATGGCTGAACAAATTGTGGTATCTGTTGGTGATGGATTACTATTGTGCTCAAAGGAATAATGAACTGGAGGAATTCCATGTGAACTGGAGTGATCTCCAGGAATTGATGCAGAGTGAAAGGAACAGAACCAGGAGAATCATATGTACAAAGACTGATACATTGTGGCACAATCAAATGTAATGAACTCCTGTACTAGCAGCAATGCAATAATCCAGGACAATTTTGAGGGACTTAAAAGAAAGAATGCTATTCATATCCTGAGAAAGAACTGTGGAAGTAGAAACACAGAAGAAAAACAACTACTTGATCACATGGGCCAATCAGGATATTATTGGGCATGTAGACTCTAAGTGATTCCCCCTAGTGAAAATATTAATAATATGAAAATAGGTCTTGATCAATGACACACATAAAACTCAGTGGAATTGCTTGTTGGCTCTGTGTGTGTGTGTGGGAAGAGTGTGAATCATGTAACCATGGAAAAATATTCTAAATTACTTAATTAAATAAACTTTTTCAAAGCACAAAAACGTAAACTAAAAGAGAAAGTAAGGTTTTAAAAACAATAAAGTCTAATGTCCAAATTGGCTCAACTTCTTGAAAATAAAGAAACACAAACCTTTCTTTGATAAAGCAGGTATTTTATTAACTACAATACATTTTCTTTTTCTTTAGTGAAGCCTATAACTTCATATCATGTCAGTCAGAAATAACTTTATCCATATATTTGAAGATTATTACATATACTTTTAAATATGTAATTCCAGAGGGCTGAGGAGTAAACTTTGCAACTTGACTTTAAACTCTTGCCCTGGATCCAGACTATCACCCATATTGGTAAATGAGTACATACTGACATAACTGACTATATTTAACCAGCCCCAGAGAGTATATCAAACTGACTCTCCAATGCATGTTTCTCTCATATATATCCCTATTTCCTCTGGAGTCCATGATCAAACTGATGCTTTCATTGTTTCTGGAAAGGGTGAGTTAACTAAGACCTCTATGGTACTAGTGACCATCCCTGTGACTTTTCAAATGGAAACACTTCTCCAATTAAAAGGGAAGCTCCTTGAGAGCAGAGGTTGCTTCATTTTTGTCTGCATCCTAAATTTAGTGTAATAATTCCCATATAGTAAGTACTTAATTGATACTTTTCATTCATTCATTCATTGTTCCTCCTAAAGCTTTCCCATTTTATAATAGCTAGCATTTTTTTGGCCCAAGCTTTGTGAATTTCTTGGGCCAAAAAAATGTCATTCCTTTTTAGCCAGCCTGGTGATGAGCTGCTCTAAACTTGGCTAGGCAAGATTTCAGAAAATAGTATTCTCCAGGCTTCTACTTAAACCCCACCAGGTTGTGGGGTCTGTCAGAGCCTGTGCCCTTGCTGGCATAGCTTATAACACTCCAATGTCTCTTCTATGCCATGGAAAGGCTTTCCTGAGCAAACTTTGAAGAGGTAATCATATCTGTGCTAGATAAATAAATGTACATATTACTATGTGCCTACATTCTAAGAGATTCAAGTGATAGCATGAAATAGTACAGACTAATCTTGCTTCCTATAGTTCTAAACCTGGCGTGGACATGGTGGTCCTTCTCCAGCAAATACTACTATGGACTCTTCCCCTTTCCTCTAAGGCAATTGGCTGAGGATGTATGCATTGCATCATGTTGAGTTTCATTGGTAGATTTCTGAGTATAAAGAAAATAGGCAAACAATAGAAAAAGTAAACAGAGATACTAATAAATATGGAAAGATGGAGTATTATTCTTGGTGAAATGTAGCCCACTATAAAGAATCAAATCTAGAACAGATATTGTGTGATAGTTTTTGTCTATTCCTGGCATTATAAAACAAATAAGGTAGGAATTAAGGTGGAATGGGTAGGGAGTGGTACACATTGATACCATTAGATAATTGTAGCATAAGAACCACTGTTGATCCCCCTGGGTTTGAAGTATTTTCATTTTTCATCCAAAGGATCTTCTGTATCTGGGCCTGTGTAAGCAGACTGAATTCAGTCCTGGAGGGCCAAGTACTAGTTCCAGGATCCTGGAGAGAATAGTCAGTCTCCATATGTTTAATTCTGTCCCTTCTCATACTCAGTCTAGAGCTGAAGGAAAAGTCACTTTATCTTTGGCTCAAGTGAAAATTCTCCCCTAGAGAAGAGTAGAAAAGTATTTGGCATAAAGTGTAGCTCAGGTATAGGACAGCTACTTATTTCTGCCTCACAAAAGACACACTTAGAACAGAAGAATAATAATTTTGTTTTGATAAAGATTGAAAAATGAAGTAGTATACTTTCCACAGAAGTTGATACATAAAACATCAAAATTTGTGAGTCTACGGAATAAGCATTTTACCTTGGGGCTTCACTGTCTGAATAGATACCTCAAGGTAAATAAATGGTTTTTGGCAAGACAGGTCAGGGATTTTTCTCCTCTTTCTGTCAGTGATCATCTTCTTCAAGAACAACTACAGTAGCTGTAATAGACGCCTCAATCTTAGCACATCTGGTACTAATTGAGGGACCCAGGATTTCCTGACTTCTCAAATTCCCAAGGTAGCCATGCACTCCAACTTTATCCCTTATGATTATTGTTTGGTCACCTGTTCTCAGGGTAAGCAATACAAAGCAATAGATACTTCCAGGAGGCCAAAGTCTATGTGTTCAAAGACCCCTAAATTGCTAGGAATGTGGGAGGAGGCATCTCACAGGAAGACAGATAGAAGGTGAATACCAAACTCACTTTCAGGAGGCTTGGAGAGAAGCCAGAGGAGAAGGGAAGAAGGAAGAAAGAAAGAGAGTGAGGAAGGAAAGAAAGAAGGAAAGAAGTATACAAGGAAGGAAGGAAGAAGGAAGAGAAAGATGGAGGAAGGGAGGGAAGGAGAGGAAATACAGAAAAAGTGACAGAAAGACAAAGACAATAACTTTCAGTCCCCCTTCCTTACCCCTATTGCAATCTGAGGGGAGAACCCTGGATTTGTCACTTCTTCCTCAAATGCCAAATTCTTCATTTCTGAGACAGAATATATAGGTCCCACTCCAAACAGTCCATGTTCTTTAAGACATGGAGAAGATTGTAGATTTATCTGTTCACCTTCTTTACATTATTTTTTAAGAAATCCCTTTATACACTCCTCCCTGTGACCTTACAATATACGGTTAAGTCCTCTTCTTTAAGATTACTTCTTTTCTTTAATAAAAGGCTTTCAATACTTTAGAGAGCTAGAAGGCATCACGTTAGCCAATAACAGAGAACAGATATCTACCTAGACCATACTAAGGTCCAGGAGATTGTGATAAACCAAAGCTAATTTATGTTATCACCATGGTGAAATCTAGTTCAGGGAACATATATATGTGTTCATAAGAAATGCACATCCAATCAGAAATAAAAAGGACTCTGGACTTGTGTGTGAGATGAATTACACAGATGCCCGTTATAAATCCCTAACATAGCTCATGAGATCAATTAAGATGTTCAAGCAGCTACAAAAAGGATGATTGAGGCAAATGGTAACATCAGGATGACCATATGGTGAGGGGAAACTAGAACTGTTTGGACATAAAATGAGAGCCATCAGAATTCCAGCAACAGTCATACAAAATCCAGTGAGAAGATAGCAAAACAAGGCAGCCAAGAAAAATAGAAGATGAAGCAGAGTTTGGGCAATGGTAAAGACAATGAAGTGTGTTTCCAAGTCAATAAACAGGTGGGAGAGACCCAGGATGACATCACCTCTGCCTTTCCTACTCTCTTTCTCCTTGATCTGGTTTCTCATGGATTAATTCCTGATACTGTATTTACAAAAGGAACAATTTGGTTTAAGGTTTTATGGAATAAGAAAAAAAAATGGCTATAGGGCAACTGTTTAGCCCTGAGAAGTGTATCTTTTGTAAGCCCATCGGCTACCCACATTTTCTCTGCCTTTCAGCAACAGTACACATTAATTGCGGTCCTCTTTCTAAGTATAGGCCAATTTCTCTGAAGACTACCCATTGGGCTGTGCTACTGAAGGCCATCATCACCGCAGGAAACAATGGCCTTTGGACAACTTAGCTCACCTAGAAATGCATTATCAGGTGATAACAGCATCATTAGCTCATGTCAGGGCTGTAGTCAGGTTTAAAGGCTTTCATTTAGAGAGGTTCTTCAAGCGGCTGTACTGTGATAGGTAATTTAGCCTAACTTTCCATAGCAGTCCTAAATCTATATTTACTAATGATTCTATCACATGTTGAAAGGAATATGCTTTGAAAATCTGACTCAATTAAGGATATTGAAACATAAGAGTTTAACCTTGGCCCCAAATGGAATTTCTTCTTTGCGAAAACCCTTTATTCATCAGATTCAGGAACCCAGAAACCAATCTGAATATACAGATGGTGTCCAAAGCAAAATGGAGAGCAGAGAATCCTTTGACAAAAACTGAGAGACTGAGGGTAGAGGGAGACAGGGATGAGCCTTGATTGATACTGAGTTATTATTTGCTATGCCCTGGGAGAGGAGAGGGATGAAGGGGTTGGATGCAGCTATGTAATGAAGTGGGAAGAGCTCTGAGATTCATCGTCTTGAGATGAGATCTCGCTTTAAACCCTTACTGGCTGTGTGGCCCTGGGCTAGTCACTTAATACTCTTTGACTCAGTTTCTACATCTGTAGACTGAGCTGGAAAAGGATACATCAAACCACTCTAATATCTTAGCTAAGAAAACTTCAGAAGCGGTCCTAAAGAGTGAGATTTAGATGAAATAATAATAATAGGGTGGATGGGAAGGAGGAACAAAAGGATTCAAGAAGGCTCTCTAAATCTCAGATAGAAAAAAGGTAATAAATCCAAGCTCTGACCTTATATTAAAGCTAATTTTACTCACAAAACACACAATGCTTATTATATATTTAATATATAAATTATATATGTATATGTACACAAAGACACTTTTATATTTTCTTTGTATTCATGATAATGTGCATATAGTAGGTTTCACAAACATTTGTGGAATGAAAAACATGTGTTTATACATATATATATGTACATATATATACACATTTAAGTATATATTAACGTGCATGTCCTTGGCATGTGCATTTTATTATATCTATATATTTAAGCACATTCATAGGTTTGTGCTTATAGTCAAATGTATACACTTAATACACATTAAGAATTAAGTGTATATAAATATGTATTCATAGACATACACATAAACCTGCATGTGTATTTATATGCATGTGCATGTGTACATATACATGTGTATTGTTTTATATGTGCGTTAGATAATGTATGAAACATGTACTTTTATATGAATAAGTGTACAAAATATATATTTTTGTATGTATGTGTATATACACACTGTATATGCATATATACATACACACACTCTGCAGCTGTCGTTTCATTGGAAGTCATCTCTTGCCTCCTCTGCACAGGCTTGTTTTCCATTTGTGGAACACTACACACTGTCTTCATCTTTGCACTTGAGGCTCCTTTTCTATCTTCCAGTTTCATTTCAGGTGTCACTTCTAGCATCAAGTCTTTCCTGACACCCTAGTGTTCAGGTCAACTTGCATTTGGTTGTTAACTTTTTGGCAGGAAGTTCATACAACAAGGATACTTCCCCTTTTTTTTTTCTTTGTATTCATGATTATATGCATATAGGGGGTACTTCACAAACATTTGTGGAATTGAAATTTTTTATTGTGATCAGATACATCATTGGCACAATGTTTACTTCAATACATCAAGGATCTGAGATTATATTGATATGAGTATTCTCTCCACTGAAAAAGACGAGGAATCATTAGCTTTTCTTTAAGTAAAAAGGACTTCTTGAGTTGCTATACTTAGTTGAAAAATTCATTGTCTGTTGCCCTACCTTCTGACATAACCTCTCTGAATTTAAAAAGGCTGATGTTGGGGTGAATCTGTGCTCCAGACACATACCTGAAGCTTTTCTAGATTGATTTGGTGTATCAAATTATTTCCAATTCTAGAACATTCTAAGAGAGAACTCTAGGTTTCTTCCACTCCACAATAAGGCATCTGAGGACTTTAGTGGAGAAAGTCATGATGCTGTTAATTACAATGTTGAAGATATATTGGCAAGTCAAATTATTTTGAGTCAATATCCAAGATTTTTTAAAATTTGGTTGGTTTTTACAAAAAAATAACATCAAATTGATAACTTCAGTTACTTTTCATTCTTCCTCTTATCTAATCCTTCATTTTCAATCAGTTGGCAAGTCTTGTCCACTCCTGACTCAACATCAGCTCTGACATTCCTCTCTTCTCCACTTCTACCTTTTACCCTAGTCTAAATTCAAATTAATTTCTCACTTGGTCTATTATAATAATTTCATAACTGGTCATCATGTGGCTAACCTCTTCCCTCTGTCATATATCATCTACCCTATTTCCAAAATAATATTCCTGTGACACAGATATAATAATGTCATTCCCCTGTTCAGAAACTTTCAGGTCTCATTATGGCCAACAGGTTTTAAAAGGTGCTATTTTTAAAAGGTAAGACCATTTTATTTTTGTTCTTTGCTGGCTCAGTGATACCATAATTTAATGGAAAAAAAAGTGTTGAGTAAGAGAGGAGAGGAGAGGAGAGTTATGCTTCAACCCAGAAGTCAGAACTGAAGACAATGAATGGAAATTCCCAAGAGCCAGATCTGAGTTTGATGTCTAAGAGTGGAATGAGTTGTTTTGGAGAGCAGTAGTTCACATTTTGGTTATATTGTAGAGAGGATCTCACCTTTAAAGTATTTTATTAAATATATCTCTACCTATCCATCTGCATCCATCATGATAACACTGTGTATCCCTTATCTCAAAGGGCTAATTACATGATATTCTCTCCTCATTAGGGAATGTTGATTACTAAATGCCCCATAATTCCATATTGGGAGTATTGGTGGGAGTAGAAGAGAAGAGATATGCCAGTTCTTTTGGCTTCCAGCTTTGAAATAAAAGATGTATAACTACAAGATCTCATCTGGTCACTAAAGAGGAAAAAATTCTCTGAAGAAGCCAACATGTAGAGAGAAGTAATCAGTTTATCATATTCTTACACCTACCTTACTAAATTTAAGCTTTGGAGAATTTCCCATTGGGTGAGATATGAGACCCTCTCTCTTGATAGAACTAAGTAATCTTACTCTCCATCTAAGAGTTCATTTACTCATGTTGTTTGATATATATTCTCCTATGTATACTTTCTCTGATTTCTGTTTGCGTATCAATTTGTATAAATGGCTTTCTTTTTCATTTGATTTGTTTGTTCATTATGAAACTGGCCTTTGGTGGAAAGAAGATCAAATTTGGGACATGCCTTCATTAAAGATCAGTGATCAAGAGCTTAACTTGAACCTAAAGAAATTCTTCCTTTAGACTGATAATACAGATAGCTACATTTCTAATCTGATGTTCCTCTGAAGAAAACAGAGTGGCCAGCTTCTGAACTCAACCTCTTATCTTACCTCCTAGAAAGAAATAAAGTCTCCTTTGGAAAAGGAGAGAGGGAGGAAATGCTAGAGATGTCTATTCTTGCTTTTCTGTGAACTACCTCTAGAAAGGTCCACGTGGACATACATAACCTACAGTGGAAAAAAAAAACAAAATGGTGACCACATAACATACTATATATGTGTGTATAAAATATGTATATTTGCTTACATATGCATGTATACATGTGTATATAAAGACACATGTATATACATATTATATGTGAGTATGAGTCACTTTCCATGACTACACTTCTCCGTCGCTCTTTTCCCCACATTGAAACCCTTTCTTATAAAAACTAAATATAATCAAATTAAACAAATCAACACATTGGCCATCTCTTTCTGTCTGCATATCTCTCTGTCTATCTTCTCTATATGTGTGTGGGGTGTACAATATATATCATTTATTGTCTTCCTTCTTTCTACTGAAAGAAAGATCTATTTCTTCGTAGAATATTCTGAAGACTTTTACTATACCTTATTGTGACCATACCATCTTTTCCTTGTGGTTAGTTCCCTGGGTATTACTTCATAAACTTATCCCAAATTTTTTACATAGGGAATTTTTATTGAGGTAAGGGATAAACCAGAAGGTATCTATAATTAAGATTATGAATGATCTGGACTTTATTTAGCACAAATCCAGCTGTGTAATTGGATCACAGAGTATGTAAAAATATATATAGCATTATGAGACTAAGAAAGGAAAAAGGAGGCAGGCAGTGCAGAATTTTAAATGCCAAGTAGAGGAACTTATATTTGATCCTAGAGGCAATGGGGAACAACTGGAGTTTATTAAGTAGAGAATGATATAGTCAGATGTATGCTTTAGGAAAATCACTTTTGCAGCTAAGAAGAGAATAAATCAGAATGGGGAGAGACTCGAAGCAAAGAGACCAATTAGAAGGCTATTCCTTGATTCAGATTTCCTCTTCACTTCAACCTCTGCCATTAACTTTAGTGACTTTCATATAGTCACACTGATAACCTTTCAACATCTTAATTTCCTGCTTTATCAACTTCTTTAACTCCCAAGATCTCTGGATTCTATTTAAGTTAAATTCAGGATTGATCACACTACAAATCTTACTGTCTCCTCAAATTTTTCTACCTCTAAGGTTTTGAATTCAGAACCCCTCTTCTAAATTGTATATTGAATATGCTCCCTGTTCCTTCCACTCTTTTCCCTAAATTCTCTTAAAACTAATCCTCCAGTCATGGAATTCCTACCTCTTATCCTGGCAAATTCTGCCTTCACTTTCTTCCTTCATAGTCTGTAAGAAGTAATAATAATTTAATAATACACTTAAAGTTTACTTCAATTTTAATACTACTACTATAACTAGCATCACCACTACCATTACTAATACTGTTGTAATTGATGATGATGGGATAGGATCTGAACCTGTGATTTATTTGTTATATATGTTTTATGGGTGAGGGCATTTCTTACTCTATGCAGATTAGCATCTTCTCTTGAACTTTCTATCTTAGTTGCCTAAGAAACATGAAGTGACTTACCCAGAATCACACAACCACCATGTGTCAGAAATATAATGTTGAATACAGATCTTATTAGCTTCATGGCCAACTTGTTATCTACTGTCATGCTATCTCTCAAGAATAACAACAAATATAGCAACAACAGCTTCCTATCAATATAATACCTTAAGTTTTTCAAAATATATATATGTAAATATATATTATCTATATTCAATGTTGCAATTGCCAATAATTTTGAATCTCTTGTCCATTGTCTTGATTTTGTGCTTCTAGCCCTTATATAAATCTCTTCCATTTCTACTTCTAAACCATTAAATGCTATTGAATAAAGATATAAAAATCATTAGAAATGAGTCACAAGTTGATTTGTACAAAAATATTTATAGTAGCTCCTTTTTTTGTGGTGGTAAAGAACAGGAAATTGAGTGGAAGTCCACCATTTGGGGAAAGGCAGAACAAATTGTGGTATATGACAGTGATGGAATACTATTGTGCTTTAAGAAATGATGAACAGGATAATTTCAGAAAGGGCTGGGAAGACTTACTAGAACTGATGCAGTATGAAATAAGCAAAAGCAGAAGAACGTAGTACATAGTAACAGCAGTAATGTGGAATTAACTGTGAAAGACTTAGTTACTCTTAGCAATACAATGATCCAGAACAATTCTGAAGGATTTATGATAAAGACTACTATGCACCTCCAGAGAAAGAACTGTTGGAGTTGGAATGCAGATCAAAGCATATGGTTTTTTTCACTTTATTTTATCTGGGTTTAAATTTGGGAATTTTGATTTTATGTGATTATTATCTTACAAAAATAAACAATATGGAAACATGTTTTGCATGATAGTACATGTATATCTCAGGTTTGCCATCTCAGAGAAGGGGGAGAGAAGGGAAGGAGGGAGACAATTTGGATCATATAACTTGGAAAACTTGTTCAGAGAATTGCTGTTACATGTAATTGGTCAAATAAAATATATTTACACAATTAATAAACAAAGATTTGGGAGAGAGATTTTTTTTAAAATTAGGATTTTGACTGACTAGCCTCTATAGCCCCTTCTAACCCAATGGGGGG
The DNA here is from genome assembly GCF_016433145.1 of Gracilinanus agilis. Classification (NCBI taxonomy): domain Eukaryota; kingdom Metazoa; phylum Chordata; class Mammalia; order Didelphimorphia; family Didelphidae; genus Gracilinanus; species Gracilinanus agilis. The sequence goes on along the minus strand of NC_058132.1, from coordinate 284,344,215 downwards.
AAAAAAGAAATGGGTCCATAAGAAATTCATGTTGGCTAACCTCAAGTGGGCTCTTAGAGATGCAGAGCAATCCTTTCATTTGCCCTTGAATTACTTTATTTCTAGCCCTGGTGACTTTTGAAAACTCCTCTATCAAATCTATAGCTTTACTCTAACATCCTCTCTCTAAGCAGATTATTTCAATGCCTAATACAAAATTTCATATTTACATTTAGTCTCACCTCTTGTTCTAGATTCAGGATAAGGTAGACTAACCCCTTTACAAGGTTAGCCCACAATGTTTCCTTTATATAATTCATACACATCTTCAGAAGGTTGTAATATAATTTTTTTTGGTCTAGTTTGCATTTGAAACCTTCTCTTTTCATCTAATGCTATCCTAAATGCTTAGACATTTGAATTTCCATTATGTTTTAAAAACAAAATAAAAATAAACAAAAAACCTTCCAATGATTTATTATCACTTCAAGCTATCTTAATATTCCTCTCTCTGCCAAATTCAAAGAAAGAGTAGATAGAAACTCATTACCTCCATTCCACTTCACTGAATTCACTCTTTAACACCTAATTAGCTAATCTAAATTACTTAATGTTTCTAGTGCTCTATTTAAACTGTCCTTTCAAAGGTTACCAATGACATCTTTTTTTAAAATTATTTATTTATTTATTTATTTATTTGAACCCTTCACTTCTGTGTATTGGCTTCTGTCTTAGAATCAATACTGTGTATTGTTTCCAAGGCAGAAGAGTGGTAAGGGTAGGCAATTGACTTAAGTGACTTGCCCAGGGTCACACAGCTGGGAAGTGTCTGAGGCTGGATTTGAACCTAGGACCTCCCGTCTCTAGGCCTGGCTCTCAATCCACTGAGCTACCCAGCTGCACCCCCAATGACTTCTTTTTAAAAAATAAAATCTTATTGTTATATGTATTTTCTTTTTTTCGTGGCCAACATACTCCCAGTATTTTTTCCCTTTCTTCATTCCAGAAAATGATTCCATTTGACAAATAATATTTTTAAAGACTGAAAATATAGTAAGGTACTGATTAGTGTGAATATTTATCTTGGGAAGTGATAGCATATATTCAGATTTGCACTATTCGAAACTATAATTATGCAAAATAAGATAATTGACTCAAGTCCAATGGAAATGTATAAAGTGCAAATTTGAAAAGTGAAGCCAATTTCAGGAGTCTAATTATTCTTTTAAATAAAGATTTACCAGTAATTGTAATGTCCCATCCCTACAAATAAGTTTGGTAGATGTGTCTTCCTATATCTCTTTAGCAACTCTATATCTGTTCTTGTTAATATTGCAATGGTCTTGTGGTTATGGTTCTTTCCATTTACAATGTTGTAGATATTTTGTTATTTTATAAACTTTGCTGCTTCTTTCTGAATCAGCTTGTGCAAGTTTCTCCAAGCTTCTCTGATTTAATCATAGTCTTTATTTCTTATATAGCACTACACTATACTACAGCCATGTTACATAATTTGTTTGGCAATTTTCCAAGCAATACTTAATCTATTTTAATTTCATGGCTTTTGCTGCCACAAGAAAATGCTGTTATAAATATTTTGGTGGATATGAATGTTTTCTCCTTGAGAATGAGCAAAATGGTGCATATGATTGTGGTGGTATCTCTAGGTCAAAGTCTATAGACCTTTTAGTCATTTTATTTGCATAATTATACATTTATTTTCCAAATTTTATATGAATTCACAGCTTCACCAACAATGCAATATTATGCCAATCTTTACCTCAAAGCCCTTTAATAATGACTATTGCCATCTTTTCGTCATCTCTGCCAATTTGCTGAGTATGAGGTGAAATTGTGGAGGTGTTTTACTTTTTATTTTGATTGATATTATTAGTGATTTGGAGAATTTTTTCATAGGATTATCAATAGTTGATATTTTTTTAAAACTGTTCATATCCTTTAATTACCATCTATTGGGAAATGAAATGGCTTTTGGATATGTACACAGAAAGACACACACAAGTGAATTTATTTGTGTTTTTATGACTGTCTATTAGATATACCTACATCTTAGATAAGAGTTTTATTTGAGAAATTTGATAGGAAATTTATTTTTCCTATGGAACCAACTCCATTTTTAACCAACTTTGTGAAGAAGCTTTTCAGTTTCATGTAACAAAATTAGTAATATTTTCTTTTGTAATCATATCTATCTCTCATTTTGACTATACATATTCATTTGGGAACTTGGAATCAAATGTTGGTCTATATCTAATTTCTTACAGATTCTCCATTTTTCCAAGCATTTTTTATAAGAAAGGAACCACTTTCCTAAATATCATAGATTCTGTGGTTTATTGTACACTGGATTATTGAGTTCAATTGTTACTTGTTTTCCCTTTCCTAGATTGTTCTATCGTCTACTTCTATATGTTTTTAACTAATATGAGATAGTTTTGATGGTTGCTGCATTATAAAGACTGAAAATGCTCTCCACCTATTCATTGACACCATTTTTATTATTTTACTTGATAAGTAAGATCTTTGGTTTCTCAAATTAATTTTATTATTTTATAGATGATAAATTATCGATTTAGCAATTGTATTTTTTCTTAATTTTGAAGTATTTTACTATGTTGGCATGATCTAATCATAAACTGAATATTTCTCAATTTGTTTAGCTATTTAAATTCTTTATTTCTAAAAGGAGTTTTTGGTTATTTAAATTATGCCAGTATTTTTGAGCTTTTGTAAAGTGAGCTCCAAATATTTTATGCATTTTTTGTCATTATTTTGAATGGGATTTGGTTTTTTATTATTGCTTCTTGAATTTGAATATTATAATATAAAAATATTATTGGCTTTATGGCTTTATTTCGTAGACTACAACTTATTTTGCTGAAGCTACTATCCAAAAGAATATTTTTGTTAATTGTCTAGAATTTTCTAAATAAATAATCATTCATTAAACAAATAAGGATAGTTTTATTTCTCCTTTGCACAAATTTACATCTTTAATTTCTTGTTCTTGACTTATTGCCATTGCTAGAATTTCTAGACTATCAAATAGAAGCTGGAGAGTAAGTATTCTTGTATTTCTTGTATATTTATTGAGAAAGCCTCTGATGAATTTTCATTCCTAAGCTGTTTTATATTGATTTAATATAGATTTTAGTGATATGAAAAAGATCCTTCTGTGGTTATACTTCATAGAGATTTTTAGCATAAATGAATGTTGTACTGTGCTTAAGATATTTTTATTTCTGTTGTGATAACTATGTGGTTTGAGATAGTATTTTTTGTTTTTAATGTGATTAATCATATTGATGGTATTCTTTGGCAACTTTGGCATATTATTTCAATATCATTTCCCTTCACATTACTCTTAATTTTTCCTAATATTTACTCTTTGACCATTTAATATTTAGAATTTCATTGTCAAGTGTACAATTGAGTAAGAGTTTTTTGTTAATGATTACTGAATTCTTTGCTATTTTCATTTTGGAGGGGTCTAAAAGGGATGTGTTTATTATTTCTGCCTCATTATGATATAAAACATGGTCAATTATGGTAAAAGTTCCACATGATTCTGAGAAACATGTACATTCCTTAGTGTTATCATTTAGAAAATAGCATATGTTTTTAACTCATTTCTAAAGCAATTTATCCAATGCTATATTTTCCATTTTGTTTATATTTCTAGTAGTTTCCCAAAGCTGACTAAGAAACATTAAAATATCTTGTTGTATTAGTCTCTGTTTCTGGTTAACAATACTTAGTATTAATCCTCTTTTTCTTCTACTTCACTGGCACTCTCTCTTCTGATTCTTCCTCCTCTTCACATCTCTGAACAGTGGATATCCTATAAATCTCTTTATTCTGGCAACTTTGTCTCTTTATACTTTATCTTTTGGAGTTCTAATCCATTAATTGAGGAATGGAAATCTGACTATAGCTTATCATAGTGTAATTTCTGATATTTTAATCATTATATTGAAATCCTTCCCAATTAGAATTTCATCAATCTTTTCCATCTTAATCAGTGATTCCCAAAGTGGGTGCTACTGCCCCCTTGTGGGTGCTGCAGCGATCCAGGGAGGTGGTGATGGCCACAGGTGCATTTGGGGGCAGTGAATAACTGTAAAGGGGTGGTGATAGTATGTGACAGGGGACACTAAGTAATATTTTTTCTGGAAAGAGGCTGGTAGGCCAAAAAAGTTTGGGAACCACTCATCTTAATAGACAGTTATCTACCAGAAAAATAACAAATAGGTCAATTATGGATATTCACCAGTGAATAACATATCCTTGGGGTGGATGGCATGATTATTAATAATTGTTAAGCAATTTATATTAACATTAACTTAAAATCATTTCATTGGTGGACTTGTTTTCATCCTTGTCCTCATCTTAATTATAATATAATATCAAGCTCTTAGTTCACATAGTTCTACAGTATTTTGTAGAACATTATATGAGCAAGTTAGGGGAGAACTTATATGAGAAATGATATACTTATGGACATTCTTTAACAAGATATACTTTTCAGTCCAAAAAAAAGTTGCTCACAAATAAGAATATGTTGAATCTATTTAACATATAGGTTTTGCCAGTTGGTCTTTTCAGTTATTTAATATTCATTTTAATCTCTGAATCTAGATTGAAGGCCACAAACAATCTCCATTTAAGGCAAATGAGTAATGCAGACTGATTGTTCATCTCACAATAGTAGGGAATTTTGTGAAGAATGAGGCAACCAGACTGCATAGTAAATAGAGTACAGCACTTGGAGTCAAGAAAACCAAAGTTTGAATCTTGCCTCAGACACTTAATAGCTCTGTAACCCTGAAAAAAATCTCTTTAACCTCTCTCAGGCTCAGTTTCACCATTTATAAAAAGGACATTAAAATAGCAGTTACATCATAGGGTTATTGTCGATAAAATGTTGCTGAGGATAAAATGAAATAATGTAAGTAATGCATTTTGTAACTCTTAAAATGCTTCATAAGTACAATTATTTTACAAATAATTATCATGTTATATTTTTTCCTTTAATGAAGCATTCTTTTTCTGCAACAACTAATTCCTATACCAAGTTACAGAGAAGCTTCCCTGAATTGCCTAATACAAGTTAAACAGAGGCGAAGCCTAGAATAGATTATGACCTTATGCTGTTTCCTAAAGCCAATGTAAGAAATTGGGAGTGGAGTGAGACAATGCCCAGAAATGTACCCTTAATGCAAAGCAACACTTCCCCAAGACTATACAAAACATTCAACAGAATGCAAATCATTTCACATTAAAAAGCTCATGGCTCTAAGCCACAATATTTTCTAATTTCATCACTCTCAATGTTTGTTCTCCTAAAGCACACACACACAAATGCTCATATATACAAACACACAAATACAAACATACACACATACTCACACAATGCTTTTGGCATTCTATTACAAGAAGGAAGGTGCAAAACAATTGTAAATTAGTTATTTCTGTCCAATTTTTGATCGACAATTGCCAATCAAAAGGGAATGTCAGAGTAAATAATTACTGATCCTCAAACAACATGAAGCTACATTATTCCATATATAGTGCTTAGGGCAGACAACATATGAGTTGTGCAGGTGGCAGCATCACTGGAGAGTCTCATGATGGTGTAGATCTGAAAACTGTGAATCATTAACATTGTTGTAAATGTCAGTTGTCAGACTCTCAATGTCGTCTGTGGCTCTACTCCTGTTTTCTGCTAGAGATGACATTGCTTCAGGGGTTGTAGACTCTGCATTGTTTAAGTATTTATCATAGGAATTGCTATTGATAGTTGGTGTAGGAAGTTGGGCCTGGCCCTCAATTCAAGCCCTCCATGGCTAAGCCAAGGTGATAATGCCACAAGAATTGGAAGGTGCTGGCATTACTTGACCTGAGCAGAGATGTAACAATGGTGCTACAACATCCACTTTGGATTTATTCAGAGGAACTTTTGTCACCAAGCACACCTTCTAGAAATGATCAATCTTTGTAAATTTGAGATACTCTACTTGTCTATGCTAAGGATCAAGCATAATAATTTCTTACAAAGTCAAAAGCAATTCATAGGAAGATGATATATTTGATTTGGAAACACATCACCTGTATTAAGAAAGACCTAATCATACTAATTTTATAATGGTCTCAAGAGATAAATGAATTATAGTCTTTATCTTTCCAATGTTAAGTAATAAGAAAAAATATTAAAATATAAAATTTATCTGTGTACCTTTATGTGTTCCACCATTTTCTATCTTGTAGACAAAATATTTGGCCAGCTCAATACTTCCATTTTTAAATTTATCTTCTATACACTGGAAATTAATTAATACATGCACACATAAATATTTATATGTATTAGGATTTACCCTTTTTCTTCCATTGGGATACTCAAACATTATCATAAATCCTAATATTTTATACTTCATAAAATTACATTGTTATTTTAAGTCCAATCTAATTAACAGATACCATATGAAATGCAATAAGAATGACCTAATATACAAAGGAACAATCAAAATCAGCATCTATCAAATTGGGGATTGTATTCTACTTGAGAGGATGGGGCACAGATCACACACACACACACACACACACACACACACACACACACACACACAAAACTAGGTCTGGAGTCAGGAAACCTGAGACCAAATCCAGCCTTAGACACTATCTGTGTGACCCTGGGCAAATCAATTAGTCTCTGTTTGCCTTAGTCCACTGAAGAAGGAAATAGCAAGCCTCTCCACTATCTACCAAGAAAACAAAATAGACAATATTGATATTATATGGTCCATGGGGTCATGAGTCAGATGTAACTGAATGACTGAACAACAAAATATATATTTGTTGTTCAGTCATATCTATCTATCTATCTATCTATCTATCTATCTACATATATACACATATATGTATATATACACACACAAATACAAAGTCACTTGAAATCAGTTTCCTTATCTGTTAAGAGGAGATACTTAACCTTCCTTCCAGGGGTTGTTGTAAAGATCAGATGAGATAATAATTATAAAGCATCTAGCATAGTACCTGGTATATAATAAGTACTTTATAAATTATTATGGTTTTAATCATTTTTATTATCAGAATAGAGAGATTTTAAATGAAAAATGGGAAATGAAATACATCTAAGGTTTATGTGAATAACCTATGCAGAGACATGAAGTAAAGACCTGAATGCTAAGTTCAAGGAAAGGGAAGTAAGTCACCAACTGGTGTGGCTTCCAAATTACATGACTTTGGGTGGGGTAAAAAAGAAGCTTTTTTTTTTTTTTTTTTTTTTTTTTTTTTTTTTTTTTAAGTTTTAGTACTAGTTCAGGATTGGGGAAAATGAGTTGGTAAAAATGAGGAAGGAGGTGAACATCCTTTTTCTCCACCATAGACCTTCCTCTTCAAAGTTCTTTTTGCTTATGTGATCTCCCCCTGAATACCATCCCTTTTAAAGGTTTTGTTTCTTCCTTTATGACATCCCTAAGAATATGTAAAATGATACATATACACACTTTGATTCTTTTCTATATTCTCCCTATTAATGGCATCCTTTCTTTGCCTTGGTACAGAGGAGATTTGGAATGAGAAGACTTGTTTTTAAATAACAAATCTCCATTGTTACTATCTAGGTTACTGATTACTTATACTATTTGAGTCTCATTTTCCTCCCTGGAAAAAAAAAGGAGCTAGGTAATATCTAGTTCTAAGTCCTTTAATAGATGGACTTACAGCTTAAGTCTGGCCTAAATAGATAATATCCTTCTCCTTTTGATCTTGGTCTTGAACTTCCATTCTCTTAATTATTGTTCTCAATATGAGTTGAAAGAATCTGATAAATGAATTCATTCAAAAAAATAAAAATGTTAATAACTAGTAATATTTTGATGTAATCCCTTCCAGAAATATTTCTATTCGATAGGGAAATATCCCATTCCCAAGGATCCAGGTGTGAAATTTCAGGTATGATGGCAAATGAACAAGATTAAAAAAAATAGTAGGGAAGGACAAAACGAGTATCAGATGCTGCATCATGGGACCTGGATCTGATTCATAGCTCAATTTTCTTGAGCAATTTTATTGCTTTGAGCAAGACTCATTTTAATTTTTTCTAGATTTTAGGTAATGACTGGTGAAACGATTATCTATAAGATGCTTGTGGAGGCAGCTAGGTGGTATAGTGGATAGAATCAATCCTAGAGTTGAGAAGACTTGAGTTCAAATTTGATTTCAGACATTTGCTTAGTCATGTGACCCTGAACAAGTCACTTGACCTCTAGGTCTAGCTCAGTTTCCTCATCTGCAAATTGAGGACAATAATAATAACAGCTACCTACCCAGATTATTGTGAGGATCAAATGAATTAACATGCATAAAATACATTGTGAAATGTTTAACACTATAGAAATAGTATTACATGATAATAGTATTCTATTGATTTTTAATACATTGATATATTATACTAAATTATTACAATTTCCTGACCTTTGGTTTTAATAATATAAGCGACATTATGATAAAAAACATTTAACTTCTTTCTAAAATTGTTTTGACTTTTTGATCCTATCAAATACCTCATCATTTGGGATCAAAACTAGAGTTAGAAAGGCCTTTGGAGATCATTGAATCCCTCTCTCTTGATAAAGAATTTCAACTGTAAGTTTTTGAAGTCTCAAGATTTAACATAAAAACATTCAGCTCATTTTTCTTCATAGAGCATACACAGGAACTGGCCATAATTGTTTATATAATTATACTTCACTTGCTATAACTGTTATACTGTCCACTGAACATTTTCATCCCTAAATAAAAGCAATTGTAGCTAGCTTCTTCCTTCATGAGTTCTATTTACCAACTTTCTTTCTTTTTTTTTTTTTTTGGATTTTTCTTTAGTTTATATTTTTTTATTTTAATTTTGAATATTTTCCCATAGTTACATGTTTCATGTTCTTTCCCTCTCCCCCAATTAGCTGATGCACAATTCCACTGGGTTTTTACATGTATCATTAAGACTAATTCCATATTATTGATAGTTGGACTAGAGTTATTGTTTAGTTTCTACATCCCCAATAATATCCCCCTCAGCCCCTGTGTTCAAGCAGTAGTTTTTCTTCTGTATATCTACTCCCACAGTTCTTCCTCTGAGTGTGGCTAGTTTTCTTTTTCATAAGTCCCTCAGCATCCTTGCATTGCTGCTAGTAGAGAAGTAGGTTATGCTCGATTGTACCACGGTGTATCCATCTCTGTGCACAATATTCTTCTGGTTCTGCTCCTTTCACTCTGCATCAATTCCTGGAGGTCTTTCCATTTCACATGGAATTCCTCCAGTTTATTATTCCTTTGAGCACAATAGTATTCCATCACCAACAGATACCACAATTTTTTCAGCCATTCCCCAATCGAAGGACTTTCTAATCATATTAATTTTCTCCTCTTGATCCTAATATTTGAATGCTGGAGCTCTCCATTTCTCTTGACAGCTATGGCTTGGACTAGATATAATATAACATGCTACATGGGATTTTTACTTTGTTTATCTATGGTTCCTACAGGTTACATTCCTGTTTATACATCCCTATAAAATCCTCACTTCCTTTTTAAAAAGAACTAAAAGAACTATGTGGCTACTAAAATGCTTTTGCAGGATTAAATGCATTTTTTTACGAAAAGGAAGGAAAGAAGCAGTAGTTGCAACAACAACAACAACAAAAAGGCAGGATGACAAATGAGTGAGCAAGCAGGTTAATATGTGCCAAGTTTTTTTGAAACGCACTACTTATGAATATATGACCTGATTTCCCTGCTCTCTGCATAAGGGAACTCCTTTTGAGATCAGCAGGAGTTCTACATATAGAGAAGATCTGCTGCTATGAGGAGGGAATGAGAATTGAGCCGGTTATGAATAGTGATTAACTGGGCATAGCTTAAGAGCAGCTCACTGATGCTTGACCAAATGTCGGCTTATAGTAGTATGCTTTGGGGGAAGAAAAGAAAAAGTCTCTATTCACAGTGAAATGGAATAACTCATAAAACCAATGCTTTATGGTTCTATGGGCATGGGAATATATGCAAACTTGGAGAATTGAGGCAGTTCTCTGTGTAAATATTGCTAAGGTTTCAAACAAACAACTGGTCTTAAAGGGAAAATCTCTGGTGAATTGTTTTGGTGCTTCCAAAGAGGTCCAGTATTACTGTATGGATCTTTATAAAGATCATCTTGTCACAGTGAAAGATAAATAAGTAGTGTTTCAGATATAAAATAGATGTGTTATATATTTACACATATGCATGAACACATACATATACACAAAGCTTAAAAATTAAAAATCTAAAAATCTGTGCTGACATTGTCATTTGAATCGAACATTCTTATAAAGAGGAAGTGGAAAGAAAAGGAAAGGGAATTACCTATGGATGAGTAAAGGCTCAGTCCAAGTACTCAGTTTGCCATTAATTTTAATGCAGATCCAACATGAATACGTTTGTCCATATTGTTTTTTTGAAAAATTTTATTCTGTAACTTTACAGAACAACATGTTATCTATATTTTTGTAAACCTGTTCTAAATTAAAATACCATGAGGAGTAGACCAACAACTGGGAAAGTTTTATATATTTTACCTTTTAGCCATAAAAATTGCCAGAAGTCTTTCATAGGTTTGCATTGAATTAATAAAACCCAAAAGTGAATCCAAGCTATCAATTCTTCATCCAGTTTTATATTTGAATTATTATCCAGATTCCAATACTGAAACCTAACATCTATTCTACATTGCCTTCAGAGTCTCCAAGAACTATAATAAATATTGTTAGTGATAATGAACAGAAGAGATGAGGCTGTTATACTGATGTAAGTTTTTGTGTCTAGGGTATTTTCCATATGCTTTCATCTATAAAGCAAGGACAACATATTCTAAGTAAGCATTCAATGCCCATTTCAGTGGCAACTTTAAAAAATGCGATATAATTTCTTTCTCTTTTTGCACTGTGATTAAAAATCTGCTTTAAGATAGAAATGACAAAATATTTTTTTCCTTTTCAAGACTATGACATAATATAATAAACATCACCACCATTAATGAAAATGAATGGCAAAAAAGGACTCAAGGAATCTTACCACATGAACAAATTGTTTTTTGATAGGTTTTTTTTTTTTTTCAGTTCCTCTTCCTTTACTTCCCCACTTTTGGCCCTTTACCTCCTTACATTCTTTTTGTACCAAGGCAAACTTTATCTTTTTATGTACAAAAAAAGTCTTTTCTAGCTTCTTTAGCTACTTGTTTAGGGCAATGGGATTTGGGGAAAATTCTATTCTATATCTAACAAAGCTAGGATCTGGTGGAAGAGTATGAAAATGGAAAGAATAAACAGCTTTAGCATGATTGATAATGACATTTTATTTCTATTGTTCAGTTGCATCTGACTCTTCATGACTCCATCTGAGATTTTTCTTAGCAGAGATACTGCCATGGCTTGCCATTTCTTTCTCCAGCTCATTTCACAAATAAATAAACTGAGGAAAACAGGGTTAAGTGCCTTGTCCAGGTCATACAGCTAGTAAATATCTGAGCCAGAATCGAACTCATGAAGATAAGTCTACCTAACTACAGGTTTGGCACTCTGTCCACTGTGCCACCTCGTGCCCCAGTTTCTATAGTCCCCTAATTTTTATATTATACTTTCCTCATAACCTTTGACACTGGCAATTCAATTATTCTCATTCCAATTTCATAGAGAGAGAAACTGTAGCTGAATGAGACCTTAGTCAAATAATAAGTATTGAAACCAATTTTAACTAAATTTCCTGCTTCCAAGTGCAAAATCATTTTTCTTTATAAATATCAAAAATCATACACTAATTCAAGAGCCACTGAGTAAATTCACCCTTTAGAAGAAGTCAGAGTACTAAAATATGTCATATTTTGGCTCAAATAATACAGTCATATTGCTACCAAAGGGCTTTAATGATTTACAGACACACACATGGGCATTCTATACACATGTCAAGGTTTTCCAGGAACTCCCAGACTAAAAGGCAAGATAAGATGTAGAGAACATTAGACCCGTTTTTTAAAAAATAGTATCTGAACAGGAAAGGTCATTTACTTCCATCTTCTATCTATGCTCAACTCCTTAGTTTGATCCCTACTTCTGTTTTCACTGATCTTTTCTTTAAAACTCTTAACTTCTGTCTTAGAATCAATACTGTGTACTGTTTCCAAGGCAGAAGAGTGACAAGGGTAGGCAATGGACTTAAATGACTTGCCCAGGGTCACACAGCTAGGAAGTGTCTGAGGCCAGATTTGAACCTAGGACCTCCCATCTCTAGGCCTGGCTCGCAATCCACTGAGCCACCCAGCTGCCCCCTTTTCACTGCTATTTTGCTGAAACAACTATGCCTTCACCCACCTGGCACTTACTGCATGCTTAATGAATTTTTTGTTGAATTGAATGGGCCTTCATCATCATCTGATTGTTCCTTACTCTCTGCCTCTGAGCACAGTCAGATTTACTCTTTGCTAAGACAAACTTTTTTTGATTGTCCCATCTATTCAAAACAGCATCTTTTTTTCCCTTCGTTCACTTCAAGAAAGAATAGTTTCCAGAGACTTCATTTGCTCACTACTCATTCACTGCTTGATCCCATTATGCATAATATTTCCACGTTACTAAGAATTTCTTGATTGCTAAATTCAGTTACCTTTTCTTAGTTTTCATGTTCTTGATCTTTCAGAAACATTTTGCCATCATACAGTAAATGTGATAGTCTATGTGAATGTATAGAAGGAAGAAGCATAGAATGAGATAGGAATATATCAGTTTATGGCTGCTAGTCTCTTGTACCCAGAACTCACTCTGTCTGCATCTCTACCAGTTGTAATATCTTCCTTCTTATCAGGTGCCTCTTTTCTTTTCTTTTCTTTTGTTTTCTTTTCTTTTGTTTTCTTTTCTTTTGTTTTCTTTTGTTTTCTTTTGTTGCTAAAGCTAGCATTCTAGAACTCTATCAAATAAATAATAGTAGTAATAATGGGCATCCTTGCTTTACCCTAATCTCATTGAAGGTCAAAATGAGTACATGATTTAGATAGACATAAAAGAGGATACCATAAGCAAATTAGAGCAACCTGGAATAGTTTACCTTTCAGATCTATGGATAAGAGAAGAATTTATGATCAAATATAAGATAGAGAACATTAGAAGATGTAAAATGAATAATTTTGATAGTATTAACTTTAAAGATTTTGCACAAACTAACCAATGCAATCAAGATTAGAAGGAAAGTAGAAAGCTAGGATAACATTTTTACAGCAAGTATCTTAAACATNTCTTTTCTTTTCTTTTCTTTTCTTTCCTTTTCTTTTCTTTTTTTTCACTTGTTGATACAATATTTAAATTTTTTCTGACATTTTGCAATTTATGTTTCATCCCTCCTTTCCATCTCTCCAAGAAGGCAGGTAATAATTTGTAAGTTGTACATATATTATCATATAAGATATATTTCCACATTTGTCATATTGTGAAACAAGACACCTAATTTTTACATGAAAGAAAAATTCTTGGAGAAATAAAGTTGAGTGGCATGTTTCAATCTCCATTCAGACTTTCTTTCTTCCTGCTATAGAGGTGGTGGTGCCCTCTTTCTGATGAAACCTTTCTTGATCCCGCTTGCTAAAATTGTTATCTTCTTTCTCATATTTTCCCAGAACGCTTTGCTTGGATCTCTCCTTTGTTCCTTTACCATGTGACTTTATATTACATTTATCTAAGCAAAGAAAAGTCCTCCTTGGCAAAGCATACACTTCCTGAAAGCAGGAATTGTTTTCGTTTTCTGCATTATATCCCCAATACATAGCATGATAACTTTCAAAAGAGTAGGCATTTAATAAGTATTTGTTGAATTTAATTTAATTTAATTGAAGCAAGAAGAAGCTTTCTACTTATTTCTTTGTCCCATCTTGCCGCAGTACATCTTGGTGCTTATTAACTACTTAACAAAATAATTGCTGTTATTGATCCAGCTGTTAGAGGTTTACAAAGTGCTTTGAACATATCTATCAATCATCAAAACAACCCTATAGTGGAAGCACTAGAATTAGAGAGGAATAGAAAAAGAGTTTGTACCCTCAAGCAGCTTATAGTCTAATGGGAAAGATGACAGACATTTTTTATTGATTTAAAAAAATGTATGTTAAGACAACTGAAGTGAGCTGTCTATGGTCTGTGTGTGTGCAAGTGTGTGTGTGTGTGTGTGTGTGTGTGTGTGTGTGTGTGTGTGTGTGTTTGTGTGTGNGTGTGTGTGTGTGTGTGTGTGTGTGTGTGTGTGTGTGTGTGTGTGTGTTTGTGTTTGTGTGTGATGTGAGATGACCAGGCAGAGATTCAGCCTGGGAGGGAATCAGGTAGAGATTAAAAAAAAAAAAAAAGCATTTTATTTCAGGGCACAAAGGCTATTTACTCAGATGGCAATTTGTCATTACTTAAATTGTATTATTTTTATCTCTGCTTCTATAATATTACTTGGGAGCTCAGTGAACTTTCCTTCAGGATAATTTCCATGATTCTCTCTGTCTCTGTCTCTGTCTCTCTCTTACTCTCTCTCTCTCCCTTTCTCCCCTTACTTCCTTTAACCCTCCCCCTGTTTCTACCAAATTACTTCCTCCTCCTTTCTCGGTCTTTTTTTATCTCTGTCTCTGTCTCTGTCCCACCACTTTTTGTCCTTGCCCCTTTTTCTAATTCTCTCTGCCTCCATTTCTCTGACTTTGTCTCTGTTATTCTGTTTCTCTCTGTCTCTATCTCTCTCTAGTCTCTGTCTGTTTCTCTTTCTTTCTTATTAAAAACTGGTACCATATTTGGTGTCTCTTAAACCCCTTCAATGCTTTCAGAATGTTACTTTTTCACTTTCTGGTTGCTCAGCAACATCATTAACTAATTCTTTCAATAACATGGAATTATCCAAAACTACAAATTTTTATGTGCTTACATTTTCCTTGCCCATAGAATTTTCAAACTACTCCAGGGAACAAGAAGATTGCTGCAAGCCTAGGTTTTTTTTTTTTTTTTTTTTTTTTTTTTTAATGATCATTTTGGCATTGCTTTAAGGAATGCTTGTGGTTATTGTTGGTATCACATTTCCATACCAATAATAAAACCCTCACCTTTAACATTTCAAACAACAGCATTTCTAATCCCAATCCATTCAAAACCATCCGTACCTAGTTTTAATCCATCATTTTTTTAATACCAAGTTTCTTATCTCAACTGCCTCCTTTTGTGCTTAAGCCACACACACTCTAATTAATTACATTTAGGTTCTAGTTAGAAGGAAGTTAGTACATGAGAGTATCTTGCCCTTTAAGAAATTTCCAACTCAGAACTCTGACAATTCAAGTGATACATGAAATAATTCATAGCAGTGTTTACCTTCTGCACTTGCTGTTGTATTTAAGATTATTAATTGCTGGACAGAAGGGCTTCAAAAAAGAGAACATTTAGTTTAATATTTTAGGAGTCCCTGCTAATTGAAGATCAATAAAAAATTAAGATAACACATCTCTGAATTATAAGAAATTAATAAGAAGACAAGATTAATTGATATGAATCATGTTTAGAAATTTTAAAATACCTGTGATCCATTTGTCTAACATGCAGAAAAAGCTCTGTTTTGGAATGACACAGTAAACAATTGAAGGAAAAGAATTTGCTAGAAAATATTTCAAGAGGCACTGAAAGGTATGGTTAATTCCCAGGCCCTTTGGGTAGTAAGTTCATTTTTCTTAATCTCATGCCAATTTTCAATTATTATCTCATTAATTTTCTTGGGTCTCTATTTGGTAGTTAAGGAAAATACCTTTAATCTGTTCTCACATTTTCCATAGGACTGTGATGAAATTCAAAAGCCAGTTTGAAATAGCAAAAATCTCAAAAGTTATTGCATACTCTTTTGGCCTACCCTTAGCATCAGAAGAAGAATTGTGTCCGTTTCTGTGTGCTTTAAAATTACACTCTGATCAAAACAGCCTTCTCCATTTTAAATCTGATTTACTCATAAAAAATGTTAACATCTATTTTCACTCTTTGTTCCAAAAGAGAATCCCAAAAAGTAAACCAGATCTTATTTTAATGATTTCAGCCAAAATTTTCTTCAGAAGTAAAAGGCACTCATTAAAGTATTCCAATATCTCATTGAGGAAAGCATCGAACCTCTTGAAATCCCTTTTTTTTTTTTCAACTTCATACTAAATAAGTTCTAAATCTAGAAGGATCTCATATCTGGGACTTTTTATTCCTGACCACACTAAGGAAGCTGGGAAATGTGTCTTTGGTTGCCAGGGAGTTTCTAGCATTATCCATTAAAGTCCTTCCTTTATTATATTCTCAGATTATAAATTCCTCTAAGGGAAGAGACCTCAATGGTTCCACAGGCACTCTGTGTGGCTCCCCTAGTGTCTTGGACCCTGTGGGCATTCAATAAATATCAATTAATCAGCTTAGTACTTTGATCTGTGGGGCAGAGTTCAGGCTGTCATAAACACACTAAGGGTAACCCTCTGAGGATTTACATGGTGCTGTGAGAATTTGTCTTCCTACCCTTTGGGCACAGTTAAAGTTTTCTCTCTCTTGAAGGTTCAGGGGTCACCTTGTCATGTCCTGTGGAATACGAGGGGCAGAATTAGTTTCACTATGAACTGTGTTCAGCATTTCATGCTTCACGGGAAAGAAATGTTGTTCAGTTTCACTTCTGTCCCGAACCCTCTGCAGAATAAACCCCCTGATGTAGAACCAGATTCTTCTGTTTGGGAAAATCTACTCCCTCAGGAGGAGTCAAAAGGGACCAGGAATCAAAAAAAGGGAAAATTACAAGGCAGACCTGTTAATTGGCTCCATCCTCCAGGTGAACAAATCCTGCTTAAAAAGTAGATATAGTTTAGGGGATGCAGAATTATTTCTGTATTGCTCATTTATCCAGATCCTGCCCCCAAACAATTTTTCACATGTTCCTGTCACCCTTTAGCCTACTCAGAGAATCCTGCTGTCCCAAAAAGTAATAGCATAGTAACAGGGAGAAGAAGAATCAGTCTTAACAGACCATCCCTTCTACCTGCTCAGCCCAGAAAGAACATAAGTCCTTCCTACTTTCCAGCACCTATGGTGACAGTTTTTGAAATTGTCAGGATTTATATAGGCATGCTTGGCAGCAACTTTATCTTCATGTGACTTGTGATCTATAAATCAAATTTGGAGTTCTCTCTCCAACAAAAACTTATTTCTTATCTAAGTGAATGTATGTGAGTGTATGAGATATGATGGATCAGGCAATTCGGTTAGAATCTTATTCTGGGTGGAATCTGCAGGCTTTATATTTTTTTAACCTTTTTCATTTTGGCTTCTTGGCTGCTGGTTTATGTGGAAGATTTCCCCCCTTTTGTTTTAACACAAAGCCAATAAAAAGGGGGAAGTCAAAGCTTTTCCTAAGCATCTCTGCAATCAGATATTTCTCTCAATAAGTTGATCTGCAGAAGATTGAAAGCACAAAACAATGTTTTCCAGTCACTTAGATTTCATGAAAGTGTAAATCCTCATTCTCGCTCCCTTTATATTGTTGTCTCACTGTAGTGCCTTAAGGTTCCCTTTTTTCTTTGCCACCTGTTGAAAATAGGAGTGCAATGTGTCCATTTAGATTTCATTGAGCACACTGATTATATAGTGCTTTGCAATTATTTTTATGAGTTACTCCACCCAAAAATCATATGAGGTTGGGAAGTTAAGGGCGTACTCCTTCCTCTTTCTCACATGGGCACACAGATGCACATGGAGATCATAAGATTGTGGACTTGGAGATGGAAGAGATCTTAGGGGTTATCTAGTTTGCTCCCCTTATTTTATCAATGAGTAAACTGAGACCAGAGAGGATAAGTGAATTGCTCAAAGTAAGTAGCACATGACTGAGCGGATATTCAAACTCATATTTTCTGTTCTACCTCTTTTGTACCAATAATAGTACAAATATAATCATATACACACATAGTAAAGGAGGAGTGGGATGGCACAGTGGGTAGAACACTAACCTTGGAGTGAGAAAGACTCCAGTTAAAATTTGGCCTAAGAAACTAGCAGTGTGACCCTGGGCAAGTCACTCAATTCTGTTTGCCTTAGGTTCCTCATCTGTAAAATGAGCTAGAGAAGAAAATGAAAAATCACTCTAGGATGATTGCCAAGAAAATCCTAAATGGGATCATGAAGAATTGAACAGGGCTGAAACGACTGAATAATAACAATAAAAATGCCATACAACTTTCTCTATACATGTATTTTATGTATGTCTATACAGAAATGCATGTATATTAATTTTGCTTTTTACTATATATACATAGATGTATAATTATTATAGCATGAAATATAATAGATTTCTTACATGTCTCTGAAACAGGTAAAGGGGAGAGGTCTTCCTCCTTTTATATAGATGAGGCAATTGATGCACAGAGAGATTAATGAGAAGTAGATAAAGCAGTGGATTAGAAGAACCTATTCAGGCATTCACACTTGTGTGATTTTGATCAAGTCACTGAATCCTCGGCCTCAGATTCTCCATCTCTAAAATAAAATGTTGGCTTAGATACAAACTTATATTTATAGAATTCTTTAAATTTGCAAAGCACTTAACACATTATCTCAGTTGCTCTAGTGTCAATCCTATGAGGCAAATGTTGCAAATATTTCCACTCTTTTACAGATCAGGAAACTGAGGCTCACAAAAATTTGTCCAAGATTATGCAGATTAGTAGCAGATCTTCTGAATCTCAGTTCAATTTTATTTTTCTTTCCCTTCATGCCCTGAAAAGTCCCTTTTAATTTGTCCAGAATCAAACGGGGAGGCAAGGGTGGGATTAATACTAGAAATCAAATTTGTCTCCTTAACAAAGTCGTTTTCTTCCACCTTATACTTTAACGGTAAAAATAGGATTTGAATCTGGGGTTTTGCTAAATCCCTTTTCATAGCTCTCTGAATCTTCACCTTCTCCCCTGAGAGATACTTTACTTAAAAGTTAACTTTGTTTAAAAAGAAAAAAAAAATCTTCAAGATTGATCTCTTCCTGTTATTGTTAAAGATGCTTTCTATGGTCTTTTGGTAAATAAATACCTTTAAAGGGAAATAAACTGCAATGTTTTGTTTTTCTAATGCAGGGTTTACACGTAAAATTTCAGCAACATCACATCTTGGATGCTCCATGCTACAGATGGTTGTGGGGAACCAGAAATGCTTGAAAGGGGAAGGGCAGGATGTCCTTTTTATATCTCTGACTGAGGGCTAATGCCTTTTCAGGAGCTTTGCATTTGTGATTTTACTGAAGTTCCTTTGGCTCTGACCACTTCTCTAAACCTGAATGAAGAAGCAGCCACAGGGGCCGAGCTAATTGTGTTAAAATGCATACTAATTAAGTGCCTAAAGTAGCATTCAGGGGTTCCAAAAGGCATTCTAAAACTTCCCAGAGCAAGCTGAAACCCCTTCCTGCACACAAGAGTCGGCCCAGCGTGTCCCGAGAGACAGGGCCAGCATCTAAATGTACCCCAGCGCCCAGGTAGTTCTTACATTTTCACCGGTTTGCAGTTAATTACAGCACATATTTCAATTAGTGTCTCAGCCGGCTGATCAATGACCCACATGGCTTTTGAGAGGCCCGCGGAACGCACAGCGTGCTTCCTTTCAGAGGAGTCGTGACAAAACCATTTTAGGTTCCAAAAGGGTTAATCCCCAAAGTGAATTCTTCACATGTGTAATTTAATACTTCATAACTGCTGAAAATTGGAGTCCACATAATTTATTTTCTTTGGTCGGGCACATTTGCCTCATGCTTGGCTGGGGCTGACTTCAGAGAGACACACCTAAAGCTCTCAAGTGTCCCAAGTGGCCCATGTCAGTTGTGCAGAGAGATTGTGGTACTTGGACGGAGCCCAAGGATTAGGTGTTCCTGAGAAGGTTTTTTTGGCTCTACAAAGCCCAAGGATGTCATGGGAATAGGCTGCACTCCTTTTTCCCCCTTGAAGGCTACATATCAACGGGGTATCTAACCACTCAGAGACAGGCTTTACACAAAGGTATACATTAAAATAAATAGAACATGCAACCAGAAAGAACAGAAAGAGAAGGAGGAATTGCTAAGTGGAGACAGGGAAACAATTGCTTCATTGTTGCACGGGCGAGTTTAGATTTGCAGAGTGCAGCTCCACCTACAGGACTCTTTGCAGAGCTCCGTTTTACTGTGGAAGCTGCAAGAAATTCAGAACTTTTCCCGAGAATTTCTGCCCAGCCTGTTCCAGCCCTCTAACACGCAAAATCCTTCTTTTTAATAACAAATAATTGCCTCTCCCCCCCAACTCTTTTAGGAGGAAATGTGAATGATATGGACGGAGATAATAAGTGGGGGCGAGGGGGGGAAGGGAGCTGGTGGTGTAAAACCAGTTGAGTATCCTTTCTTTTAGCTCCTTTTCTTACTTGGGCAATAAATATTCTTCTCTTCTTCACAATACTCATTTAATCTCTTTCTTTCCCTTTCAACAACTTCCCCTCATTTGGTTTCCTCTCATTATTCCTCGGTTGGGGGGGAATTCGAGGAGGGAATGTGTATTTTCACCATTCCAGCAAACTATAAGGCTGTGTTTGTTCGAACATTATTCTTGCACTTCCTGGCAAGCATTTGACTTTAAAGAAGGGTTCAGGTTTGGGGTTTTAAAGGAGCAGAGAAACTTTAAAGTAACAATTAAAACCAACTCTGTGTGGGAATGAGAATCCGTTTCCCTCCCTAATCTCACCACCCATGCTGCCTCATCTCACCCCACCTCCCCTTTCTGCCTTTGTTTGAAAATCATCTCTTGCCAACCCAGTGGCTGCTGCTGGTAGCCTAATGTTATTTCTGCAGGAAACCTAGGTTTCAGGACAAGATCCAGGCCATAGGAGAGACTTGATGGCTCAGGGAGTTAGTAATGGGATTTGGAACCCTTAATTTCTAGGTCATTGGTTTGACTAGAGCCCAGGTCAGTAATGACTGAAAGTTGCTCCCGTCTCACTTATTTTGTCTCACATCTTAAGTTGATCCAACACTTCCTTTCTCAGGTACCTGGGTTGATTGATTGGGTTGCCCTAACTGGCATTAATAGACAGGTTTCCTGTTGGGAAATTAGCATGGAAGAAATACAGGACTATCCTTTTCTATAGGAGATAACGTTATTCTCATTCTTGTGTGTGTGTGTGTGTGTGTGTGTGTGTGTGTTTATGGATAAAGAACAGTGATTTTATGCAGACAGGAA
Organism: Gracilinanus agilis; assembly: GCF_016433145.1. Classification (NCBI taxonomy): domain Eukaryota; kingdom Metazoa; phylum Chordata; class Mammalia; order Didelphimorphia; family Didelphidae; genus Gracilinanus; species Gracilinanus agilis. Next base: position 284,322,904 of record NC_058132.1, on the reverse strand, counting down.
AAAATCAATTCATTTTAACCTTTGTAATAACTTTAAACCTGGGCTCAAAAACCCTAATCTCTAAGGAATCCTATTCTCCTATATTTAGAGATCAAGCCCAAAGAGAAGAAACACGACTATGAGATGCATCTTTCCTCCATCCTGTATTCTAAGTGGTTATTTGAGTTTTGCATGGCTTAAAGTATCCAATATCCTACTTCAGAACTCATGGATCACCAGGATCCTGTTGCATAATGCTTTAATTATATTCTCAAATTTAACAAATTTTGGAGATGTATAGATGCCACCAATGTTTATATAAATGGAGCATATGATGAGCTCTCAATAGTCTTTTTTACTGGGATGAGAAGCTATTTTATGAATTTTTCCACATCTTGTCTGCTTTGAAGTGTTATGGAATAAATAAAAGCTGTGGGTAATGAAGGGGTTGGAGGAGAAGGAGGAGATAGGCTGTTTCTATACTATCCTATATGCAAGAAAATCTCAATTCGTATCTATTATATTCAGTCAAAACTTAATTCTTATTCTCAGTCCAGACTGCTATTTCTGATTTTTTATGTGATTGAAGAAATTAGAATAATGACTGACAATGAATAACTAGCTGTCTTCAGAAATGGTCTGAAGTCGTTAAGAACAACTTTGTGTCTACTGTCTGAGCCATGCAGGTACTTGGGTTGCTGGTACTTGGAGATCATTGGTTTCAAATTCAAACATTTTATTTCTCTTTTATTTGATTTCAGAGGAACATAAACGCAGATCTGAAAAAAAAATTAGACTATGAATCCAAATGAAGAACTGAGACCAAAAGAAATTAAATACCTTTTTTGAAATCTTACACTTAAGCATGTAATAAAGCTACATTCAAACCCGGATCCTCTCTATCTAGTTAGAATTATCTTTCCACTGAATTAGACCACACTGCTTCCCATAAAAAAAACTACATTTATATGTAGCTAATTAAGGACTCCTATAGCAAGTCTACTGTAGCTCTCTCTGTCAAAGCCTGCCTGTACATGTGACCCTCAGAGCTCAGGGTACCACGAGGAATTTCTGAGGTATTTTTCAGTACAATTATCAACTTGGAGCCCCTACTATCTGTTTCCCTGATTGCTGGGGGCCACTGATTAGCCCCCCACTTCCATTTAACCACTGAAAATCAATTAGCCTTTTTTAAAAAAAGACACTTATTTCAGTTCAATATAGCTTAGGTCTTACATAGCCTTGGTCTTACCAGGTTCACATTGAAAACCATAATTTCTGCAAGACAAGTCCTTGCCTCAACTGCCAGAAACCTTGTCATTTAGTCATTTAGTCCTATCCAATTCTTTGTGGACCATACTGTCTTTGGGTCCCAAAAGTCAGTCCCAAATATCACTTTGTACCTTTTGAGAAATGAACCATGGGGCTAATGATAGAATCCTGTTTCTTATGGTTCTCACTTTTATGTCTGGATACCACAGGGACTTGGCTTTTGATAAAATTCACATATGCCACATCTTTCAACAGCTTTCTAGCTTCCCCCATAAGAAAGCCAAAAAAGGATATTAGTAAACTTTTTCTCCTCTTAAGTAGAAAACTTGCCCAGGTTAAAAATATAATTACTTGATGAATTCCAAGACCTTTGTTCATTTCCTCTAAAGATTGTTAGACAATCTGACTTCAATCATAGGTAGATTGTCATATCTGATTCCAGTGATTCTGTCTTTATTCTTTCTTTACTGCAAAGACGAATTGAATCACCCGTCAATTTAAAGTCAGAAAGCTTTCCTGAGACTAGGTTGAGTCTCTAGGCCACAAACATTCAGAACCATTTCCACTAAATAAGGACATCCAAAAGAGGAATAAACTTCTGGGAACTAAATCTCCCTTTCTGTGTTTTCTCTGTCCTATTTTGGGTCAAAATACCAGACCCATTCATTAATTCATGTATTTTTTCAACCTTTTCTTCTTTCTTTTTGATGTCTTATTTCCAGGTGTAGGTGGTTAGAGTTGGATTCTTTAAAAACCCAGGTAATTTCAGAATTCAGCTCTTAGAATTATTTATTTCCCTTAATGACAGTTGACTTGACGTTGAGTTTGGAAAAAAGGTTCTGATCCCCACCAAGTTTTACTTCTTTCTCAGAAGTGATTTCTGTTGGTGCGGGAAAACACTTTGGTGAATTTGTCTGGCTATAAAGCCCTAAAATAATAGGGTATTTGGGAATAAAAGCTAGTACACATACGTCAGAAACATATTCCTTACTTACAGATTAGAAAATGGATACCCACATTTAAATAGTTTTAAAATCAGTGCACATTCACATTGCCATATAGCAGGCCAAATACTGACCCTCTTAACACATTTAACAACTTTCCTTGGTTTAGTAAGTTAAGGCCTTGATAGGCCTTCTCCAATCCCGCATCCCTATGCTGTTTTCATTCTTCATTGAATATCTCCTCCAAATTCCTACATCACTTATATCACACACTTTTATGTGCTTTAATTTATTTTTATGTGTATTAATTGTTTCTTGAACTAAGCTGGATGCTCCTTGGGGAGAGGACACATTGCTAATACTTCTGAATTTCCCTAACGTATACAGTAGACACTCAATAGATATTTCATTGATTATTAGCTCCACTGAGTGCTTCAAAGAGGAAAATAAACAGAAGCTTATGTGCCTAACCAACTGAAAATCCCACAGTAAACCAATGGTAACAAAAAGAACAGAAGTCAAGTCCTCCCTTCCTGGGACACTGACATAGTGACAAGAAGCTTTAACGCCGATATTTAGTAGGCCTTCTAACCTAAAAGGGACCCTGTCAATCTTTGGTATATGGCTGTTAGAATGTTGATATGGACACATTATGTATGAAAAATGGTTAGCTCAACATTTGCAGTAGTTGATTTCCACGCATTAATAATCTGGCCATTTAATTAAAGGATAATGCCAGAGGGTCCCAATCCACAACACAGAATGACCTACAGAATGTCCTGTCATTGACGGGTATGGAGGGGAGAAGGAAGGACCAGACTCAGTTCTCTCCGCAGTCTATCAGTGCTAGTTATACTTGCAATTTTTATGGGAAAGTTGATGCTTCTAAAATGTCAATGGGCTGTGAGTTTAATGCCTCCACTATTAGGTTCCTTGGATGGGAGGATCAAGTTCCTGACTCTGGTGACTAACTCAGGGTGGGATTCTCCTCATTTTCCTCAGGATATGAAAGCACCCAGAATGGAAGATGTCCAGATTTGGGGTAATTATCTAAACTGCTTCAAAAAGATATATCTATATCTACATATAGATATAGATATATATAGATATATAGATATAGATAGATAT